>NC_139687.1:19393297-19711805 GCF_964106915.1 Podarcis gaigeae
TTCCCCACAAACTATAGGTTTGGTCCAGATAAGAGCATTGTGTGTATTATGAGCACCAGTCTTCTGAAAAATAAATGTGGACAAAGTGACAAAAAAATAATAATCAGAAAATCAATTCTCCTGACCATTTTAGTCCCAGTGTTAACCCTCCATCTGTAAAATGGAAATAGTCCCACTGACAAATATTATAGATCATATGACACAGTAAGCATAATAATAGTGATGATGAGAGGAGGAGGAGAAAGGAGGAAGGAGGAAGAGCAACTATTTTTCTTTTTTTCAAGTCAACAGAGCCACTGGTTCAGTAGCAAATTTTGTACCAGCCCTTCACTGTGGAGCTTCAAACTTTTAACGCCAGTTACTTTTGATCACGTAATTCAGAATCCACTTCCCTTGACACTGAAATGAATTCGTTTTCCACAGAGTCATATAATTCTGCTTATGCTTACATCATCCATGAAGTCTTTGCCTAAGTCCCTTTTGATTTTGTTCCAGCTAATTACTGACTCTGAAGAAGACGAAGAAGAAACTACAAAGGCAGCTGCTGCTACTACCTCTAGCAACCGAAGACTTTGGGGGAATGCAATTTGAGCAAAAGAGAAAGTTTAAGGAGAAATGTGTTTTCGTACTACATGCTGGCAAAACTACTTTAATCCAAAATCTATAACACAATGAATGGTAATCAATAGGTTTCTGACAAACAAAAGTTGTTGTTGTTGTTAAAAAAACCTGTAACAAGCCAGAATGAGTCATGTTAAAACAGGACTGCCCTTTTCATGTGTAATTTAATGGATTGCTGGACAAAAATCAAATGGCATTTTATGTCCATCATGTCAAAGGAACTAATAACCTTTGGGGTGATTACATAACCCAGACCTCATCAATCCATATAAACATCAGCTTTACGCAACCTGAGGCTTGAGTGAGGGAGAGCAAGATCAACGTAGCAGAACAATCCTGCTGGGAGTAGACATATTTGTCCATACTTGAAGAGTGATTTATGAATGTACAAAGAAATCACAAAACTCCATACTAATGAGGGCTGCGATCACAATCTTACAGCAAAATTACTCAGTGGTAGAGCATGGAGAAGGCCTCAGGTTCAAACCTTGGCATCTGAGCCTAACTGTGATGGCCTGGGATTCTGATTCAGAGGATGAACCAGAGGAATCCCAGCCTGCACAGGAGTCCCTGCCTCCAGGGCTGGCTGAACTGGGGCAAGGCCTAGATGCTGAAGAGCCTGCACCTGTGGCAGAGCACCAGGAGCTGGCCCCAGGTGAAACCCTTCTGGCCCCAGAGGTGCTTGAGGACTCAGTGGCATCAGGTGAGCCTCCTCCAGGGCCCAGTAACCCTTCGGCCTCTCCTGATCTGCAGAGGCTTAGGGCAGAGAGGCGAAGGGAACTGGTTGCTCCCAGGAGGAGTGCTCGCCTTAAGGCCAGAGGAGGCGGGGCTCCTGGGGGCCGGGACCGCCCCTGGCCTTAGAAGAGGATAAAAGCCTAGTCAGCCCGGTCCCAGGTTGTGGGAGCAACGTCGTTGTTGGCTTCGGACCTTCCTGTGTCCCTGATCCCTGCTCGGCCTCCTGTTCCTGACCATCCGGTGTTCCTGTTCCCTGCTCGGCCTCCTGTTCCAGCGTTCCTGTTCCCCGCCCGGCTCTCCGCTTCGGACCTTGCCCCTCTTCGTGTGGACTCTGCTTACGCCCACGGTACCTTACCCCCGGGACCAGCACACTAACAGGGTCAAGTAGCGTGTGATAAAAAGCATCACTGTCTAAGACCCTGGAGAGCTTCCGCCAGTCAAAGTATGGGCTTGAATGGTGGGCAAATAGTCTGAACTTCCTATATTCTTAAGACCAGTGGTGAAATTTTTCATAGGGGAACAATTAGGGCTGTATGTAGAGTTGGAGACCACAAGGGTCATCTAATCCAACCACCTGCAAGGCAGGAATCTCCACTCAAGCATCCCTGGCAGATGCCCCCAAACCTTCAATGAAGGAGAGCCCACAACCTCCCAAGGAAGTCCATTTCCCGGCCACTTGATTTGCCAGTTCCGAGCAGCTTGAAAAAAGAAGAAAACTTTGGCTTTGCTTTGTTTGTTTTTTTGAAAAAGACAACCCCAGGCAGAAGGATGGATCCCCCCCATTAAAAAAACCATTTTTAACACACACACACACCCTTTCTTCATCTCCCTTTCTATGATTGTGTTGTCGTTGGTTGTTGCATGTTGCTGCAGATCCTTCAGGTTCTGGCAGATTGGGGCTGGGGGTTTATTTTACTAAAACGCCACACTTTCAAAACACACACACACAGTGGCTGAAGGAGAGGAGGGAGGAAGTGAGATATTAAGGTTGCAGGGATCTTGTCTTCCACTGCCACCCCATAGGCACTTCAGGCTTTCCCCCTGCTCTTCCTTAAAAAATGAAGGAGAAGGGGCTGCAGTCCTGCTTATGTGTATGTATTGCTCTGCGGGGTTGTGCAGTTTTGTAGCCTTTACAGAGGAAACCAAACTTAGAGAGAGGTGCATGCACACACATACATGGAGCCTGGAGACACTGGCTAAGCAGGTACATGGAAAGGTCCTGCAGGGAACATTAATATAATAATAATAATAATAATAATAATAATAATAATAATAATAATAATAATTTTATTTATACCCCACCCTCCCCAGCCAAGATCGGGCTCAGGGCGGCTAACACCAAATATAAAAACAATTGATTGAAATACAACTTAAGAAACAAGATTAAAATACAACATTAAAATGCAGCCTCCTTTCAGTAGAAACTCAAATCAAAAACTTTTTGGGGGATGAAAACATCAAGTCTTCACCAAGGCTAACTATCTAGTCTGGTCCTACGTGAGCCAGAAAAAAGCCAGGGAAGTCCCCAAATAGGAGTTCCATCACAGAAGGAGAAAGGGAAAAAAGAAAGGGGGGGATCAAATTAATTCCAAGCCAAAGGCCATGCAGAACAACTCTGTCTTACAAGCCCTGCGGAAAGAAATCAGATCCTGCAGGGCCCTGGCCTCATGAGACAGAGTGTTCCACCAGGCCGGAGCCAGGGTTGAAAAGGCCCTGGCTCTGGTTGATGCTAATCTGACTTCCTTAGGGCCTGGGACTTCTAGGGTGTTGCTATTTATGAACCTTAAGGTCCTCCATGGGGCATACTAGGAGAGGTGGTCCCGTAGGTAGGGACTAGTCCATGGACTGCATGCCACTGCTTATGACTAGTGCAGTGGTCAAGTGTTGATCTGTATGTGTGCTGTGGTATTATATATACTAGTGTCCTGCTGCTGGAAATCAAGAGACCACTGATGGACAGGAACCCCTAAAAGAACCTCTCATAAGGATCCTCAAGAGTATCTTCCCCTGAGCCTGAGGAACTAGGGTTGCCATATTTCAAGAGGCAGAAGTCCGGTCACAAAAAGTTGTACGTCCAAAAGCCCCTCTGTCCCTGTACCAGGGCCCAGGCTGCCCACAACAGAGTCACAGCCTGAACCAGAGCCACCTCCACAAAAAACAAAAACCCCAAAGTCCAGGACATTTGCTTTAAAATCTAAAATTCCCTTCCCTCTGGATGGGCATGTAGGACCCCCAAAAGAGAATGCGTCCAGGAATTCCCAGACGTATGGCAACCCTAGAGGAAGCAAATGCCTTCCACAGGACCAGCGGTGCCAGGAGCATGTCAGGTGGGATGCTAGGGGACTGAGGAGGAGTGCCTGGTTTCAGGATAGAGTGTTGGCCCTTTAAGAATCTACAGTTTGTCATAAGGGGGCAGAGCCTAGTTAACACAGTCTAAGGGCAAAAGCTTGAAAGGCCCTGTCTGCTCAGAATCTTTGTTTGAGCAAGTTGCTCACTTGACGCTATTTGGGGTCCTGCATTTTCTGACACACTTTGCTGCCTATATCACAGCATAAGGTTCTCACTCAGAAGCTAATAAAATTAACATTCCTCGTTGACTTGTCCGACATTACTTTCATCCTGCTTTTCTGCCTGTGGACACACAAAATGGTTTGCAAGATGAAAGGAAAGCATTTTCACTCATCCACAGAGGGCTTAAAAATGTCAGCACAAATGCTGCCCGCAAAAGGGAGGTTGACCTCTCATCCAGCACTCAGCCTGCACTGCCCCAAAATGGGTGAAATTATTTTTAAATCTTTATTTTATTTTATTTTTGAATGGCTCCCCTGAAGAGCAGGTAGGAGGAATCTGTCGGAATTCAAGCCCGCCCATTACATCAGAAACTGGCAACAATCCCAGGCACCCAGATTGATTCTCTGTTGACCTCCCTGGCTGCATTCCCCAGCAAGCGCAGGCAAGGTCTCGATAGGTGATTCTTCTCAAACGTGAGAAGAACACACACCCTCTTCCCCTGGCAGGGGAAAGAGATAGACAGAAACGTATTTGCATGCCTTTATTTCTGTCTTTGCAGTGTTACAAAAAACATGACTGCTCTCTTCAAACTCCAGCAGTGTTGTGACAAACACTTCCTGTACATCCCGGACAGGAATAAACGGAAGAGCTCATATTTCACTCTGAGCTAATTCCGGTGCTTCACACTGTGAATTGACTGTCCCTCTGTTTCCCACGGACAGTCTCAACATTCCCATCATGTTTACTTTTCAAGCTAGGACTTTGCAGCAGCATTGCTTCAATATCGTAACAGAATCACCATATGCCCCTCCCACCTGGCACCCAGTAAGCCTCCAAGGAACAGGGTTAGTCAATTGTGGGGGGGGGGCATGCCAAGGAATGATGAGAGCAGCTCCTGAAGCTTTTAGAAGAAGAAGAAGAGTTTGGATTTGATATCCCGCTTTATCACTACCTGAAGGAGTCTCAAAGCGGCTAACAATCTCCTTTTCCCTTCCTCCCCCGCAACAAACACTCTGTGAGGTGAGTGGGGCTGAGAGACTTCAAGTGTGACTAGCCCAAGGTCACCCAGCAGCTGCACGTGGAAGAGTGCGTTGGGATTCGCAGGATGATGAGTAAGTCTGCAGACTTTAACAGGCTGATGCAATACTCTGTGCAGTGCTGGGTCAGAGTGACTCAGCAGGAGTGTGATTAATGTGATTGGCTATCACCTGTTTTAAAAAGGAAAGCCTGTTCAACAGTAACTGCTGTGGTTGTGCTGTGGTGTGGTGATGCTGTGGTGGAGAGTATTCGTTTGCCTTAAGGAGCAGGTACTCTGTATGGACTTTTTTTGTAAATACTTGTATATAGCTCACATTAAAAAGACTGCACTGAAAAGAAACCTGGGACTCTGAGTGTTTCGCTAAAAAGTGCCGCAAGGAATTCGCGACAGAGTGGGGAATCAAACCCGGTTCACCAGATTATGAGTCCACCGCTCTTAACCACTACACCACACTGGCTCTCGACCCTGAGCTCCAGAGGAAGCAGCCTTATATAGGCTCTCTCTCCCCCCCTTGCAAGGTCTCATGGGACAGCTGTTTCATGTGAGCCCATCACATGGGCAAAATACTAAGCAAAACCTTTTGCAGAATTTTGTTGCAATCTATGGACCTCAACACCACTGGGAATGGTGCCCTGTGCTTACTGGTGTGAAACATGGCTTACAAAACTAAGCCTTGTGGGAGCTTAACATTTGGCTCAATAGCTTGATAAAACAATATGTCAGGGCTTTAATCTATTGTTCAGATTAATCCCCCTTTAGCCTACAGTTTAGAGATAAACTGAAAGTCCTAAGAAAGATCCAGTATATGGCATGCATTATTTACTGCTACTATTGCCAGAATCAAATTCTGCCTCCTTTTTGGCCTCTGAGTAAAGTTGGTGTCTTTCTCAGTCTGTAGTATACTAAGATATGAGTTATTACAATATAACCTTTGGAGACAGTCATAATGATGCATCATACCCATGACATTTTGTCAAACCCACAGGGATTTAAGCATGCACTTTTAGGAAGAATTGTCGTAAAAGAAGGAGGATTGATCTTGCACACAATTCTGCCTTCACACACAGGGAGAGAAAGTCCAATCTCTATAATAAGTAATTAAAAACAACAACAACACCTTTATGCCCATATTGATAGGTAACGTTTCTCAATATTTAGTACTGGCCACGATAACTGAGAAGGTGGCAATGTAATCCTAGCTATGTCTCTCCAGAAATAAGTCCTATGAATTCCCAGGTAAGTGGGAGCCTAAACAGATTGGGTGGTGTTCAATTAAGTTTTACTCAGAGTAGGCTCACTGCAATTAACTGACCTAATTTAGTCATCTCCATTAATTTCAATTGGCCCACTCTAGGTAAAACATAGTTGAATACCACCCATTGTTTGTAAGTTTGGGCAATACTTGGATCTGGCAAGATTTGCAGGGCCCAGTCCACAGGGCAGTCCAATCTATTCTCATGCCTGAGGGGAAACAGCAAATAGAGCCCCTGCCCAGCCCTCAAGAAAAGCAGATAATTCCCAAGGCTGGCCAAATACTTACATACCCCAAACAGAAAACCCCACAAATATTACCACCTGGAAGTAAAAATGTGGTTGTCGTAGTGGTAAAAAAATAAATAAATAACAATTAATTGCCCTTTCATGGCACCTAGAATCAGCTGCCTGAGGAGACTGCCACACTCACTGGACCTTAAAGGTTGTTCTGTTACAAGAACAAAATGTCTTTAAGAGATACGAGATAGGGGCTCGTTACTATCTAAACCTGAAATCAAACCAAGATATTGCAACCCAGTTCCAAATTACATTCATTCATTCGTTTTTGAATTTGTATACTGCTCATCTGAAGATCAAAGGGCGGTTCACAACATAAAAATACACAATGAGAACACAAAATACATAATAAAACAAAAACAAACCAATGATGAGGAGCACTAGGCTGGACCATGCTGGAGGTGTCTGCACGGGGACACCTGATTCACACCCCCTCAAAAATTGTGTGCCTGGGGCCACCCCCTGGCACCCCCCTACTACCCTCCTGCATGGAATACAAGCACCTTTCCTATTTGCGTGTTCAGACCCAGAGACCTTCCCCTTAAATAAAGACACATTTGACTCAAATTTTAGTTTTGGTTTTTGGCAGAATTTAGGACACAACATTATTGATTACAGAAAAGTGAATGGTTGCATAGGCTCTGGTTTGATTAGCTCCCTACACCCTTGCAGGTAGCGCTGACTCAGAGCTCTATCATAGGTCAGCCAAGGGTGAGCACCTGAGGCAGGTGAAAAGCCTGGGACCAGACTCTGTTCACTCCCCAGATGCTCCCCTGGACTCAGGCACGGGCACAACCCCCTCCCGGGGGTTGACCAAACCAAGTTGAGTCCCTGGATTCCTTTAACGGAATACCCTTCACATAGGGATGGCGAGGGCGTTCTCCCATCCCTATCACCTGAACCAGAGCCTATCCGCAACCTTACAAGTCTTGACGATTTGCTACGCGGCAGGCGAAACCCAAATGGCAACAGCCAATCAGCCAAGTGGGGAAAATTCCTGTTGTGCCCCTGTCCCAACGACACAGCATAGCAAGGTCAATCTAGGGAGAGGTGGGTGGGTGTTCCGAATGCACAAGCCAAAAGAGGAAGCTCTGGGACACATGCATGGGTTTATATAGGTCCCTCAATCCGTTTGGACTGCACCCCATTGGCCAGATTACACCCAGCAACAAGGGGCCTACCAATCAGGTGTTGTGGCTATCCAATAGACCCACCCATATCCAGGAGTTCAGTTTCCAGGTCTCACCGCAACAAGTGCCCTCTTTTAGGGAGGACACGATTTGCAAGGTGCTTCACAATTGGGATGGGGTAGGTGTGGACTAGCAAGTTTTGTCTAGCAAGGGGACAAAACATAACAAAGAAAAAATATATGACAAAGCCCGTTAAGAGCAATGCAGATCCGCCACTACCCTGTTTGGGCTTCCATTAGACCACCTGACTGTAGCCTCTAGGGTGCTGTTGACTTTCCACCTGAACCCTTTCAATTATCTACAGCCGCAGACAATTGATGCCTCTGTCTCTCCCCTGGCACTCCATTTCTTATGGCGGAGAAGGAGGGAGTGTAAATGAAAATAAATGGAACAAAAACAAACAAAGAAAGTGGGGAATCAAAGAGAAATGCTTTCTTTCTGCTCCAGGGGAGATGCAGAAAGCTGCCTTGATAAAGAGAATGTGAGGAGAGGAGTGACAGGGTAATATCATTCACACTTTATCATAGTCAGGCAACCACATTCGTAGCAGAAAAGATTCCCTCAGCATGGAGAGTGACCGGCTCTACAGTGCCAGCCTGAAAGAAGAATAGAGGCTTTCTAAAGGAAGGAGTAGAATCACCTCACACTCAAGGTCTTGAAGTGGATTAGTTTTCTCTATTAGCACAGGCTCCCCAAATATCTTTTACACCTACCTGAAACACATGTCAGACAATTAACTTCTTTAGAGCACCCCACCACCATCGCTGTCCTGTTATGCTAATAGTCTGAGCTACATATGTGATTCATTACTGCTATATTTAAAACACACGGCTTTAATACTTTAACAGTTCAATGCCAAGTGTGTGGGGAGGAGATGAGCAGTGGAACCACTGCTGTACCTGGGGCCCTATTGACTCACAGCGAGAAGGAATGAGGGGGTGCTCTCTCTTTTTGGTCCTAACGGCTGTGTTTGTTTGTTTGTTTGTTTGTTTGTTTGTTTGTTTGTTTGTTTTAAAAACCCAATAAAATAGAGGGAGAAATTACCGTATTTTTCACTCCATAAGACACACCTGACCATAAGACACATCTAGTTCTTAGAGCAGGAAAACAGGGGGGGGGGGGGTATTCTGAACGAAACAGTGGGTGTATGATTTTTGTGGTTCATGCTGTGGCCACAGACATGTGATCTGATGGTGAGTTTGGGGTAACCCAATGCAAAAATCCTGAGAAACCATGTGGATCCGTGCTTTGTAACCACTTTTTTGCACCATTGCAGCCCCAGGCAACAGTGGGTGCGTGATTTTTTGGGTGCAGGCTGTAGCCATGGACATGCTATGTGATCTGATGGTGAATTTGGGGTGACCCAATGTAAAAATCCTGAGGATCCATGGGCTTTTACCTCCCCCCTCCCAGGCAGCCTCCGCTAGCACCCCTCATCTCTCTTCCAATCCCAATGATCAGCTGTTTCCTTTCAACACTCCCTTCCCTCTTGTTTGCCTTAGTGTCTTTTCCTTAGCTGGAGCAGTTTTTTGCTCCTCCTTTTCTTCTAATTTCTCTCATTATTGCTTTAGTCTTCCTGTTTCCCCCCTTTGCAAGTCTGTTGTCTTTACCTCCCCCCTCCCAGGCAGCCTCCTTTATCTCTAGGGTCCCTTATCTCTCTCCCTGATTGGCAAATGATCAGTGGCTTTGTTTCAACACCCACTTCCCTGTTTCAAAAAAAAAAAAAGCATAATCTGCTTTTTTCCCCCAGGGCAATTTGGCTCCAGGGACCACACATTCACTCTATAAGACGCACAGACATTTCCCCTTACTTTTTAGGAAGAAAATTGCATCTTATGGAGCAAAAAATACGGTAACTACTGTATATCATCTCCAGGCTGGATGATCTGGGCAGAGAAAAAGAAGACGTGGCTTGAATAACTTGTAAAGGGGCTGACACAAATTCATGGAGAACTGTTGGATCAATCCATCAACCTCTGATGATTTAGAAGGATTGAGTTCTGGCATCACTTTTGCTGCCTATGTGTGTGGCAGTATCCATAGTCAGCAGAGTTACATCTCAACGCAGCTCCTTCCTTGGAAGCATCTTTGGGGTTGAAGGTACACACCGTAGGCAAACACTCATAGATGCCATAATGATTCAGTCAAGTGTAGAAGTTTACTTGACAGGCATAAAAGCATATTGATAGCAAATATATACAGACCGTCACCACTGCCATGGTCAAGGCAGGCTTCGAGTCCAACAAGAGTCCAAGACTCTCTATGCTCTCACCGCAAGACACAAGCAACAGACAACAAGTTACAAGTTACACAGATGCATTATTATCAGTACTTCCTGTCACACTGCGCATGTCCAAAGAACAGTTCCCACAGAAAATGTCCTTGCACAGACAAAATAATCTCAGCCTTCTGCTGCTCCTTGAAACTTCTTCTCTGTTTCTGGAACAAATGATTCTCACACAGAGAGAGGATATCCAACAAGAACAAGGCCATTGACGGTTACCACCAGTTAGGGGGAAAGGAAAAAAATCTCACACACTTCCCACCCTGGCTACATTGAGCCACCAGGATTTTTGATGTGGCAGTCACTTTGTGATAGATACCAGATGGTACAGATGACTGCCCACCTAGTACCTAAACATTCAACAGAAAACTAAAGTCTCCAGAAGCAGCAAATCACAGCAGGTGATAGATTGCTTCTCTATGCCACCATAATGCGGCCAAAACGCAAACATCCTCACCCCAGGTGTGCCAACTCTAGGGGGCGGAGATGTCCTTGCCCCCCTTGATATCTCAATTTATGTTTTTTGTCAGATACATTTTCTAACAAATACAGTACAAGTATGCTTGTGTCTTGTGGTATCTGAAGAAGTGTGCATGCACATGAAAGCTCATACCAGTAACAAACTTAGTTGGTCTCTAAGGTGCTACTGGAAGGAATTTTTTTCCCTGACTACAGCAGACCAACACAGCTACCTACCTGTAACTAGTACAAGTATTAACAGTGGTCAGTTCAGATCTGCGGCAAAGAGGGGGAAATGGATGGAGAGATGGGTGAAAGGAGAGAGAGAGAGAGAGAGAGAGAGAGAGAGAGAGAGATGAAATCCTGCAAACTCTGCACACCTTTGGATCTGGCCCTGCCCACAACCACTATAGGACCCCTCCTAAGCAGATTGTCCCCAAGGAGTGCATCCCTTTTCTAAAGGAGCTTGTCCATGGATTCATACATCAAGCAGTAATAATTAGTATTCACATCATAATCAGTAATCCATCTTAAAAGAGCATATAAATAACAGCATAACATATTGTTAACCTACAATGCAATGTCTTACGGCACCATCGTATTTCACCATAAGACAGGAATACGGTCCATCTGAGAGTATTAGTGCTCCTATTTCAGCTTGTGTGGAGTTATGAAGTCAGGCTTTTATGTCAAAGTAGGGGGAATGAAAAAATGAAAAATTAAACCAGGCTTTTGGCATCATTGCAACAACAAATTATTTTAATTTAAAAACATGACTGACCACAATGCCATCAAAATGCAATCCTGTTAGGAAAATAAACATAAACAATATTATTCATTCCTTGTGGTTAAAACAGAGGCCAGCAATACTAGCAAATGTTGAATCCTAATAAAAATGGCAATAATAAAAATAAAAATACCTACATATTTTAGAAATGTTTTCTTTTGGGGGGGTGGTCAAAGGTTGTTTGAAAAGAAAATAAATCCTGCAGTATGACTCAGAGACACTTCCAGATTTCAAAATATACCACAATGAATGAATATTGATAATACGAAGAGAAAAGCGGAACATGTGCATTTTGCTGAACCAAAATGGCAATTCCATAGGGGACTCAAGGTTGCTGAGAACTGCAGGTTGGTAGAGCACTGCTGTGCTCATGTTCTGCTTATTGGGCTTCCCATAGACATCTGGTTGGCTGCTGAAAACAGAACAGGGATGACACCCGGGGCAGATGGCCCCCCAACCCCCCCTTTCTCCGCCAGTGGTCGGGGTGGTGGGAACTGTAGTCCAAAAGCTTCTGAAGACCCAAGTTTGGGAAACCCCAGACTAGATAAATTTCTGGCCTGGCCCAGTAGAGGTTTGAAGAAGAAGAGTTTGGATCTGATATCCCGCTTTATCACTACCCGAAGGAGTCTCAAAGTGGTTAACATTCTCCTTTCCCTTCCTCCCACACAACAAACACTCTGTGAAGTGAGTGGGGCTGAGAGACTTCAAAGAAGTGTGACTGGCCAAAGGTCACCCAGCAGCTGCATGTGGAGGAGCGGAGACGCGAACCCGGTTCACCAGATTATGAGTCCACCACTCTTAACCACTACACCACACTGGCTCTCATGTTTGTCTCATGTTGGCTGCTCCTTTTAGGAAAGCTATTTTAGGAAGCTGCCTTATACTGAGCCAGTCTATCAGCCCATCTAGCTCAGCACTGATCCATCTAGCTCAGCCTAGTCCACAATGGCCAGCCGCAGCTCTCCAGGGTTTCAGATGGCGGACATTCCCAGTCCTACCTGGAGATGCCAGGATTTGAACCAAGGACCTTCTGCATGCAAAGCTGATGCTCTGTCGCAAAGCTGTGGCCTTTCCCCATTATGTCTTATAGCACTCTAATGCTTATCTACTCAGAAGTAAGATCCACTGCGTTCAATGGGCCTTACTCCCAGGACTGCAGCTTTGGGCACACAGCTCAGCAAACTATACCTGTGAATACAGCAGCTTAGCACTCAGTAGGAGCTTGTCAGGATTTCATTGCCAGCTGAATATTCATTTCCAGGAAATCAGGTTTACATAATTTTCATATTAGCATCTGAAAAAACACAAATTTGCATTTTATGTTTCTATATGCCAACCCATATTGCCTTCAGCAGGTAGCTTTCTGTATACTAACCAATAATCCCTTCTAGCACATGGATAAAGTGCCACCAGTCAGTAATCATAATAATTCATGCAGTATATGAATTATCTGCAGAAGTAAAAAGCTTTACAAGGCTAAAGCAGCTATATATATATATATATATATATATATATATATATATATATATGAATAATTTCTGTATGCAGTAAACATGTGCACTAAGTCCAGGTATTTGAAGAGGCAAATATATACTTACTGACACCTGGTGTGCTTAGGTACAAGTAAAACCCTCTGGTCAGAACTATAAAATATACTTTTAACCTTTTGCTATTTTTGAATCAAGGAGTCCTGTTCTAAAACAACAGCAACTGACCCACCCATGATCAGTTCTTCCTTTTGCAATATTGTGATGCTCATGTTTATTTTTATTTTTATTTTTCATTTTAGTTTGGTGTTTTATTCATTTAGTGTACAATCTTTACAACAAAAGACTTCACATCCAAAATAAAATTATATATGGCAAAACTTTGAGTCTCATGTTTTCATTTATACTAATCTCTTCTCAGATTCTATTATTTTAATATTCCTTAATGTTTGTCTCTCTGTTTTAATTCCTTATTCTCAATCTCTTAAATCCTATATATATCTTTAACAATTTTTCAATTAGTGCCCTCATCTCCCTCCCCCAAGACCCATTGCTTCCCTCCACCCATGTGCGTTCTTCTTTACATACTGTTATTTTGTTGTTGTTGCATTAACCACTGTTTATATTTGTTGTTCCATCTTTGTTGTGATATTATCCTATCTCCTTACACCCTTTAAGCTATTGCATATTAATTTTTAAGCTCCAAAACCAACTCTTTTCATGTAAACCTTTACGCATTCCCACTCTTTATAAATTTTTTGATTAGGACAACCTCTAATTGATGCTGTTAACTTTGCCATTTCCGCAAATTCGCAAATTTTGGCTCTCCATTCTAATAGTTCTGGTATTTTATCTGTTTTTCAATTTTTCAGCAGTAAGATTCTGGCCACAGCTGTTGCATAAAGGAATACATTCCTCTTATCCTTGGGGATATTGCTCAATACTAAGCCCAGCAGAAATGCCTCTGTTTTTTTAGAAATTGAACTCCTGAACACCTTACACCCCCACCACATATGATACATTGTCCCCACCTCTGTTTTACATCTCCAACAGAGATTTGAGTGTTTTTTATACATCTTTGATAGTTTTACGGGGGTAAGGTACCAATGATAAAACATCTTCATTATATTTTCCTTAATCGAGTAGCACGCTGTAAAATTTATATCAGTTTTCCATAACCTTTCCCATCTATCTAAATGAATTGTCTGGCCCAGGTCATGTGACCATTTTATCATTGATTCTTTTATTACCTCATCTTTCAGTTCCCATTCAAGGAGTAAGCTGTACATTTTTGATATTGTTTTCCTGTTTGGTTGCAGAAGTTCACTTTGTAGTTTTGATATTTTCTGTTCAAATCCTATTTTTTTGTCTTGGTTAAAGATGTGCAGTACCTGATGATATTGTAACCAACTGTTACAGTAGTTCTTAACCTCTTCATAAGGTCTTATATCACCATGTTCTTTTATTAATAACTGTTGGTATGTTGACCAGCCCTTCTCAATATTTACTCTTTTTACCGCCGGTACATCTAATGGGGATACCCACCATGGTATCTTTGGTTCTAAAAGCCATCAATAATTTGCCCATACTTTATATAGAGACTTCCTGATTATATGGTTCAGAAAGTCCCTATTTACTGCCACTTTATCGTAAATTAGGTAGGCGTGCCGGCCAAAGTGATTGTTCCGCCCTTCCAAATCTAAGATCTCTGTTTTGTCTAGCATGACCCAATCTTTAATGTATCCTAGGCATGCTGCCTGATAATAAAGTCTCCAATCCAGAAGTCCAAAACCACTCCTCTCTTTGGTATCTGTTAACAATTTGTATTTTATATGTGGTTTTTACAGCCACACTGTAATGCACAGTTCATTTGCAGCAAACTGCATGAAGCTTTGTCCATGGAGATTTCTTGGCAGGGATACTGGAGGGGCTTGCTGGATCCTGCTCCAGGTGGATCACGTTTGGTCCAAACTCTCCACTATGACCTACCCATCTTGGGTGCCCTGCACGGCATAGTTCATAGCTTCTCTGAGTTATTCAAGCCCCTTCGCCACGGCAAGGCAGGGATCCATGAAGGGGACCATAAAGAAGGCTGATCGCCGAAGAATTGAAGCTTTTGAATTATGGTGCTGGAGGAGACTCTTGAGAGTCCCATGGACTGCAAGAAGATCAAACCTCTCCATTCTGAAGGAAATCAGCCCTGAGTGCTCACTGGAAGGACAGATTCTGAAGCTGAGACTCCAATATTTGGGCCACCTCATGATGTTTGGAAAGATGGAGGGCACAAGGAGAAGGGGATGACAGAGGACGAGATGGTTGGATAGTGTTCTTGAAGCTACCAGCATGAGTTTGACCAAACTGTGGGAGGCAGTGGAAGACAGGAGTGCCTGGCGTGCTCTGGTCCATGGGGTCACGAAGAGTCGGACACGAATAAACGGCTAAACAACAACACATGAAGCTTCCTTTTTCCAAAGAGGACAGGAGCCTATTTGGGAGATGTGACTATAGAAGACAACAGATGGGATAGCAAGACACTATCATGAAAATAAGAGAATGGAATGTAGTCCAGGTTTAGGCACACATTTTAAATAAAAACCAGGTTTGACATCGCAACTTCGTTTTTCCTGAATATTGGATAAGTTCCAAAACCTCTAAAAATAAGGCTTTGCGTATGGATCTTCCTTCCTTTCAGTGTACAACACAGTATCTATTCCTGGTGGGAGATGTTTCCTCATTGGAGGTTAAGAAAAGGTAAGGGCTCCTGTTGCTGGTTGTGAATCATGTTTTACACACTCAGACACAGATATCTAACAGTGTGTGTGTGTGTGTGTGTGTGTGAGAGAGAGAGAGAGAGAGAGAGAGAGAGAGAGAGAGATTACTATCTACCATATTTTTTGCTCTATAAGACTCACTTTTTCCCTCCTTAAAAAGTAAGGGGAAATGTGTGTGTGTCTTTTCAAGCAAATGCAGGCTGCGCAGCTATCCCAGAAGCCAGAACAGCAAGAGGGATTGCTGCTTTCACTGCGCAGCGATCCCCCTTGCTGTTCTGGCTTCTGAGATTCAGAATTTTTTTTTTCTTGTTTTCCTCCTCCAAAAACTAGGTGCATCTTGTGGTCTGGTGCGTCTTATAGAGTGAAAAATACGGTACATACAACACTAAGGATCAAAACATCTGTTCAGAATGGAGTTCACTCTGGGTTCACAAACAGCAGCAATCGCATTCAGTTTAATATATTTGGGATTTTCTAATTCTTCATTGAATCCTGCTAACTCTCAGTAGGAAAACGCTGTGCCTTGCTCACAAGCTTAGACTGGATTGCCATTGTTTCTTCAGCACATTTTAGCATATGAAACTTATAATCTACTTAATCCCATAATAACCCTCTGAGACGGGTTAGGCCAAGAGCTGAGCACAATGTTGGATTTAAGAGTTCTCCATTCAAATCCATTAGACTAGGGCACCCCTCTAGTCTGATCCACACAGAAGATAAGCACTAATGAACGCAAGGGAACCAAAGGGTTGTTGATTTACTCTGGCTTTTGCCATGAAGTATAGGGTCAAAATACAGGACATCTTTGAACTGTTGTTTTCCTTCTTATTCTTGCACGCATTTTTAAATTAGACCCTCATCATGGGTAGCTAAAGCAAACATGTGTTTCTTTAATCTTAAATCTTAATCCTTTGCATCTTGAGTTAGTAGAGGTAACTATGCAAGATCCACTATGTGCAATTTAGGATGCAACAGATCTCCAACTCAGCTGCCTCGTTCCTGGCTCAGCTGGAATTAAGTTCCCAAGACTGGCTCAGAGGAAGATATGCTGATGTAATTCATTTCAGCTCAGCTACAGCTGTGGGTGGCACTGTGGGTTAAACCACAGAGCCTAGGACTTGCCAATCAGAAGGTCGCGGTTCAAATCCCCGCAACGGGGTGAGCTCCCGTTGCTCGGTCCCTGCTCCTGCCAACCTAGTAGTTCAAAAGCACGTCAAAGTGCAAGTAGATAAATAGGTACCGCTCTGGCGGGAAGGTAAACGGCGGTTCCGTTCGCTGCTCTGGTTCACCAGAAGCAGCTTAGTCATGAGCATCACAATCCCAGAATCGGCCTTGACTGGACCTAATGGTCAGGGGTCCCTTTACCTTTACCTTACAGCTGGTGTAAGTCCCAAAAATGGTCATTCCGCAGCAGGACCAGGGGGGCAGTGGGTGAGGGACATAGGCTGGATCCTAAACCTATTCAGCTCAGTAATGTGGCCTGGCAGCCTAGCAGAGAACCCTGTTTTAAAGGCTTGTTTCCTCTCTGCTAAGTTTAGGCACAACAGCAGCAGTCGTCCAGCTACTGCTGAACAGGCGTTGAATCGAGTATAACTTTACACCAGCTTAATTCACACCAGCTTCTTGTGCATCACATTGCTCCCTGGTTCAGTTTTACCACTCTTTGTATTTGCTGTGTATTTGGGAAATATATGTCACATATATGTGCCCTAAATACTTCTGGATGAGAAACTGCATTTTAATTGTGGCACTTAGAAAACTATCACAACCAGTTTGAGTCCTATAATTCCCCCCACTCCTTTGGTCAATCTTTCCAGCTGAGAAGTATCAGCTTGGCAATCTGCTGGTATTTCACAATGACTGTAAAGCGTTTTAAGATTGCATGCTCCATTACAAATAATGTTAACGGTGCCGACACACACACATACACACACAAGCAAACACGGTTTTCCTTTCAGAGTTTATTGGCAAATTAAACTGAGGCAATTACTTAAAAGAATGATAATAAATGTTCATTCAGAAACAAGTGTGAATTTTAAACAACAGGCAACTCCCCATTTATGTGGGGGTTGCGTTCCGAGGCATTCCACACACATCTGTGGGACATACATAAGCCTTCCCCACCCTTTCTGGTGCTGAAAATGGCACACCTGTCAGTTTGTGCGTGGCTCAAACGTGTGCAAATGGAGAGTTGCCTGTACCAGATACTGCTTGAACCCCTATTAAATATCACGGCATTCGTCAAATAGCAGCCCCCACCCTCTCTCTCTCCCAGCCACACGCAATGCTTCATATGTACCCTGGTGCACATTGAGACACCACAGCTGAAAGCAGGTGCCCATTGTGAGTACATAGCAAAGAAGATGCTTCATTACTTTCACCCATGATACAGTATATATTTTAAGTATTAGCTCCCACATGGCTGTTGCACCGTGCAGAAAATAATATGTGTGATGAGCCTACAAGAAGGTTGAGGGTACTGTGCATTGGTTCTCGTTGCCCAGTTGCCTTCTGCTGCCTCCAGAAACCACTGCAGTGACCTCAAGTTGCTGCAAAACAAGACTAATATTTGCCTATCTCCCAAGACCCATGAGAAGGCAGCACGTTGCTGACCCCAAGGTTTTGAGTGTTTTGCAGTGTCAAATAACCCAATGCTATTTGTTTAATAACTTGAAATAGAGTTTTCCTGGGGCAAACATCCCAACATGCCATCCTAAAGGCTACGTCACTGGCATATCAAATGTAAGAACTGGGCTGTTGAAATGCTACTGTTTGTTCTCAGTTGGCTCTCGCCTGCTGCAGAAGAACATTTCAGCCAGCAGGAGCTGTCCAAGGTCCTGTCCTTCTGTGCCCTGACTTCACTTGCCCTTGCAGGGCCCTGACTGCTTTCCCTGCAAGCCTCTGCAAAGCAGTACAGCCTCAGGACAATTCACAGTGATGGGAATCTGTTACATGTTTCAGCTATTGCAAGACTGCTATATGCCAAAGCATGGAAAAGTATCCATAAACCAGCAAGACAGGATAATATTAGAAAAATCTGGGAACAATTAAGCTTGATTAAATTGTCAGCAATGTTAAAGAACAGAGATAATTACCAATGAGAATTAAATAAATGGTGTCAGTTAACAGCCTATGTAAAAATAAAGAGAGAGATCTTCAGATATCAGGTGTTGGTGTGGACTGCTTTGTGTAATATAGTAAATTAACACGTTTAAAATAAGAGAGCTCTACATGGAAAAGTGTATGGGAGAAGTAAATTGTGTTTGAGGCATATGCATGATAAACTTACTTCATTTTCAAAAAGATGGTCTTTCTTTTTTATTATTGTATACATTTTATTATTCAATAAAGATTGTAATAAAATAAAATCTCTGATAGGAAACCCGTAATAGTATGCTGGGAAACCCCATCCATTGTAGTTTATAAATTTGTGTTCAAGGGAAAATAACCTAAAGGAAACAGAGGGCGGCCTTGTGCTTAAATTATTTTCTCTTTATACTGATGATCAATATAGAGAACAGTTTCAACACTAGTTTTTGGGAAGTATCAGGCATAAATGAACCTGTGAAACAAGTTCCCAGTACAGAGAATCACCATTATTCTCCATCTTTCCTTTATTATGATAAATAACTTACTGAAAATTTCCAATTTACCACTCACATTTTATATGATCTCACTGCCCCAAGAGTCTTATAAATTACCCCAAAGCATTTTTAAAGCAATCTAGTGGTTTTCAGAATGGGAGTTCTTTTTGTCATAAAAGAGACAGTGCTCCATGACAAATGCCCTTGAATTAGAAATAAAACATAATCTATGTGTGCTGTGCACTAATTAAAATAGAGTGTATCTTAGAAAGCTAATTTGTAGAAATGGGCAGCATGACAACTATTAATGGACTTCCATAGCTGAATAACCTGAATATTTCTGAGGGCTACTTACAAAATGTGACACAGATTGAGGAAAGGTGGTTTTTTTAAAACAACAACAACCACCTCACAGCTATTTGCTTGCAAGCATTATTCCCTCTAACAAAATATCTATTACCTATAGATGACAATATAATGGTTTGCTTTTCTGTTAGGCTCTGTAGAACAGGTAAGGAGTGTCCTGTGATTTTAGTATTAACAACAGTTAACATTAAGAGCCTATTTTCATGAATGAAGCAGAGCCTTGTGTATCAGGTCTCACTCGCTCAAAATTGCTTTTATCAATTGTTGGGTGGCTGTAGAACTGATCCCATTAACCCCCTTTACATGATCCAGTTGCAAATGAAGCAACAGTTGCCAAATCTCACCAAGCATGATTATCCACAATGCAGTGAGCTGGTATGTTGATCAAACTATATCAAGGTTTTACAACATTTTCATTATCCAACGTGTTTGCTGCCCTGGGCTCCTTATAATTTATGGAGCTTTGAGTTTTTTCTACAATCAAGTGGTATATAAATTTTATGAAACAAACAAACAAATATAAATTTGATAGATAGTTGCTTTGGGAGGCAACACCAAGAGCAGCATTTTATTAATTCCATAAACCAATCTCCTTTTCAACGTGTCACATTCCAGGCATGGGCAACAAGATTCTGTGTCATTTTAAGAAACAGAGGTTTCAAGCCCACCTTTCTGGGATGACCTGTGAAAATTTGGACTAAAGTCCTCATGTAGGGAGTATTAAATTCAATTGCACCCTCAGCTTTCCACTCCTACACTACGACAAGTGAATCCTTCTTTGAGTTTTCTAGGGCTCATGGTTTTATTGGTGCTTGACCAGCATCAAAAGCACTGGTTCTCCACTACTTGGTGGACTTGGGGGCACATAGCATGGTAACAATTTCCTTCTTCAGCAAGTCCCAAGGTTTTGCTGACACCTGAAGCTCCTTCCATGCCCAGATGGCACTAAAAGGATGAAGGTGACAAGACCCACCTCTATGGGACTTTAGGAGACAAATCACTTACTCCTTCCTGTCTCACTGTCAGGGATTGGACTCAAGAGGAGAGATTGAAGAGAAGGAATGGTGGAGATCACACATCTCTTCTCCCATCATCCCTAACTAAAAGGACCAGTGGTCAGGGATGATGAGAACTGTTGTCCCCAAATAGCTGGAGACCCAAGTTTGGGAAACGCTGGTCTAAATGTATGTCCTGACACTCTTATAATAGATCTCAAGCATAATGTGACTTAGCATGGTTGCTGAGTGTATATTCTGAGAAACTGCAACAGTTCCCATATCTTAAGAATAGTTATTGTATTTGGGCGGGGGGGGGGGGAAGCAGCACACAAAGGCACACAATAATTTTGTATGCAAATATCAATTAATACACACAGAAAGAAATAATTGTCTCCCCTTTTAAATATTCATCATTCATTCTTCTGTCATCTAAAATGCTTTCTCCTAGCTAGGAGAGATGGAATCTTGGCAGACAAATGTAATAGCTTTTTAAATAGAATTAACACGGCAGATTCAGTATATTAGATTTTAATAAAGTCAATGATAGCTGGACTTGCAAAATAGGACTTCAGGGAACATAAATAACTCCTCTTTGGCATATAACACAGACAGATATCTATCAGGCACTGCTGCATAAACATTCTTCATTTGAATGGAGTCCTCCTGGGTTCTGTATCAGTGGTCTTAAGGAAAGCGGGCAGCCAGACCCAAGCATCTTGCTTTCTGCATTTCACCACCATAGCAGTTTGCCAGAAGGCAGATCAGTATCTCTCCCTACTTTCTGCTTTTAGACATCACCAACGTATCTTCCTAGAACGAGATACTGCAGCTCCCTGACACAGCGATTGTCAGGCAATCAAAGGGACCAGCGATGTTTCACCTGGTCCTATCAAGCCTGATACTTTGGCCTGGTTCTTCAACCTGACAAATCTTGGGTAAAAGTTGAGCTACCCTAGGGTGGCCATATTTCAAACAGTAAAAACCAGGACATCCCGAAAGTTGTTGACTTGCCTAAGATCCAGGACAAAGCAACCCCCAGACGTCAATGCCACCTTTGAAATTCCAGTAAAATCTGGACGTATGGCAGTCCTAAGCTATCCTCAGCCTGCCTCATATGCTCTTCTCGAAGCTTAGTTCTCTAAGCTGCTCTGGTCACTGGCTTAATTGCACAGCTGTATGCTTGCCTTTCTTTTTGTCTGCTTGATTCACTTCCTAATATGCCACCACTACTAGGATTGCCATACATTCGGGTTTTTCCGGACATATCTGGAACACTGCAGTCGGCAGCAGTGTCTGGGCAGAAACTGGTTAAATGTCTGGTGAAATCCAGATGCATGGCAGCCCATGTTGGCAGTGCCGTTTTTGCCATTTTCTCATAAAAATAGCTCCAAAATGGCAATTTATTTATTTTTTTGGCCCCAAACAACTTTGGCCAAAGTTTTCTGTCCAGGTTTTCACTGTTTGAAATATGGCAATCCTAACCACTACTTAAATGCCTGTATAACTAGTAAGCTTGATGGGACAGGCCCCATCTTGTGACTTCAAAGATAACTACAAGGGTAATGACCAGCAGGAGAAAAGAAGAAACTGAACTGTAGAGAAAATATTGAAGGGATAGAAATCTTTATTCTTACTAAACGGCCCTCTGAACTTCTCAAATTAAGCAGAAGACATATCTAAACTGTGAAAGTAGTCTTAAACACTATTACTAAAGATAAGCATGGAATTGGCATAGAAAATCATCCCATAGAGTCCCAATGGAATGAATGCATTTTCTCATCTTGGTCTAAGTGATCTGTGTCGTTATCTCACAAAACCTTGGTCCTGAACATATTTGGAAGTATGCATAGTTCTCAAGAACAAGTGGGGTCTGATAACCTTACAGCGTCCTACTTCATGGGCAACTCCACTAGAACTTAGACAATTACAGTCCTTAGAAGATCAAAGGTAAGGTGTACAGTTCCAACCTCTCACATTAAAGTAATTATATCAGAGTCAACTCAGTAGTTGAACTTCTCTTTAAAAGAGAAAAGACTGGCACACTAATAAATCCTAGCAAATCAAGGACCAAAAGCAGACTAGAAGTTATGCAAGTGAGCCTAGGTGTGTTTCTCATTCTGTGCAGAATTTTTGCTTTTCAGATCTGGATCCCATGCCCCATGTCTTCACTAACTTACAGCAGACTCTGATACACGACTCCTCAAAAATGTGCCCCATTAAGCATGACGTACTCCCAGTTAAGTTGGTAAAGGATCACTGACTAACATTTATTTAGGGAAAGAGAGAAAAAAATAAGCAGCTGTCTGGATTATCTCACAGGAAATTATCTCGAAGGAGCTATTAAGAGCGCTAGACTTCTACACCATGGCAACAACTAAAAGCAAGCAAAGAAGAGGAAGGCCTGCTGTCATGGTGTGAGATAAACATAATAATCATACGAAACAAACAAATACTTGGAAGATGGTAGCATGCGAAATATATAAAAATAGCAAGTAGAATAAATTTATTTGTGCTTTAGATTTCACTCAGGATTATTTGCTAAAATAAAAACGACAACTTCTCTTCTAGGCAGCTTCCACAAGTCAAAGAAAGGGTCCTCTTCTTCCCTTTTATATTTTCCTTACCATCAGGGATGAGGAACCTGTCCCCCTCCAGATGTTGTTGGAATACACGTTGGAGTATGTTTCTGAGCACAATTCAAAGTGTTGGTAAAGGTAAAGGTAAAGGTACCCCTGCCCGTACGGGCCAGTCTTGACAGACGCTGGGGTTGTGCGCCCATCTCACTCAAGAGGCCAGGGGCCAGCGCTGTCCGGAGACACTTCCGGGTCACGTGGCCAGCGTGACAAAGCTGCTCTGGCGAGCCAGAGCCGCACACGGAAACACCGTTTACCTTCCCGCTGGTAAGCGGTCCCTATTTATCTACTTGCACCCGAGGGTGCTTTCGAACTGCTAGGTTGGCAGGCGCTGGGACCGAGCAGCGGGAGCGCACCCTGCCGCAGGGATTCAAACCGCCGACCTTTCGATCGGCAAGTCCTAGGCGCTGAGGCTTTAACCCACAGCGCCACCTGCGTCCCCTCAAAGTGTTGGTGCTGACCTTTAAAGCCCTAAATGGCCTCGGCCCAGCATACCTGAAGGAGCATCTCCACCCCCATCATTCAGCCCAGACACTGAGGTCCAGCTCCAAGGGCTTTCTGGCGGTTCCCTCCCTGCAAGATGTCAGGTTACAGGGAACCAAGCAGAGGGCTTTCCCAGTAGTGGCGCCCACCCTGTGGAATGCCCTCCCATCAGATGTCAAGGAAATAAACAACTATCTAACTTTTAGAAGACATCTGAAGGCAGCCCTGTTTAGGGAAGTGTTTGATGTTTGATTTTTTAATCACTTGTTGTTGTTATTATTATCATTAATTCTGTTGGGAGCCACTCAGAGTGGCTGAGGAAACCAAGCCAGATGGACGGCGTATAAATAAATTATTATTCTTATTATTATTCAACTCCCAGAATCCTTGGCCATTGGCCAGGCTTGACAGGAGTTAGATTTCAACAACATCCATGTTCTCTATCACTGCCTTAATTCATTTTATTTACCCCTCAAGTTGTCTCCTGAGACGGTCAGATACTCCAACAACTGTTGTTTAGACTGCTTTACTGGAAGCTTTTTCAATTACAAAACAGCAATACATTAAACAACATTTCATTAACCACTCATTTCCAAGTACTGCCCCACTGTTTTCATTTGGATTAGAGAGAATTGCACACATTAGTAGCAAGAGGAACTTTAATGATCAAAATGAAGGGAAGCTAACGCATTGAATCTGTCTAGCCTTCGGACCATCTAGTACAAATCTATTATTATATTGATCTCCTCAAATGTTCTCTCGGAGTCTCAATAACAATTCAAAGTAAAAAGAATTCCGATGTTACTGTATGAGAGAGATAGGTATTACATTAGAAGTTTGCATTCCCTTTTCTTCAAACATTTGTAATTTTCAATCAAAGGCTTTGCCACAAGCCAGAAACTTTATGTAGCATTGTACTTATTGTTCCTGGAACTCATTTTACTGGAAACAACAACAACACAAGGATAGTACAGGAAATTAAGTCCTTATCTCTATTTATTTCTCATTTTAACATGCCTTTGAACCTTTCTTAAAGTTGAGATGTGAAAAACTGTGTTATTTTACTGAGTGGGCCTTGCGCTGCAATTGTATATTTGTCCTCTTTCTTCCTAATATCTATTTTCTTAATATCACAGAACTTCGTGTATTTATTTTTTTATTCATTTAGGATGCAAAATATTACAATGACAGTTTTTCACTTTCCTCATTTTGCATGACTCTGTGTTGATAATGTGACTGTGATAATCCCCTTTCGGATTATTATTATAAACTGCAGATAATAACAATGCCTACTTCTTACCCTTTTGAATGCATCACAGTAATGCAGCTGATATTAAAACCCTGCATAAATTAAGCACTCTGCTTCTCAATCCATCTACTTGAAGAAATAATAGAACCAACCTCATTATAGAGGGAAGGCTTGTCATGTGAGAGTGTCTGACTTTGGCTCAAATTGACCAGGGCAAATTGTGCTTTAGGGGGGAATTTACCAAAGGCACTAAAAGCAAGTTGAGCTCTTTGCTGGAAGTGACCCATGGGAAGATGGAGCAATAGCAACTATGCTTTCTGAACTACAAGCGCAAGAAATATAAAATAGCCAAATGTTTATTCTCTCCTGCACAGAGTCCAGAATTAATCTCATACACAGAAAACTCAGATTTCCAGTTTTAATTTGCAGATTAATCAAGTGAAATTTAGTCATTCAAAAGAGGGATGTTGATTGATTGGCTGAAAATGAAGGAAGAGTTAGTTTGAATTATTATTTTTTTAAGAGGCTGTACTGCATGCACAGATCCCTTGTGCTGGTACGGAACAGAGCTATATTTTGCCCATTCCTCCTGTTTCCTCCTCATTGGAGCAGCCAGATATTGATGGATGAACACTGAGATCCTTTAGAGCTATGCTAACTGTAGATGACAGAGCCTACTGCAATCATGTCAAAATGTAAATTCCTCTACCTCTTAAAGAATAAAAATTTCAAGCGTATAAAAAATGACAAAGTGCACCACATTATAACTGGAAGCACAGCTATAATGCCAGGGAGATGTACCTTAAGTAGAAGAACAGCCTTGGATAAATTGCTCTTGCCAATGTATTATCAACTTTTGGGGGGTACTAACCTGTTTTATGGGGAGGCGGGTGGCACTGTGGGTTAAACCACAGAGCCTAGGACTTGCCAATTGGAAGGTCAGTGGTTCGAATCCCCACAATGGGGTGAGCTCCCGTTGCTCGGTCCCAGCTTCTGCCCACCTAGCAGTTCGGAAGCATGTCAAAGTGCAAGTAGATAAATAGGTACTGCTCTGGCAGGAAGGTAAACGACGTTTCCGTGTGCTGCTCTGGTTCACCAGAAGCGGCTTATTCATGCTGGCCACATGACCCAGAAGCTGTACGCCGGTTCCCTTGGCCAATAAAGCGAGATGAGCGCCGCAACCCCAGAGTCGGCCACGACTGGACCTAATGGTCAGGGGTCCCTTTACCTTTACCTCACCTGTTTTATGTGTTGAGGTGCAATGCAACTTGCACTGGAGGCTGATGTGGCTACATGGGAAAGAGTAGAGAGAGGGGGACCTCCAAGTTTCCCAGACTGTCCTTCTGACCTAACCTGTGCTGACCTTCCGTTAGGTGCTAGACTGATATTCTTATTGCCGCTGACCTAACTTCCTGCTTTCTGCTTCATCCCTCACCTTTGAGTGGATAAATCTTTTGTGTCTCTCCTGCTGAGATGGAACAGAAAGCATGGCTCAAGGCTTCTCCGCCTTAGATAGGGAATGTTCCTATCAAAAAAAGAATTGCTGTAATAAATTTGGCTTTCTTATTTTCCTAAACTTGGAAAGTCAGTGTGATTCTATCCTTTGCAAAGTATGCTCCTCCAACAGGGATTCAGTATTTAAACTGACTTCTGCTGATTGTTTTAACTCCAAACGTCAACCCAGTCGCACATTACTATTACTAAATTCATAACGCTGGCAGCCGCAGAGGATTTTATTTTTTAAAAGTTAGTACCAATTCATTCATCCATCCCAAATTTAAAAGTAAAGACAAGTAGGAAATTGTTTTACCAACTGCTCTGAATATCATAAAGCCAGTGCTGAATTCCAAATTATTATTAACGAGCAAACTTGCCTGCTATTAGTCAATAAAAATAAGCCTTGTCTGTGGCAATTATAAGTTAGTATAATTCCATTTGAATAACTTCCTACAAAAAAATCAAAATACCAACCTCAGAAAGTACTAAAAAATCAGAACCTTATAATGAAAAGTTAACTGATACAGATATAGTGGCAAAGCTTGTATTATTGCAGCTTTCTAGTATCAAAGTTCATCTCAATCATCCTCACAATGTAAGTACATTCATTGCCATCATCTATTTTTGCAGAAATGAGTCTGAGACACTTTTTCTAAACTCTAGAAGTTTTTCATGCCCATTTGTAATTTTTTAAGACACTGCTATAGGAATTTAGGCTGTGTACACACTCCCATTGACTCTGCTGGTTTGGGAAGCGCAGGTGGCTCTGTGGGTTAAACCACAGAGCCTAGGACTTGCCAATCAGAAGGTCGGCAGTTCAAATCCCCATGACGGGGTGAGCTCCCGTTGCTTGGTCCCTGCTCCTACCAACCTAGCAATTTGAAAGCACGTCAAAGTGCAAGTAGATAAATAGGTACTGCTCTGGTGGGAAGGTAAACGGCGTTTCTGTGCGCTGCTCTGGTTCACCAGAAGCAGTTTAGTCATGCTGGCCACATGACCCAGAAGCTGTACGCCGGCTCCCTCGGCCAATAAAGTGAGAAGATGCCGCAACCCCAGAGTCGGCCACGACTGGACCTAATGGTCAGGTGTCCCTTTACCTTTACCCAAACAATGTAAGCCATACTCCATAGCTATCATGTCATTTCCTGATGAAGTACCTGTTTTGGTGGGTTTTCTCCAAAACCAGCTTCTATCCAAATTGAGAAAAAGAATGACCTAACTGCATTTTAAGCTGGTAGTGTGTCACATTAATGGCTGCCTTCAGAGCATTGCGGGAACAGATTTCAGGTGAAAGCTCCCAACATCCAGCTACCATGTTGATTTATCTATGAAAGCAGACTGAGAACATGTGTGCTTTTCTTAGAAGTCATGGTCATGCAGGCCATTTTCCCACCGACAACTATGTGGATACAATTACCTGAAGAAACTCAGCAGTGAGTCCTGACACAGAGACCCTATTAATCTGTTTAGGGGGGGCGGGGTTGTATGTTGAAATTAATTTGTAATAAATAAAGAGGAAAATGACATTTTAACACCCTTATCACACACATTGACTGCGTTGAAATTTACTTTGAATGGAGTCACAGCAGTCCTTGCCTGAATCAGGCTTTGATCATCATTTAATATTGCTGTATTTTAACAATTGTTGGGCTTCTGTGAGCACATCAAAAGGCCCTGTGTTCATTCCCTCGACCCTCCTCTTCTTTTGCACAAACAGCCACAATCACAGGCGTGTTCAGTTCAATTAAGAATTAAATATTATAGCATACTCTAATATAGTTACCTCAACAATGCCTGAAGTACAGTGGTACTTCAGGTTAAGAACTTAATTCGTTCTGGAGGTCAGTTCTTAACCTGAAACTGTTCTTAACCTGAGGTACCACTTTAGCTAATAGGGCCTCCCGCTGCTGCCGTCATGGCGCCACCACACGATTTCTGTTCTCTTCCTGAAGCAAAGTTCTTAACTCGAGGTAGTATTTCTGGTTTAGCAGAGTCTGTAACCTGAAGCGCCTGTAACCTGAGGTACCACAGTATATCCCCCTGGGCATTAAGACAGCCTTCCTAGATTAGGGAGCCAGTGATTCCACTCAAGAGCATTTTGATACCCTGTAAATAAAGTCCAGAGGGACGCGGGTGGCGCTGTGGGTTAAGCCACAGAGCCTAGGACTTGCCGATCAGAAGCTGGGCGGTTCGAATCCCATGACGGGGTGAGCTCCTGTTGCTCGGTCCCTGCTCCTGCCAACCTAGCAGTTCGAAAGCACGTCAAGTGCAAGTAGATAAATAGGTACCGCTCCAGCGGGAAGGTAAACGGCATTTCCATGTGCTGCTCTGGTTCGCCAGAAGCGGCTTAGTCATGCTGGCCACATGACCCGCAAGCTGTACACCGGCTCCCTCGGCCAATAAAGTGAGATGAGCGCCGCAACCCCAGAGTCGGCCACGACTGGACCTAATGGTCAGGGGTCCTTTACCTTTACCTTTAAATAAAGTCCAGCAGTTCATTTTCTGGCATCTTTTCACCTGCCATCCCTAGTAGCAGCACACAGCAAGGGGGAAAACCTCCTGCTCTTTCCTTCCAGGATTGTCGCATCTCCCTGGAGGTTAAGGCAATTCAGACATACTGTATAAACACTCCAGCTTCATATGCATTTCTGCACTGAGACAGTACATGATGTGAACATCATTGTGCATGTGGGTGATCACTATTGCAGAAATCAATATTGCACACTCTGAAGCAACTGGACACATGAAAACTGAGTCCTTTGGGAGTGAAGCAATGTCAAAGCCCATAACTTGCAGAAGTTTCTTTAAAACATAACAGAAAACTGTAAATGATACATCTACACAGTTCCATATCTTGCACAAGTTCAGCATCTTATTAGAAATTACTTTAAACAGGATTGAGTTAATAAAGTCCCCACTCCAGCCTCCATTAGCCCTGGAGCTGTTTTGTTCTTCCTTCGGGAGAGCTTCATTTACATCCTCACTCCACAGAGTTTGGGGAACAAAAAAGACCAAAGGCAACTCCCTTCAAAATGGAGATTTGCAATTCAATACCTTAATCACCTGTTATAAGGTTAAAACACTCACTGATGGTTGTTAATTATCAACTAGTTAAAATTCAGAGAGAGATCTTATTGCTGTGCCTTATTTAGCTTCAGTGGAATCTCCCTGCGTTTAAACCTTCATCAATACACAGGCATTTCCCATTTCTGTGTGAATTAAACCAATTATACTTAACAGTCACATGACTAAATGTTCCAATATGTAGAAAACTCATTGCCTGTAGAAAGTCAGCCCAGCAGGAAAAAGCTTAAGATTCTCCCTGACTTGGGTTTCATGCACACCATACACATTTAAAGCACATCCAGCCCCACAAAGATTCCAGAGACCTGTAGTTTGTTAAGGGTGCTAGAAATTAGTCCTGCTAGGGATAAACTACAGTTCCCAGAACTCTTGGAGTTAGGTGCTGTAAATGTGTGGTGTGTGTACAACCATATTTATTGTATTGTTTGTTTTTTTAATTCAAGTGGTTCTTCTTTCCAGAGGAGTGAGCCTTCAGGTAGCTTTGATCTGAAGCAGTACAGTGCCAGAAGACTGGCCCATTTGATTCCTCTCAACATGTATCCTGACTCAAAAAAATATACAGCTTTAAAGGCTGGCCATCCTAAACTGGTTTTGTTACAATGGTCCCTCTAGCTGGGTGGATCAGTGAAGCATCTATCCCCATGTGTCCAGAGAGGATCAGATATGTTGAAGGAGTGCACCTGACCCCTGAAATTAATGTCATGTGTACTTTTTTTCAAAGCAGCTGTCCAAGGACCTCCACTGGTGAATGAAGATCAGTGTGATTCTTGCTCAGTATTTGCACTGCAGACGCTTAAAATTAGTTTTGATTTTGAGTATTTGGAGAATGCCTGAACAAACAGAGTTGACATTAGGACCAGGAAATTGAAAACTGAGATCAAAGTGCAACCCTACATGAAATGGAGTGTTAGGAGGGAAGTAAACAAGACAGCCCACAAAAAGCTAAAGAAAATAATGGATCTCTGGCAGGTGTTTGTGTTCCCCACTCTCAAGGTACCTAATATATTCAGCTAAATGTTTTTTTGGAATACTACACAAAATGCAATAAATAGAATTAAAATCTGAAAAGCCCATTCCTAAAAGGTTGCCTTCATATGACAGAAAGCAGCTCTGCAAATGGCCTCTTGAATCAATTTCATGCTCTCTGTTCAGGAACTAAAAGCTAATCCCTGATTATAACAGCGGGGAGAGATAGAAACAATCAGTTTGGTAGTGTGATACCTCACAACTCAGAAGTCACGTTCTTGACATGTTTTTGTCATAATTAATAGCCATAAGTGGAAGAAAGAGGGTCAAACCAAAGCCAGATATGTCTCTATAAAACTCCACGAAGCTAGTATTCTAGTATTGGGTTAGGATGACTTGTGATAAATTCTATGACAGACTAACAAACAAATTCCAGCCATGTATAATGAGAAAAGCCCAAAGTTCAGAGCTCAAGAGCATTGTAAATATGTATTAGTTAACCCCATTTTTTATTGATATATTCAGCAGACCCACTATCATTTGTGATATCAGAATTATTTTGCATTTTAAGGAGGAGACTATGTATGTTTCAGTCTCAAGTCCTTATAGGCTCTTGTTTCGTTCTCTTATGGATCCTTGCTTAACTTGTTGATCTCTGAGCTGTAAACAGTACAGTGCTACCTCGGGTTACATATGCTTCAGGTTACATACACTTCAGGTTACAGACTCTGCTAACCCAGAAATACTGCTTCAGGTTAAGAACTTTGCTTCAGGATAAGAACAGAAATCGTGCTCCAGCGGTGCAGTGACAGTGGGAGGCCCCATTAGCTAAAGTGGTGCTTCAGGTTAAGAACAGTTTCAGGTTAAGAACGGACCTCTGGAACGAATTAAGTACTTAACCCGAGGTACCACTGTAGTGGCCAAATATGTTGGGCTAAAGCTACCCTCTGGATTCTGCAGCTCGCCTGGGCAGCACCAGGATAGGGCAGTGATGAGATCAGAGACCTCATCAGGCTCTCCCACCAAAGCATCTGCACAGCCTTGACTGTTGCCTTCGCCTACACCAGGGGTCAGCAAACTAAGGCCCAGGGGCCGGATGCAGCCCCCCAGGCTCGTAAATACCTAATAATAAATAAATACTTTATTATTTATACCCCGCGCATCTAGCTGGGTTTCCATAGCCACTCTGGGCGGCTCCGAACAGAATATTAAAACCACAACAAAACATCAAACATTAAAAACTTCCCTTCAGAAGTTTTCTAAAAGTCAGGTCATTGTTTATTTCCTTGACATCTGATGGGAGGGTGTTCCATAGGGCAGGCATCACTGCCAAGATGGCGCTCTGCCTGGTTCCCTGTAACTTCACTCCTCACAGTGAGAGAACTACCAGAAGGCCCTCAGTGATAGACCTCAGTGTCCGGTTGAATGATGGGGGTGGAGACACTCCTTCATGTATACTGGGCCAAGGCCATTTAGATCAGCACCAACACTTTGAATTGTGCTCGGAAACGTACTGGGAGCCAATGAAGGTCTTTCAGTACCGGTGTTATATGGTCTCAGCAGCCACTCCTTGCCCTAAAGGCTTCCCTGTGTCATCTGATTTTGTCAGGACTAGGGATCATCTGGGCAATCTCTCTCTCTTTTTGGTCATTTATATGTATTTTCTCTTTGTAATAATGACAATAAAGAATTCCATGGTTTCCCAATCCTTTCTCAAAACAAAACTATATGTCCAAATCCAGCTTTCAGAGACTTTCAGCACAACCCTGTCATAGCTGTCAACTTTTCCCTTTTTTTAAGGGAAATTCCCTTATTCCAAATAGGATTCCTCGCAAGAAAAGGGAAAAGTTGACAGCTATGCACCCTGTACATGACTGCTGCTTGGAAACAAGTCTCACCAAGTCCCATCAGGCTTACTCCAATGTAAGTGGGTATAGGATTTCAGTCTAATAAAAATACTCTATTACCTCAGAGGCTGAATGCTATTGAAACTTTCTCCAATTAATCCATACACAACTTATTTATTGCTGGGTGCTAGCTATAATTTATTTTCTCTCTACTAATTCAAGGCACAATTGGACTACTTTCTGAAGCCTGAATTTTCTCCCTGAGTTCACCTTGGTTTTGTATTCAATTATTGCCGTTAACATTAAGATCCAGCCAACATATAAGCCAAATGTGGTTCTAATGCAAATAGATGATGTGATCATACTGACAAAGACCTCTACTACTGGATCATTTATAAAAACCACCTTGAGAACATGCTGTTTATTGAAGGAGCCACACATAAAAGCACATTACTTTGATCACTGACATTATGGCAAGGAGTCCTTCAAAATGCAAATTCTGGGGGTTTTCTGGGTGCTTTGCAATAATTGTGATAGATGCTCTTCTTAGATGTGCATCTTTCATGAGCTTAGGTGTGATTAATAGTAGGTATCTAAATTGGATTCCCACCACCACTCTAACAAAAGGTATGGATGCAAGGAGGAAAAGCAAGATCATTTGTAAGTGTTAGCTCTGGAGGGAGTCAGCATGAAGTCAACTGCTAAAATTTCGTGAAGTGTCAAGATTGTACTGACAATTTAGAATACCATGAAGGTGCAACTTTCCATTGTGCGTGCTGTTGCAGTGATTCATCTCCTGCCTTTGCCATTCCTTGATGATCAACCATCATAAATGCAGTAATAAATCAATTCACTCATCAAAAAGCTCGTCGGTTTCAGTTAATCGTGCAGTTATTCCAGCTGCTCTAACTTATCAAAGAATGAAAGAACTCCAATATTGTGTGTAATTACAATTATGCGATCAGTCCACCGAATCACAATATAACGCATTCATATGGACTTTAAGATTTAAGCATGCAACATCATCAGTTCCTTTGTTTCCTGTCCTGACTTCCACTTGATGATGAACAAAAGTTTTAATGCTCAGATCAATTCAATACCTACACAAAAGCCCTATTCAAAGGCACAGCAAGCAATACACAGAACCTCAAAGGCACAAATACGCAAAGGCACCGCAGGCTACACAAGGGAAGACATTGATCCAATGATGACACCCCCTCCTGCAATCCTGTTCTAAAGGAATGAGGTGGCCATAACCTAGTGCAGCAAGTGACTCTGTTCCTTAGCAAGCAACCTAGAAGGCTGAACCTACTCCATCTGTTCATGCCTCTGCTGGTGTCTCCAGGATCTAGGTGATGAGAGAGGTAGGTGATCACTGGGACCTGAGAGGTGGGCAGGGCTGGTGGAGCATCCAGAAAGGAAGGGCTAGATCCAGTGTCTGACAACTCTGGAGGCAGAGTGGGTGGCAAGACAGGCACAGAAGCAGCATTGGAGATGGCCTCTGACAGGTGTGGAGAGGACGGTCTGGCTTGTGGCTCTCACTGTGGTAGCTGGCAGGGTGCGAGAGGTTGAAGGAAATCCCCCCCAGACCCTCCCCAGAATCTTCAGCATTGGGCTCCCTTGAATCAGGGTCCTCAGCAAACCATCCCTCTGCATTGCTGTGACTTAGCCCGCCCATTACAGAGCCCACTAATTGCACTAAAATTGACCCTCAAGTATTTCTTGGGCTGCTATGGTATTATAATTGTATCCACATTTCCAGGCACATTTCAGCCTGATCGCCAACCAAAGCTAAGCCAGTGCACTTGGGTTTAAGGTGCTTTAGCTTCAGTACACTTAACTGGATTACTGCCAAATACTGGGTCTTAACCTGAGTTGTAGAAAGGTTATTTAGACAGCTTAATAACTTGCAACAAAAAATGTGATGCCACTGCTTGTTGGCATCCGTCTGTCTGAGGAGACAATGGAAGAGTGTGCCTTTGGAGGTGAAGGCAAACCATTGGAGAGTTACAGCGCCTGCTGTGGCTGTAGAGAATGATACGGGAGAGACATGTTTTGTTGCCACTTTTGCTATCAATGTGCTTCTACTTGTGCCTAGAGAGGACAATACCTAGACAGGGCCCTGGTGCTATGAAGAATTATTGCCTCTGTTCATTCTTCATAACTCGTTGCTGTGGGCTCATTTGTTCAATTCAAGAAAGCCAAACAAGATGTAATATCATTCACACAGTTAGGAATGGTGCAAATCCCATGTTTACACAGGATTGTTATTGTGTGCCGCAACGGCTACTTCTATGGGCTGTATGTGAAGTTCATACCGTTCATATTTCTTTTCCTGACCTCTTAAATGACTAGATGCAAAAAAGATAAGGATCTGGATGGAAATTGATTGAATTTGCTATTGAACTAACCAATTATTGTGTTCCTTTTTTCTCCATGCACCATGCTGATGAGTAATGTGTTTTTCTTTCAACACTGCAAAACACAGCATGGAATTTTAAATATTTCTGGTGTCCCTGTGGCCCATACTGCACTGCTTTCAAAATCTGTATTGTTGGCTTGCATTTATTTATTTATTTATTTTAGTCACTCACATCACCACTCATATCAGTCCCTAAACACAACTGTAGAATGTGGCATTAGGATGACAGCTGCTTCTCCTATGTTTAAGCTTACTCCGTTAACTGCCTCAGAACATAGAAACAGGAACACCACAATATCTCACATTTCCAATGAACGTATTTGGAACTGGTCCTATCAAATATTAAAACCATATGGAATGAGTTCCTTAAAGTCCAAGCATTATTGTTATTATCCATCATTTCATTTTCTGCAAAACATACAGCCCAAGGAATGTATGTACAGGCCCAGGCGTGCGAGAGATCCTATCTTCCCTTTTCTTATGCTGCTTGAATATTGCCGGAGCCCTTGGGATGGGGCTTCTTCTTCTATCAACCATCTCACTCCTCACTCCAGATTATTTATGGCCCTTAAAAGCTGGTACTACAGCTTCTTTATCCTCATTATTCCCCCCGTAGGGCTGGGTCCATTTTTGAGGGAAAGTGCCTTCATCCTGGCACTGCCGCATAGCTGGGTCTAGAGTAAAGACCACCATTTTAATTTCCCACCGTGCTCCTGAGTCCTACTGCATTGGGGCACTGTGACACATGTCAGTGGTGGCTAGACCCAGCCAGCTGCAGTGGCTTGTGGCCAGTGGACTAGGAGCACTAGGCTAGTCCTCTAAACGTCCCCAGTAAATTAGAGTATTAAAGTATTAAAGGTTGGTGCTTGGAAACTTTCACCCAACTTATGCATGATGCTCCGATGGGGTCCAAGCGGGGTCCACTACTTTGGGAAGGAGGCAGAAGGGCTCCTTCCTGATGCCTGGGTAGTTTCTGTCTGGCTTAGGGAGGGAGGTCACATGCATGACGACAGGACGTCACAACTCCCCCCATCACCTTGCAAGCTGATGCTTCTGGCCCTAACTGTTCCCCTATGAAAAATTTCAGTGCACCCCACTGGCCAGCTGTTGCTGCTTGGAATGCGAGGCCAGAAAGTAAGTTAAGGGGAGCCCAAGACAGAGTCAACAATGGGCCTTGGCAGAACCCTGGCAGTTTCCTAAGGTTTCTGGTGCCAGCACTGCTGCCATTAATAATACAGTTCAGCAAAATCTAAGGGGATGGCGGCAAAAAGAGTCTATGAAAAACACATACTACTTTATTCTGTGCACATTTGCATGCTTCACACATTTGCCCCCAAGTGAATAAAAATATTTTCTGTTCCGTTCTCTGTTAGTTATTCTCACTACTTTTGTATGCAAAGAAGCAATATTCTAAAGTCTGTATTCAAAGATTATGCTTGCTTTCTTAAAGGAAAAATACTGCAAAAGACCATGAAGCATCATCATTTTACAGATTAACATGGCACTTTGAAATGAATATAGGTGAAATTGTTTTTCTTGGCAGCTGAAAACATTTGCATCCTGTGAAACTGGATCTATATGGTGTGTATTCCACTGACAGCAAATGTTTCTTCATAATTCCTTGGGTTTCTGTCTCTCCTCCCTCCCCCCATTTTATGTTATTATTAACACCTAAAGGGCCACAAAGTAAAGTTCTCCATTATGTATGAAATATAAGCAGCTGGCAGCAACATATTGAATGTCTCTTTGTGCTAGAAGAGTTTTACCATCTTTGTAGTGGTTATCAGCTGAAAACAGTATAAAGCAACTGTCATGCTATCAAAGATTTCCAGAGGCACAAAGCAGCCAGTTTAGCTTGAAAACTTCTCCAAGATTCCTTCCACTCATGTAGTTAATAAAACCTTTTATTTTACTATTTATCTGACATGAAATTCATAGAAGAGCTGCCTTGCCAGCAGATTCAGTTTATCAAAGACACGTCATGGACTGATACCTCATCAAAGGAAAAGTTCTGGTATACTGTCTAATGCACTGGTCCCAATCTGCAGCGCGAGTAGGCCAGCCCATCCGACTGATGCAGAAAAGATGTTGGACTGTCAATTTTGACAGTGCTGATCTTCTGTTTGGGAGGGCTAGAGACCTCATTCCAAGTTCCCAGGAGAAGAAAGAATAGGACACAGCTTCATTTATCCAAGTTGAGAGTCAGTGTGGTGTAGTGGTTAAGAGCAGTGGACTCTTAATCTGGTGAACCTGGTTTGATTCCCTGCTCCTCCACATGCAACTGCTGGTGACCTTGGGCCAGTCACACTTCTCTGAAGTCTCTCAGCCCCACTCACCTCACAGAGTGTTTGTTGTGGGGGAGGAAGGGAAAGGAGAATGTTAGCTGCTTTGAGACTCCTTATGGGGAGTGAAAGGCGGGATATCAAATCCAAACTCCTCCTCTTCTTTCTTCTTCTTATCAGCTTGAAAACATACCTTACATTTTGGGTGCCCTAAGTCTTATTGGAGGAGATCTACCAATTTCCATCTCAATTTAGTGACTGATTTTGGGTACTGGAGTGTTTATGTGTACATCAACCTACCTCGTCAAAAAGGGCTTTTGTGCCCATTTTACTTAGCAGATAAGTTTTCAACATATTCTCCATGCGCCAGCCATCACAGTGTTTCAAGGGAGGTGTGTATTATATGAGTAGTAAAACCAGCACCATTTATTCAATCATTTTGAAGTGACTTTTGAGGAACGGCACCCATGCCAAAGAAATGACAAAATATTTAATAAACACAGTGAGTTGATTGGTTTTGGCAGGAATTTGAGGAATGAGCTGCCATCATTCCATAAAGGAGCACCCAAAAAGAAGAGATAATTATTATTCTTTCTTTCTATTCTATTCGAAGTGCCACATGTTGTCCCACAAAATAAAGAAATCAGCGTAACAAAGGAAACACTATCATAAACATGAAATACTGTAGTTTCTGTCTCAGCAAGGCTGTCGCTTCTCAGCATTTTTGCTTGAAAGCAATTCCCATTAAAAGTAGTAGGACTCCATTAGGATGGACAGGACAAGAGTATGCCAGGCCCATTTTTTAAAGGGGAGAGAAAGAGAGAGGGAGGGAAAGATTAAACAGCCTTGGACCTGCTGACATTAAGGCCTGTTTCCTCTCATACAAACCCTCCCAAACATTCAGCATCATAGGCTCCACTTCATGGGTTCTACCAACCATGCAATTTGGCAAGCTGGTACAAGACAGTGCTTTTTCAACGATAGTGTCTTTAGAATGCTATATCTAAAGAGGCTTGCAGTGGACTCATCACTGCTCAAGTTTCATCACATGGTGGAGACCTAGCTTTTTTCTTTTCACTGTTGGTCCTTGTCTTTGCTGCTGAGACTGTCGTCTTGGGGAGTTGGGAGTGCTTTGCAATAGTTTATTTATGATGGGCTTCATCTATAGGGTTGTAGCCAACGTAAGTCCTGCTCAGAGCAGACCTGTTGAAATTAAGGGACATGACTAGATGACTGTCGCAGTCTACAGTTCTATGGTTCTGAGTCTTGTGGCACCATAAAGGGAACTAGCTTAGGTTCATTAATTTCATTTGGGTCTAATTTGAGTTGGATTCAGTTGTGTGCAACCCAGAGTTGCTTCTGCCAGTAGCAGCAGATGGAACAAGCTTGTTTTCTGCTGCTCCACAGGATAGGACCCAAACCACTGGACTCAAATTACAAGAAAGCAAATTCTGACTTAAGGTTAGGAAGAACTTTCTGATGGTAAGAGCTGTTTGAGAGTGGAGCAGACTGCCTCAGACTCTGCTTCATCAGAGGTTTTTTAAGAGGTTGGATGGTCCTCTGTCAACTGCAATTCTTCATTACAGGGGGACCCATTCCAACTCAACCGTGCTATGATTATATTTCAAAGAGGCCAATGTCTTATTTGCCAAAAACTCAAAGTATTTCTTTCTGTCATGGTCCGGTTTACGGGTGGTTGAAGTCCTGGCAGAGAACATCAGGACTGGGGGCAAGACGGCATGGTGGGAGCAGGAACAAGAGTCCAGAAGCGAGGAGTCAGGAAGTCAAGGGTCAGAGAGCTGGGAGTCAAGAAGCCAAACACAGCAAGGCAGGAAGCGTGTTGCTGTGGCAAAGAGCTAAAGGGAATTGCTGACCTTATATCCCTTCCCAGCTCTTGCCACCAGGTGCTGTGAGTTACCAATCGGCCTCACCTTGCCTCTTGAGAACAAACTTGGGAAAGCCCCAGTCCTGCAGAACCCTACCAGTCACAGGGCCTGGTTCCTGCATGCACTCCTGACACTTTCCTTCACTCAAAGAGAAAAGATTAAAGAAAATAGCAGTCTTCATTTCAAGAGGTAAATAAGATTCTGTGAGAGAGATGTTCATTTTCACACAGTAAACACGACACAATGAAATTAGTATGAATGGGTGGGGTGGGGTGGCACCCTCTCTTTTCAACCTGAAAAACCTCTCATCTCTACTTAGCTCAAGTTGAGCTTCAAGAAAAATTTTCTTTAGGCAGTTACTGGCACATAAACCACTGGTGTTTTCTGAGGGGAAGCATAAGTGTCTGTAAAAGATGCCTTTAAAATGCATGAACATCTGGAACACTGCTAATTGCAAACAGAATGCTACATAATACTTAGAATCAAAGAGTTTCTTTGACTCATGTGTCTTCCATAGAAAGAATTCCATTTATTCTGAAACTCATATGTTGAAATAATTGATAACATGTTGACTGCTTTACCAGAATCAACCTCATATGTGTTAGAGCAGAATAATGAACACCATGGTTTCTCAGCAGTGACAACCGACGGCAGGATCTTCCAGAACATCATTGCAGATTGTGAAACACTTCCTGTTCAGTGCTGCTAAGCAAGGGCAATTATTTAATAGTGGGAACTCATAGGGTGGTAATTTCCACTAATACCAGCAGGTGAGCCACATCAGCTTCAGCTAGCAGGGTTACTGCCTTTCTGGTGCAGAAAAACAAACAAGCGCTATAGGATGAAACAGAGGAGACACAAGCCATACTAGTTGTGTCTGTGCCAGTGAAAAATGTGCTTTTCTGGCAGGACTTTGGGAGCAGCAAATGACCCGCCCATTCATTCCCACCCCACCTCAGTTAGGATGGTGCTGTAATGTGGTTTTTTTCCAGTGAAACCTAATCATTCTTATAAGCACGTCAAATTGCAAGTAGATAAATAGGTACCACTCCAGCGGGAAGGTAAATGGCATTTCTGCGCACTGCTCTGGTTCACCAGAAGTGGCGTAAGTCATGCTGGCCACATGACCCGGAAGCTGTATGCCAGCTCCCTTGGCCAATATAGCGAGATGAGCGCCGCAACCCCAGAGTCGGCCACAACTGGACCTAATGGTCAGGGGTCCCTTTACCTTTACAAGCTATAAAAATACTGCCTAGGTGAATGTTTAAAGATAGGATCACCCACTCTGTTTAAAGACTCATCTGAGAACACACAAAAAGGTTATCTTCAGTTGTGGTACCTAAACCATATAATAGTTTAGTCTTTCTACAGAGGTTTATCAGTACAAGAATCTTCCGCTTTGCTCATTTTTTAAATGGTTCATAAGAGAACTGTTACTCAAGTAAACATTTTTTAGTTGAGTCTTTGCTCTCTCTTTTTTTAGTCTGCTTTTGATAAAAATGCCGTCCCTAATTGCATCATTAAAAACCATAACGGCATCTTTACTGATGTTAATTTTTATTGTGAGATTTCTGTTTACATTTTGCTATTCTTAGTAAGCAGCCTTGAGTTTGATTTTATCCTAGAAAGGTGGGATTATAAATATTGCGCAATTAAATAAACAAACCTTTAAGTGTGACCAGATGGCTTCTTATCATCCAATAAGAAGAGGTAAGTAATGCACAAACTGAATCATGTTTTTCACACTGAAAACTGCTATAAAGGAGTAATCAAATTAAAATATTTCTCTCTACTTCATATTCTGAGCATGCCATGCTGCTGCTTCCAAAGGCTTGAAACTTGTTTTAGAATCTTTGCAAAGTGGCTGTATCACAGTTTTTCCCAAAGTGCCTAAATTCTGTATGAATTATATAGCTTTGGGGATGACAACAAGTGATTCACATACTCCTAAACGCATCAACAGGAAGCCCAATTAGAGAAAAGTTGACAATCTACTATTTGTATTTGCATTGAAAGGCATTCCTGAATAGCAATATCACAGCTGTTTTAAACAAAATGCACTTCAAATCTAAGAAAAATTCATGTCTAGAAACACATGAAGAACTAAATAAAACAGCAGAGCAAACTATTTGTCAGTGAATAAAAGATAGACCCAGACACCTTATTTCTATAAGGTCTATATGCAGGTAAGAAGCCATACTTAAGCAGCAGGGAGGTACATTGTGGGCAAACAGGGTTTGGCACCACAAGCCACATTGATCCATGTGGCTCGGGCAGAATTTGGGGTGGGTAGGAAGGGGCAAGTGCTCTCATTGATGTGCAGAGCAACGCCTTTTCTCACCAAAGGCTTGGGACTTGACAAGTACCAGGATCCATGGTGGGGAAAGGCACTCAATTTCCTACCAAGGAGGGTAGGGGCCTCATCTTTAGAGGTAAATGGTACATGGAGCATCAGTTCTTAACAGGGATCGTGAGTTGAGTCCCAGGTCCTCAGCTGAAAAAACATGCTCACTCAATGGGTGCTGAAGGGTAGGTGGGTTCCCACAAGGCAAGACACAGTGATAACAGCAAGAACCTTTATTGAACTGCATAAGTGGACAACATGGGCAAAGCAACTGCTTATATACATTTCTGGAGGCCTGGGCCAATCCCACTCCCAACGTGATTGGCTGTCTAAACTTCCAAGGTGCAAATTATAAGTCAGAGTTTAAGGGCCAATGGCAGAAGCCCAAATCCTGAAATGCTCTGTGATTGGATATCATGTATCGAATCAGAACACAGGAAAACAGGAATACGTTTCAAAAAAGTACTACAAAAACAATTCCATAATAATGTAGCAAAACAATAGCAAATATAATAAAGCCTCTCCTCCTCCCGGAGGGGAGGGGTTGTGAGCGGGAGACGATTCCCGCATCATGCAGGGGGTGCTCCGCCCCCTGCTTCAACTCCAGGGCTGGCGCGCCATGCCCCTCCCCGGTTGGGCACCCAATAGGGAAGCTCGGTGGGGGCGTGGCTTGCTGTTCAAATGCACACACATTTTCTTCCAGTCACCCACCCTCCACTCCCTTTAGATTAGCTTTTCCTGAGACTTTGCTATGGACCTCTGGTTGGTCGCCCTGTTTAACCAGGGGGCCTGGTAGGAGTTTTTTCCAATTGGCTAAATTGGCCCGGCCTCTTGGTTTTTTTCGCCCACCTCGTAGCAACCGTCACAACTTTCATGGTATTTGGCGGTTAGGCATTGGAATGTGTCGTTGGTGTTTCAGGGGGCAAGGTGTGGCCATCGCCTTCCCCGACAATTTTGGGTATTCCGCTAAAGGAATCCGGTGGTCGTGGATCCTGTCCAATGCCCTTGTAGTGGGGGGCCATGGCACAACCCTCGGTGACATCAGGAGAGAGCCTATACTTGTATTAGCATCAACAGGCTCCACCTTCTGGTGAATAAACCCCCTTTGGGCTCACCCCTCTCCGAGTGGGTGGAGTCTAATGTTCCGTGGTCCAATGCCTAAGCCAATACCTTCTCACATGCTGTAATCAATAAAGTTGTGGCCTTTTCCTTACCCATTAACCTTACATACTGTGTCCACGTGTCTTTATTCCCCAAGCGGGGATCGGGTCCTCGAATCACAACATACACCCCCCCAAAAAAACCACATTTCAATACTATAAATATAACAAGATTACTTAAACAACATTCAGCATCCAATAGCAAAAATAACAAAGGAGGTTTACAATTTTACTTTAGTCCTAGAAACACCCCTGCCATTAATTTGCTCAGAATCTCTCTCCTGCAGCCATTTCCAAGGCTGCCAACAGCAAGGGGTGAGGTAGCTGGAATCACCCCTCCCATGCTGTTGTTAACTCTTCTTTGTGATTGTATGAACTGCATTCCTTGTTAAAAACAAATCATATGATTATATTGTGGTAGCCTACCCAGGTCCCTTATGGCGAAGGGCAGGTAAGAAATCCTATCAGTAAACATGTAAGACCTTCTAAATTTTTGAGGGATTGCTTGGAAGTCTCGAGTATTTGTCAGGGGGCAATAGCGCTGAGTGACCACCCAACAGACTTGGTTGATTAAACAAGATATAAGCACATTCCTAGTTTTCTGTTTCTTTGTAAAGCACAAGAGGTCTAGCCCAGGCAGTGCTTTTACACTCCCATTGATTTCAAGTGGGGAGATTTAATCATATGCTTCATCACCCATTGGCATCAATGGTACTTCAAATTTAACTGATCCAAGTATCCTAATGGAATGATCATTACATAGTAAATAAAGCAGGATTCTTGGACAGGTCTCAGCCAGCCTCAAGCACTTTTAAATACTGTGGAAGCCATGAGTCAAAACAGGCCCAGGAAGAGAGCAAGACTTGGTCACAGCTTGATTGGGAAGTGCCCTCCAAGTATGGGTAAAATCACAGCAAGTATAGATGTGAATATAGGAAAGAAAAACAGAAAACAGCAGCATTACAAACCTAATCAAGAGTGTAGCTGGAGCACTCTGGTATTTTAAAATATCCCAGAGCAGCTCAGACTGCTAAACGCATCGTATATTTTGATGCATGCATATAAATAACGCTCGGCCGAACATTTTCAGGTGTGAGGAAAGGGGTGATCATTGTGATCAGCCAGGATGGAAAGGTCACTGTTTAAGGGAAACAAATGGAGTCCTCAGACACTGTTTCTCATTGTAAGTGCTATTTTCTCTTTAGGTTTAACAAAGATGGCTTACCGAGGTCAGGAGAGCTGAACTGATATTTTTACTTCCAAAGTGCTTCTCTTCTCCCTCTCCCTCTCTCTCTCACTTCAAATACATTCTTTAAAATGGAATAGAGGAAGCAATATGTATAAAAGTTAGAAAACTGTTTCAAAGCAAAAGGATGATTAGTGTATTTAAAAGGGACCAAGATATAACATAAAAGACTGTACCAAAAAAAAGGGGAAATGCACACATCACAACTTCATTTTGCAGGCTTTCATTTGTACACACACACACACACACACCCCTTTATGGTGATCTTGGCATTTCCAAAGTACATTTCTAAGGTGTGAGCAAGTGAAGCTTTATAAAACACAAACAAACATTTTCATTGCTATCACAGTTTATGCTCCTGTAGTTCCAGGATATAGCAGGAAAATGAATAGCTTTTTTTATTGTTGCTGTTTCAAGAACTGGCATCAGAGGTCACGATGATGAGAAAACATACCTGAGAGAGGAAAGGTCACTTCTAGGATTATATTTCTCTCCGGATAATATGTAGCCGGTGGGCTTCAAAGTGTTACTTAATTTCACAGGCCACAAATCTCAGTATAAATTGTGAGGCCCTGCTGCTACTTCTGCTGCTGCTGACAACATTGTAATGAAGCAGTGTCGAGGAAGTAGTGTTTCAATGTTTTGGACGACAGCAACTTCTCACTTGTATTTACAATGCCGGGGGTTTAAATGTGAAGTGATTTGAATAGCTTGAATTCTAAAATACCAGGTGTAATTTTCTTCAGGGAAAAATAAATAAATTGAACAGCCCGAGTTTCCTGACGGGCGAATACCTCTTCAAGTTTTCAGCGGCCATGTTTCCTACACACCGAAACAAATAAGGTCAATATGAAGCTGAAAAGGGAGCGCAAGCTTACATTTTATCCATTTTCAGTTCATGATCCAAAATTAAGCCATCAAATTTGGATGAATGTACCCCTTTCAGCTTTCCATTAACCTTGTCTGTTTCAGTGCAGGAATGCACTTTCAAGGTCAATGGAAAACTCGAAATGGTGCAGAAGGCTATTTTCAAATAATATGTATTAGTAAGCTGTGGGCTTTTTTTGTTTGTTTATTTCTTTAACAGGATCCAAAGAGATATCTGTTGCTCACTAAAGGACACTGTTGCATCAACACCATCCATTTAAAGCACTGTAACAGTCCAGGGGCGCGGGTGGCGCTGTGGGTAAAACCTCAGCGCCTAGGACTTGCTGATCGTCAGGTTGGCGGTTCGAATCCCCACGGCGGGGTGTGCTCCCGTTGCTCAGTCCCAGCGCCTGCCAACCTAGCAGTTCGAAAGCATCCCTAAGTGCAAGTAGGTAAATAGGGCCCGCTTACCAGCTGGAAGGTAAACGGTGTTCCATGTGCTGCGCTGGCTCCCCAGATGCAGCTTGTCACACTGGCCACGTGACCCTGAAGTGTCTGTGGACAGCGCTGGCCCCCGGCCTCTTAAGTGAGATGGGCGCACAACCCTAGAGTCAGACATGACTGGCCCATATGGGCAGGGGTACCTTTACCTTTACCTAACAGTCCAGGGAATTATAGTTTTTTAAGGGTGCTGAGAGTTGTTAGAAGAGAGCTACAATTCTCAGCACACTTAACAAATTACAGTATTCCTCAGAATTTTCTCTTGCTTTGCATCAGGGGCCTGTCGTATTCTGACAAATGAAGGCAGCTGCAGCCTCCTCTCCTGAGACTTGTCTCAGAGCCCTAAAAAGTGTTTTTGAAACACGTCGTGAAAAGTGAAACACCAAGGGATGCCAGAGCCAGCAGTGGTGGGCTCTCTAGGGCCATAGACCCAGGCATTTGCCCAACCATGCAAGTAACTGGTGCTAGATCTTCTATGGGACCAGCCGCATAGCATGAGCTCCCTGCCCCTGGGGTGGGTGAACATGCACCGGGGGTGCACATGTCCCAGGAGCAAGGCATGGAGTGTGGAGGGTGAAGGATCCCACCATGGCACCCAAACCCTTGCTGCCAACAGTGCCAGAGCAACCCCACCCCACACTGGAGGCAAGCAGGGCTGCGCTGCACCTCCTGCCCTTCTGTGGGGGGGGGGGGAGCCCGGCCAGCCAATGCAGCACTTGGCAGGAAGGAACGAGGTGCCCCCACTGTTGAGATTACAGCCTTCCCGAGCTGCAGATATGTGTATTGTTACATGTAACATGCCTGTTTACATTCCAGCACAGATTGCTGGCGTGAGCGGAACGTCCGCTCTGTATTGCTTTTGTTTTAGTCTCTCCAAGAAGAACGACAAAGAGAGAGGCCGTGTTTTTCTTTGTCCCGATTTATGTAGCATAAATGTGTAGTTTAGCATTGTATCCGAGCCTCGGGCCTGATCTGTTGTGTGTTTACTCTGCTGAGTAATGTGCACTGGAGCTTGAGTCACAGACGCACGTCAGAAAGGTGACTGATGGATCTCCACAGCGGCAAGGCTGAGAAGGGAGACACTCCTGCTGGAGACAGGCCAGCTGGCTTTTCATCCCCTGGTTCCGTCACCCACACCAGTGCCCCCAGTGTGGCCCAGTACTCCTGCCCATAAGCTTTGGTTCCTCCTATGTCAGGAGAGTAGTGCTGGGCCAGACTGCCCTGGGGTGCCTGCTTCAGGCCCCCTCAAAAAACTGCACCCGGGACCACGGCCCTGCTGGCACCCCACGCACACGCTATGCCCCTTAAAATTTTTAACTCTATTAATGTTCCATTGTTGTTGTTTTTATGATTAAAAGATGTTTTTAGCTAGTCTTATTTTACCAGTAAGCTGTCTTGAGTCCCTGTCAGGGGCAAAAGAGGATATATATATAAATATATGATGATGATGATGATGATGATGATGATGATGATGATGACGACAACAGGAGCAGATGCTCCTGGGATATGTTTCTACCTGGAATTCTGATGCAGAATGCTTTCAGAGGTTTTGAAGGCCCAACTACAAGTCACAAACTATTTAGTGGCACCTTTATAATAATAATACCCCACTCATCTGGCCAGGCCTCCCCTCCCCAGCCACTTTGGGCAGCTCCCAACAGAATATTAAAAACACAATAAAACATCAAACGTTAAAAAAACTTCCCTATACAGGACTGCCTTCAGATGTTTTCTAAAAGTCAGGTAGTTGTTTATTTCCTTGACATCTGATGGGAGGACGTTGCACAGGGTGGGCGCCACTACCGAGAAGGCCCTCTACCTGGTTCCCTGTAAAGTCACTTCTTGCAGGAAGGGAACTGCCAGAAGGCCCTCGGAGCTGGAACTCAGTGTCCGGGCAGAAAAATGGGGGTGGAAATGCTCCTTCAGGTATACTTGGCAGGGGCCATTTAGGGCTTTAAAGGTCAGTGCTAACACTTTTAATTGTGCTCAAAGCATACTGGGAGCCAATGTATTGGCTAATTCTGGGATTCTGGGATTCTCCTGTAGGCCAATCAGGTTGTGGATTCACTTCCACCTTGAGCTGGATTGGGTGGCTCCTGTGGACCAATCAGATTGCTGCATTCTGGGTCCTATTGGTCTAGGACCAATCAGACTGCTGCATTTTGGATCCTATTCAACTCAGTACATAACAGAATCAGTTCTACGGGGTGGGGGGTAGGAGGGCTTTAAGTGTTCACCACCTGTTGCAGTCTCTATCAGAATCAGGCCTCACACAGCTCCAGTTTGCACTGTGGGAGGACAACTCCCATTCATTGTCTATGCATCAGGACCACAGAAGGGAGAAAAGGTTAACATCTCCTGCCTGCCCCTATACACACAAGGATCCCCATCTGGATCAAAGGCTGTGCTGCCCATTTATTTGCCCTTTCTATAGTCCTTTCGATGCTTGTTGCTTATCAAAACAGCCACTCCACTTGTGCATTCCCCATTCTCTAGTCATGGAGAAATGTCTCACACTGCATGTTTCCTATCAGTGTCTGTTCATGTACGCAGACCTGGCGCTGTGCTACGTTTGGTTCCTGAGTAAGTGGCTTTCTGTCCTCTTCTTTGGCTGGAGTGTTTGCCAGTCTGGACTCTCCACTGATTCCTTTGGCATTACTTGCTCAGAAGAGCTTTTCTACTGTCTCCTCTTAATGTCAGGAAGGAATAAGCAATGTTGCATCAAGGATCAATAGCATGTCTGCTAATCTGGTCACTCCTCTGGTCCGACCGCAACACTCCCATTCTTTTTCCTCCCTTAACCATCACAGTTGCAATGGCATATTTATACTGATATAACAGTAACATCATTACTACACTATCATAATTTAGAATTGAGCTGCCAAATGGGATTTAGGTGCAATCTTATCCTCATCTAGGCACTATAATTCACAATTCAGCATATAGCTTGCACTATTAGCCTGTTGGGGAGAAGCAAGTGAAAGCTAGTAATTGCTGATTCCACCAGGTACTTAAACATATGCAGAGCCTATTTGGTTCAAACGCACTAAAGCAGAAAGGCATTGTAGATCTTCTTGCGAGGTACCATAAAATAAATGTTTCAAGCACTATTAATTATACCTGGCTAAAATTGAACTGTCACAAACCATGAGACACTCACAAGAAAAATAAAAACTACAAAGTAAGAACCAGCCAGCCAGAAAAAAAAGAAGGGGGAATGATTTACTGAGTTAAAAATGCATTTTAATGTGTATGCACGGACATGAAAACATAATGGGAATTTCATGATCGAAATACAACATATCAGAGATGAAAGAACAGGCAATCTCCAGCCTGCAATATGAGCGCAATGCAAAGGCACTTCAAGTTTGAGTCATCCTACTCTAGATTCAATGCCTATGGGTTGCTTAACTGTGCGTCTCCCCACTCCCTGCTTGCATGGTTGGGGGGGGGATAGGTATAACATTTAATGGAGGCTTGTGTGCCTCTCCTTTCTTTGCTCAGTCAAGGGAAGAGGTATCACTAGTGACCTAAAGGCTCTGGATATGCCTGAGCATATTCCAATGATAGAGTGGTCAGTTATGCCTGGCCAAAAAAGACAATTTGCATCATCATAAACAGAGGGCATGAATGAGCAGGTAGTGATTTATGTATCCTCTTGTACTTCTTGTTCTGTTGTCCCAAAGAGATTTATCATATTTTCTAGTAGCCAAATACAAACCTCTCCCCATATCTAGTGCTTGTGCAGAACCCCACTGGGGGAGCTGCAAAATATATATATCAGTCTTCAGGAAGTCAGAGGAAGGGGAGCATAAGGCATTCACACATTCTGTTTCTTCCATTTCGGGATAACATTCAAAGCTGCTGGTGGTAGCAGTAATTTCATTTTTGCAGGTTACTATCAGATTCCAAATGTATTCAGTGCCAAGACTTTGCTGTAATGTATAGGAAAGTAATTTTATTTCTATGAGGATGATCTGCGCTGTTAAAATAGAATTTATCAAATGGTTATTTTAGCAGCTCATAAGCACACACAGTGTCTCAAAAATCCCCAATGTGATTCTTTTTTATCAAAATTCAAAACGTTAGAATTATGGAGAACAGATGCAAACTATAAAAGATTTCTGGAGTGTAAGATTTCAAGACGGCTCTCCTTTATTCAGTTTCCTACAGTGCAATGTATATTGTAAAATGCAGTGACTATGCACGCCATTTACTCTTCATTAATAGAGCAATCCTATGCATGCCTATTCAGAAGTAAGTTCCCCAGAGCATAATGAGACTTACTTAGAGACTTATCTACTTAGAAGCGAGCTCAATTGGGTTTACTTCTGAGTTTAGAAGTATAAAGGTAAAGGGACCCCTGAGCATTAGGTCCAGTCATGACCAACTCTGGGGTTGCGGCACTCATCTCGCTTTATTGGCCGAGGGAGCTGGCGTACAACTTCCGGGGCATGTGGCCAGCATGACTAAGCCACTTCTGGTGAACCAGAGCGGCACATGGAAACGCTGTTTACCTTCCTGCCAGAGCGGTACCTATTTATCTACTTGCACTTTGATGTGCTTTCGAACTGCTAGGTTGGCAGGAGCTGGGACCGAGCAACGGGAGCTCACCACATGAGATTCTGAAAAATGTACTTAAACAAGCAAACAGTTCACATCACAGTGGGCTATTGCCGTATATAGTCTTAAAATTGTGGGCAAGATATGGTTTGCCCTGGGTCCCTTCACTTGTTGGAGGAGCCACCCGAGGAGTCACATGTTAGCTGCTCCTGATATGAGACACTCTCCTCTTCTCCAGCACTTCACTATGATCTGTGGCATTCCAGTTTAAGGCAATGCAAGTTGTTCCCTGAATCCTTATAGGCTGGATCTACACTGATTTAAAAAAACGCTATAGCAAAAAATGCTATAAAAGCTCTCAATGCAAAACCGGTTGGTGACAGTTCATAGCTCCACAACGCCATCTGGTGTCACATGTTTAGAACACAGTTATAACAATATAATTGATGAGTGTAGCTGAGTCCCATGATTAGCAATGCTTGTCCAAGCCAAGAAGATCAGGCTAACCAGCCAGAAGGGAAGTGGGTTGGTTGATCTATTGGGGTCTAGATGTCTCAACATCTACTGGGATATCCTCTGCACACCTTTACATGGGTTTAGGCAATGAAAAAAACAGGGAAGGAGAAGACAGCTACTGTCCTTGGTCTTCAAACCAAAGGTGAGTTTTCCCCAACCTGGGAGATGTAGCAGAAGGCATCCATTTTCTTATTTTCTTTTTCATATAATGTGCACTTTTTTATTTATTTTGATCATCTCTAAATAGACCCATCTTTCAGTTTCTTCTATCAGAACTCATAAGCACAGTTCTCCCTTCGATGCAGGCTTCCTTATTCTGCTTGCTTTACTCCCCAGAGACTGCTCCTGAACAGATTGCTGTTTTTCTTTCTTCACTGCAAATGCATGTTTGCGGGGTTGGATGTTGACAGTTTTTACAGGAGACGCTTCCTTGGAAAAGCTTTCCGTTGCATCTTTTCCTTCCTCAAAGCACTTTTCCTTATCTCCATCCCTATCCCAGTGAAAGCCAACTGATAAATGTTGTCTGGCAAAGTAGATGGGCCCAGAGCCTGATTTTAGTCTGAATGTGGCAGGAGTCAGGTCAAGTCCCACTAAAGTGAGACACTGGGAGCACAGAAAGTTTCAAGGTTGCTACACGCATTGCAGTCAATGCCTTGCTGTCTTCCTGGGGTGTGATCTCCACAAGATTGATTTCATCCTTGGCATTTCCCCCTAGACAGACCTTCCTCAGGGACAGCTGCTGATCACAAGACCACTCTTCTGGGTTGTGTGGCGATTCCCACCCCCCACCCCCAGTTGGGATAAATAAAGACACAGGACACCAGAATTTTAGGTTAATGGGCGAAAAATGGCCACAACTTTATTGGTTACAGGTAAGAGTGGTATTGGCTTTAGGCATTGGTCCTATCAGACTATCCGACATAGAACTGGAAAGGGTTAACACCAACAGGGGGAACCCCTGAGATGCACATCCCTAGGCACTCCCCGAGGGGTCACCGCTCGGGGGCGCACTTTAGGCCCTAGCCTACATAGGTTTCGGACGAGGCAATGCCCCCCGGAATCCTTTATCGGACTACCCTTAAATATTTGGGGGTTGCTGCAATCGGAAAAAAACCTAGGAAATAAAGAAAAAGCCGTGGCCAAAATCCCTGCATGGCCAAGGCAAAACCTGTAAAGCGAGCAAGAACAAGATGCCACCTAAACCGCAGCTGGAACGAGGCAGGAAAGGGGTGATCTCGGGCCACGCTATCCTTAAGTGACCCTAGCCCCGCCCCTGCAGCCAGCCAATTGGCTGGCCTAGGGGATGACGCGGCCCGAGGATTCCCCTGATCACACGGGGCCGCAGCCAGCCCCGCGCAGGTGATGGTGGGCGTGAGCCTGCAACCACCACCCCCTTATGTCCTTATGTCGGGAGTGGCTATATCAAACATGCAGGTGAGGTTCTTCCCACCTAGCTGACCTCCCCCGATTACACAGGTAGGCTTCTCTGATCTACAGCTTTCAGTGGTGATCATACTGTCCTCTAGTTTAGAGAGGGGATCTTAAGCTTCCCAAACAAACAAAATGACAACAAAACTATGCACAACCTGAAAGGGAGCTGCTTTTCAAAATCCTCACCTCTCTGGATTTTGTGATGAAATTATCCAACCATATAACATGTACAATACAAATGCACATATTGCTTAAAATAACAACAACAAAAACATAAAACCTGCATTATATCAGGTGAAGTTGCTTGCAAAAATGTGCATATTGGACAAGGTTGCATACAAAAATGTGGAATCACACTTGCAGTTAAAAGTTGGACTAGGGTTGTAAAGGAGATTTAATAGAATTGGATTAAGAGAGAACTTGCGGGAGAAATAAATTATCATAAGGACCCACAAATGGGATGGGGGAAATCCATGGTAATTTATGGAATTCTTTTTTTCATTTTTCATTTTGCTTGATGATTGTTCGTAAATTCGCAAATTTAATTTTAAAAAAAAGAAAGATTGCATACAAAAATGTGTAGATTAGGAGAAATTCTCCTTAAAATGCCATCCTGGACTCCTTTGAGAGGAAGGGTGGGATAAAAATTTAATAAATTAAAATGCAGTTGAAACTTCATGCAGATTGGTTGTTGTTGTCGCTAAAAACAAACTACTGGAGAAATGTGGAGAACTGAATTTAAGTTGGGGAAAACAAGGAGAAAAACTGATTCATCCATCTGCAGTGAACCGTAAGTATAGGAAAGGTGTGTGGATCAGTCATTTAACCTAATATGTGACATTTTTTAATTCATAAACAAGCTTTCAGGCTATTTGTCACAGCGCTGTCAGGCAAGGAATGTCCGGTGCGAGGACTAAACTCTTTATTCTCCAAAGTTAGGGAAAGCCATGTCCACCAGTCCTATGTCTCTCAGCTACTCCCAGGTGTGCATCCGATGAGGCGGTAGCGTCAACAGAGAGGCCCTGCCCCAACCTCGGTTTATTTATCTCCCACACACGAACTGCTCACAATCAAGTGAAGACAATGCCTACATGTAACCTGTTTCTGATCCTCATGCTTCAATCCTTTTCCGGTCATGGGAGACAGTGCAGCAGGAGAGGGGAGTTGTGGAAGCCCTTGACTCTGCTTCAGTCTAATCTATCTCTCTCTCCTCCTGCAACTTCTGTCTCCTGTCCTGTTCAGGACACCGGTCCTGAAAGACCTACATTGGCTCCCAGTACATTTCCGAGCACAATTCAAAGACCTTTAAAGCCCTAAATGGCCTGAAGGAGCATCTCCACCTCCATCATTCAGCCCGGACACTGAGGTCCAGCTCCGAGGGTCTTCTGCTGGTTCCCTCACTGCGAGAAGTGAAGCTACAGGGAACCAGGCAGAGGGCCTTCTCAGAAGTGGCACCCACCCTGTGAAACACCCTCCCATCAGATGTCAAGGACATAAACAACTATCTGACTTTTAGAAGACATCTGAGGGCAGCCCTGTTTAGGGAAGTTTTTAATGTTTGATGTTTTATCATGTTTTAGTATTCTGTTGGGCGGGGTATAAATAATAAATTATTGGTTTCTTTATTATTATTACACCATCCTGATCTTCCTCTTCCTGAACCTGTGATTCACTCTGCCTCTGACCTGCAACTTCTGCATCTGACTCGTCTCCTGGCTGTTACACACTCCCCCAGATCACTGATCCATTCTTCCAAGTCAGTCTCCAATCCTGCTTCTCATCAGTGTCCAGTCGCCACCCCTCATTGTCCAGCCAGACGCTGACAGTATTGGAGAAAAATTCACTGGGCAAGACTGCCTTGAGTTTGAAGAGTGCATTCTGAGTCACCGCCAAATTATTGACTTTTTTAAAAAAGAAGAAATGTAACAATAACATTATTATTTTCCTAAGAAACAATTGAAGAAGCAAGTGCACGATGCTGAAAGAAAGAAAAGAACAGGGGAAAGATTGCATTGGTTCTTCCTTCCCTGCAGATTAGAACACAAAATTGAATCACAGAAATAACCATGCTTAAAATTATGGTCTCTCTTCACATTGCTCTTAGCTTGTTTTGTCTGAGATTTTAATAAGTTTTAAGGCCAGACGGGACTACTACAAGCCTCTAAGCTTGACCTCAGAATAACACAGGTCATGGAATTTCCTCTGAATCCTGTCTGGAGGGAACCATTTTTCTTTACTATATAAGCCGACGTGTTGCAAGGCAACCATTTGAGAATGAGCCGCAGTGTTTTTGGACGCCTCCTGTTTTAATAACCACAGAACCAAGATGCTGAAACTGTGTGTGTGTGAAAGAGAAAGACATAAAAGACAATCAACCCAACCTAACTAACACAATCTGCATGCAGAAACAGAGTTTATGTCAGCTGCATCTTGCTTTAAAACTGCTCTATGTTTTACTGGTACCAAGGTGTACCACCTCACTGCTATCCTGAGCATGCCCCTTAGCTCTTGTCTCCTACAGCTTCACTTCAGATGTTACTGTGCCAGCCAAGGTATTGAGTCCACATGACCAAGGAAGCAAACTATTGTGTCCCCTAGCTGCCCTCTCTAAACTTACCTTAGGATGTAAGTTTTCCCTCTTTTATCTACAGCAGGGGTGGACTGAAGGTAAATCAGAACCTCCTGGGAGATCTTAAGAGTGATTTGCAGTTGATCAGTAAGGATTCTGACTCCCAAGAGCAACCACAACATCCACAACAATAATGTTATTATTTATACCTTGCCCATCTGGCTGGGTTGCCCCAGTCAAAAAAGATTCCACCTACCTCAAAATTAGACTACAGTGGTACCTTGGGTTAATAACATAATTCATTCTGGGGGTCCGTTCTTAACCTGAAACTGTTCTTAACCTGAGGTACCACTTTAGCTAATGGGGCCTCCCATTGCCACCGCGCCACCGCCACGCGATTTCTGTTCTCATCCTGAAGCAAAGTTCTTAACCCAAGGTACTATTTCTGGATTAGTGGTGTCTGTAAACTGAAGCATCTGTAACCCGAGATACTACTGTACTGGGAACTACTGGGATGAAAACTTGTGGGAAGGAAGCCAGGAGCCATTTTTTGTGTGATAGAACAGCAAGCTTGGTTCTGGTAATGAAAAATTTGTGGGCTGAGCATGTGCTCATTTTAATAGTAAGTTCCCCCCAACCCACACCATTTTTTTGCCTGGTTCATAGAGCTCAAATAGTGGATGTCCTGTGAATGAAGGAATGACCTTGTTGTTCTGAACAGTTCTGTTCCAATCTTGTTTATGTTGACCCGTTAGGATAGTCAACCCCTGAAGCTTATGGAACAGACTTTTCTTCTAATAGCTTTGGGTGGTTACTTATATGATCTGGCAGGATGTTACATTGAACCTTAATTGATAACTGGAGTAGACAGTTATTCTAGGAGGTGGTCATGACAGCCCCAAGGCATTCTCTCCCAGCTGACTACCAGAATTCAGCCCACTCGATGATTTAATGGAGCAATGAAGGAAGACAACCTGGGTGTAGGTGGAGAAAAGAACATGGCTAATCCAAACAAACGGCTTAGAGTTCATTTAAGGGTCTATTGCTTTTAAATCACCCATTGCCCTTTTTGTTGGGAAAACTCCAGTCAGGAGAACTCCAAAACAGCATTCAGGGGAAGGAGAGGAAGATTAGTCTATCTGGTAAGCCAAAAAGCTCGTACTGGCAGCATGATCAGAAGAGTACGATGTTGTATTTACATACTGCCCTATCATAAAGAATATCAAAGCAGTTTACTATAATATCTATATAAAGGTAAAGGGACCCCTGACCGTTAGGTCCAGTCACAGACGACTCTGGGGTTGAAGCGGTCATCTCGCTCTATAGGCCAAGGGAACCGGCGTACAGTTTCCGGGTCATGTGGCCAGCATGACTAAGCCACTTCTGGCAAACCAGAGCAGCGCACGGAAACGCCGTTTACCTTCCCGCTGCAGTGGTACCTATTTATCTACTTGCACTCTGATGTGCTTTCGAACTGCTAGGTTGGCAGGAGCTGGGACCAAACAACGGGAGCTCATCCCGTCATGGGGACCTTCTGATCGGCAAGCCCTAGGCTCTGTGGTTTAACCCGCAGTGCCGCCCACATCGCATAGCACCACCCACATCATAATATCTATATACTGCATAATAAAACATATAAAAATTAAATCAAAGACCATCAACTAAGTATTATGGAAAGATGCTTTCTTACTTGTGTGCATAAGCCTGGCAGTAGAGAAAACTTCTCAGCAGGCATTTAAAGGTTGAAGCTTAAAGTTGTCAGGGAAAAGGGAGCTAGCAAGTATCTTACAAACTACAACAAAATGCACTTGACGTTGCTGCTGAAACCATCTGTTGATATGGACAGGAGTGAGCCCACTCTTCCTGAAATCAAGAAATGCTCTGTCTTCCTGCAAGTCCTAACCTAGGCTCAAGATCACCTATCTATTAGCTACAGAGAGCCCTGAGATCTTAAGCATCTTTCACAAGAAGTAGCTGAAGACTAGACTGCTCCTTCTTTGTTGCTAAACAAAAATAATTCAGTGGAGGTTTTGTTGTTGTTGTACTCTGGGAAACTGCCATCCTAGGATCATCCTCTTCTTTCACGAGTCTGCAGATATGCATAGAGATGCTTGTTCTGCCCACTCTGGAAGAATGGCAGATGAAGGTGATGGACTATATGGGATTGGCAGAAATGACTGGCAGAATCCGAGACCAGGGAGAAGAGTCAGCGGAAGAAGATTGGAAGAAATTTAAAGACTACCTACAGAAATATTGTAAAATTAATGAATGTTAGAGTGAGATGTTGGATAGAAATTAAGTGGTTTCCAGCTGTAATGCTGTAAGAGAATATGAAAAAAAGGGTTAGAAACAGGTAAAAATTTAATGGTAAGGATTTGCTGAACTAACAATCTGAATTGGAATACAAAAAAGGAAGGTATGAGGAGGTCTGGGAAACAAGCTAAAGGAAAATAAGCAATGGAAAATCTGTGTGTTTTTAATTATTTTTATTTTTGTATTTTTGATATTTTTTCTTTTTATTGCATTATTATTAAAAATCTTAACAAATATTCTATAAAAAAAGAGAGATGCTTGTTCTGAGCAAGCGAGATAACACAGCAACATCAAAGACAACAATCTGCAGGGCCATGAGGATTCAGGAATTGGCAGCGAACCCCCTGCTGGGCCATGGGCCTCAGCAGGTACCTAATGATGCTAATCCCTGAAACCACCTTGCTGTTTTCAGTATGTCTCCTCAACTTTTGCCCATTTTGGCTGGGACTGAACACCCAGGAGAAAATGTTCTCTTGGTTGATTTATAATGCACCTTTTTCTTCCTCTCTGGATGAGGGCCCTGTTCAGTTTGTTTGAAGGAGTCAGTACAGAGACTGCTACTTTTTTCTTTTCTCCTTTGAAGGCTTCAGTTGAGCCCCAGCTTCAGTTTCAGAGCACCCATTTTTTATTCTAATGTGTGTGTGTTTTTGTCAAAGTAGTTTACTTGTAGATGGTGCCAGCTCTGAGATTCCTTTTGCAATCTGGTTCCCAGCTGCCAGTCAGGACTGAAAGTGTTCTGGCTGACAGCCAAAAGGGACCTTGTGGATTCTCTTTGACATAGCTTTCAATTTTATTGATCATGGCATCCTTCTTGCATGGACGGAGGATGTGGAGGCCTGCTTTGTGCCTTCAAGCCTTCCAGAAAGTGGTACTATTCTGAACTAGTCATCCTTTGCACCACTTCAAATCATGAGGAAAGATTTTCCATAATTATAGAGTAAATTGTCATCAGTATACTGACATGGGGGTGTCTGAATCAATTTTGGTTTATCGTTTTTCCAGTCATAAGTTCAGTTCTCCACATTCCTGCATTTCTGTAATTTGTTTTCTTAAGTCCTCATAAAACAATCATCAGCATTTCAGGGCAAAATTCTCCTAATATCCATATTTTGTATGCAATTTGACTTAATATACATATTTTTCAAACAATTTCCTCTAATTGTAATATAATGTATACTGTCCTGTAATATTTTAATTAGAAAGTTGAGATAATTTTGATCTGGTTCAGTATTTTAACTTTTGCATGTTTATTGTTTTTATTCTTTTACCACTTTGAGGCTTTTTATAATCAAGCAATGTAGAAAATGAAATAAATAAATAAATAAATAAATAAATGCCTGTACACATTATTTGATTGGAGAACTGCATCCCAAAGTTCAGAGAACTGTGAGTTTCCAAGGATAGTAGTGTTTCGGTCTGCATATTCATTTCGCAACATTTGAATAAGCTTGGTGAGCTTCAAAATATGAACAATTCTCACATATGTATTATGATATACATTCATATCTCCTAAAGTAACCAGAATATAAGCAGATATGTACAGCAATGTATATAGTTGTATGGCGCTTATTATGTATTAATACATATAAAATTATGCTGAAATGTAATACAGTATATTATATGTCCTTCAAACTAATAATTTCTCCCACTCACTGGCTAGTCATCTAGCTTCAAGGAGAAGATCTGTAGATCAAAGATTGGATTCCAGCTGCCTGTGAATAGGTGAGAAGTCATTTGAGATGAAACGTTGATTATACGTCCTCAAATAAGCAGATAAAAAACCAATGGAGTGATTTGCTGCCTTCAGAAGATTCCATTCCAAGTTCCAATGCCAATATAAGTGAAATATTGAGCCAAAGGAAAACGGCAGAAGCACTTCACAAGATTAAACAACGCCTCATGAGTTGCTAAACATTGTTAAGTTGTTAAGCAAAGACTTTCTCACAAATAGCTATAGCAATGATATGTGATATATGTTTGTTTATCTCCTTTCTTGAGAGGTAAGAAATTCAAGGTAACCTTTTCCAGTCAGCTTCCATAGTGTCCTTGTTTTAAAAAATGTTTCCAGGAAAAAGTACAGAGATAACAAGCCGTAACAAAAGCAGGCACGGGCAATGCGGTTGCAATGGTAAATGAGATCATACTAGACATCTTTCTGTATTTGCCACAGAATAGTAGAGTCAAAAGAAACTCCAAGGGTCATCTACACTCGAGTAGGACCCTGGCAGAGACACATGCCCAACTGGCATGTTCCTTCCCTCCTGGTCTTTCATTTAGGAGCTTCAGAAGCTTTCTTCAGCCCGAACATCACAGTGACCGATGCCAACAGACTTCGGCACACTTAGGGATCCACAGAGTTTGCGCAGCTTGCATAACAGACCTCAGCAACTCAGCATTTTGGCTAATCTACTTTATTTACATATAAACACACATGGAGCACTGCAACATGGCTCCCTCTCTCTCTGGCATCAGAAAGCAAAGAGAAAATGAACAAAGGACAATAGTCCCACTTCACGGAACACAGTAACACAAACATCCTGTCTCCGTCACTTCCCACTTTGTGGAGTCAAAACATACACCGTCATGTGAAAGACAAAAATCCCATGACTGCAATCATGGAGCAGGAATTCTAACAGCTCAACCCCTTGCAATGCAAGAATCACAGCTAAAGAATCTCTGACAAATGACCACCCAACCTCTGTTTAAAACCCTCCAATGAAGCTATACCATTTGTAGTGGTATAGTTGTTGTTCAATCCAACATCTTTAAGAGTGAATTTCTACCCCCCTGAGGTGCATTCTTCAATTGTCTGCTGAAACAGACAGGTGCCAACCAAGTCATTGTTTCAGCAGCCTCTAATATTTCTACTATAATCCTTTGCATAAGGATCTGCTTTGGACAATGACAATAAAGATATCGTAATCGTAATCATAAGTACTGCTATATAGATTTCTATCCATATCATTGAGAAATATATAGAGTGGATACACTGATCCAGCATAAACAAGAATAAGCCACTGAAAAGGTCATAAACTAGGGCATTACAAGGAAAAGGGGGGGGAAGTTGCCAATTTATAATCTAACTGTAATGAAAAACAACAATGATTAGAACATATACTAAAGTCCCAACTGCAATTTATTGGTATAAATATTATATAATCGCTTTTTAAAAATACTTTGTTAATCTAATAATATCCTTTCAATCAATCAATGCAACACCAGGCATTAAAAAGATATTCATAGTAAAGTCTTTTGTATATTTCTAGTATAGTCCTGTGAAAATCAACACAAAAGGGCATTCCTTTCAATTAATGAGATCTACTCCAGAGTAAATGTCTCTAGAGGGCATCTTTAAACTATTTATATTTACTACTATTTGGTCTTATATCACAGCTCCTATATTTTTCCCTTTTCAATATTCTCTCATATATTTTGTGTAGAATAGGACCTTCTTTTAAGAGTGTTGGAACCTCAATACACTTTATCAGTGAAGGCATGCAACATCCACAATGATATTTCATTTTTTAAGGTGGCATTTTGTTGTTGTTGTTGAAAAAGGAGTTGGAACCATGGGACACAGATAATTTTTCCCTTCACCCTAGAAGAACTGGTAGTTTGTAATAACGTGCTGCTGTTAAAATATGGTTGTTGTTTTCTTCTTCTTCTTTACATACATCAAGTGCTTTGCAACTATGCTGCATGTTTTTAAACTTATGTGCTTTGGCACTGATCTACTAGTTTTCTTCCAACACATGTTGCTGCAAACTTCACATTTGCTCAATTATTTGCTTGCTTTACCTATTAGAATCTCTGCCAAATTTTAAATTAATTAAATTTGGTATTGTAAAGCTCTACAGCTGAGTAGCGCAATATTGTCTAAATGCTAATTTGCTGTTTGCTCAGACACTTCTCAAGGCGTCCATCTTCCCAAGTTGGATATTCTGTTAAATCTGGGTGTTGCTTTTTTTTATTAAAATAAAAATAAACAGCCTAGGGCCCTAAGTGTTGATTTGTTTCCCATGTTTTGCCATTTGCTATGAAGGTAGCCTAACTCCTCTTCTGCCATCATTCTGTGTGAAGTTTTATAGAAAGAAAAAAAGAGGAGGGATAGAATGAGAATGGTAAACAACATTTCCCTCTAGGAATAAATTATTTAAGAGAGAGAGAGAGAGAGAGAGAGAGAGAGAGAGAGAGAGAGGTCAAGCCTGAGCAAAATTCCATGACAATATTTACATACTCTCAATAGGCTCCAAAACATCTTTTCAGTAGCTGGTTGGTTTTTTAAAATGTACAATAGCTTAAGGAACCAAATCAAAATGGTACTCATGCCTTCCTACAGTGCTTTAGACTTGAGAAGAGTCCTCACATTGCCTGGGGTTCGAAGTTCCATGTCATTGCTAGTTCCTTGTGCCCTAGGGGGCTCTGGGCACTTAACTAGTAGCCTCCACCACATGACAAACCCAGTTTAAAACTGAGGGAACATATGTTATATGGCATTACAGTAGTAGCCTACCATTCAAAGGACAAAAGCTCAAAATCTCATTGGATATACTCAATTCTTTGTGCATGCTTAAAGCAGTTATTTGGTGCCAGGTCATTGTATGAGAGAAAAGATCACAAGGGCATTTTCAACTGCAAGTTTACTATGAATATATCTTCCCTAGAACTCTGGTGCAGTGAAACGGCTCAGTAAATATCACTAGGGAACAAAATTTTTGTTGCATTGACACCTGCAGTTGTTTTAACCTAACTTTGATGTGCTGATTTCATATCTGAAGTTGGTTTTGTTCTGTAAGCTCTAGGGGTTTTTTTTTGCAATACATGTTTTTCACTTTTCACCATAATCTTTGTTTTTCACAATGCATGAATTCAATATTTTATTAAATACATAGCCAAAGTAGTACAATATGAGTATGAATGTAAGTGACTTGTATAGCATTGAAAATGACATGGATATCTATGTACAGTTGGAGGTATGCAAAAAAATGTATTCCCTTGGGATACACAGCATACTGGGGAACAATTTTTTTTCCATTTTCTGTTGCATGAGATTTTTCAGCTGTTCTTATATGTTCAATGCTGATTTCAAATCTGAAATCAATTTTCGTGTACATGCTATAGTTATCTTTCAATTTCCAACTTTTGCCGATAGGTCATATTTAAACTGGGGATAAGTGGACACTGACACGTTGATCTACCCTAATCACATGGTAATTATTGTTTTGCAAACTTAATTTTTCTTTATTTTTATAGTTTTGTAACCTAAATATTTGTATTTTTCAGATCGGACCATGGCTTCTTCAAGTACACAAAAATGTGTAAACAAGCCTGATGCCTTTTGGTATGTATGTGGCTGCTACACACTTCCTCGTCAAAGACGCAGTACAACAGCATTTGTGAATAGCTATAAAAGCTATTTTGAAATTCCCCTGGGTGACCAAGACAAGAAATGGGCTGCGTATATTGTTTGTCACAATTGTGAGGAAATGCTTAGAGACTGGACAAAAGGAAAATGGAAGAGTATGCCTTTTGGGGTTCCCATGGTTTGGCGAGAACCCAAGGATCACACAAGTGACTGCTATTTTTGTTTGCCAGTGGTATCTACAAGCTGTTATTATTCAGGTACTTGGTAAAGCCTTTCTGTTGTCCAAGCAAGAAGTTGACCATTTTGAGATCCACACAGATGATCCTCACCATGTTTACTTCCTTCATCTTCAGAAGAGACAAACCCCTTAAAAACTGGAATTGGGAGTTCCTCAGAGTGTGGGATAGGTCTAATTGCTGAAGGAATACTGGGATAGGCGACAGAATGTTGGTTTATCTTGCCAATACCATTCGTATTGACCAGACAAAAACAGCATAACAAAAGGCATCAGGCTTGTTCACACATTTTTGTCTACTTGAAGAAGCCATGGTCCGATCTGAAAAATACAAATACAAAATACACTGTTTCCCCGGTGTGTCCTAACTGTAACCCAAGAATTGCAAAAATCATTCCAGGAGCTCAAGGATGTTTTAGATATAAGGCTCCTCAAAAAGGATGGAGTTGTTGTATTTTCTTTGTCCCCTCCCCTCCCCTGTGCCAACTAGCATGCCCAAACATCTGATGGTCATGGTAGATATTGTCCACCCAAAGGTGAACTTTCTGGAGAACTGCTTCTCCCCTAGGGTGACAAGTCTGTCCTGGGCTGCCTGGCACACTGTGTAGTAGCAAAACAGTGTGCTAGGGTGATAGATGGTGGAAGAGAGAGGAAAAACCAATACCCTGCTTTCCCTCTCATGCACATACCTCGGGTTAAGTACTTAATTCGTTCTGGAGGTTCATTCTTAACCTGAAACTGTTCTTAACCTGAAGCACCACTCCTGCCGCCGCACCACCAGAGCACAATTTCTGTTCTTATCCTGAAGCAAAGTTCTTAACCTGAAGCACTATTTCTGGGTTAGCGGAGTCTGTAACCTGAAGCGCATGTAACCTGAAGCGTATTCAAGTGGAAAGAAAGGTGTGATGGAGAGGGTTTAGAAAGGTGGGGGAATATTTTTTAAAAAGAATTCTCCCAATCAAATGTCAATCTAAGCCAAAGACTTTTAGCTCTTAAAGCTCACATCCCTTTGAGGTAAGACAAGCCTCCAGAAATAGTTTCCAAGCAAGAACGTGAAGAAATTCACCAGCTCTAACAAAATTGCAAAGACTTTTCAAGCTGTGAGGAGGTTACTATATTAAAACTAGAAGTGAAAACCAGCCCGACATTTGGAATGCAACTGCAGCCTTGCATTTTCTACTAAGCTAAACAAAACCAAAAGAAACAAGCAAACAAAAATATTTATGCATCACAGATTTGTGCTGTGATGCTGGGTCCTAAATGAGAAATTAGCATTTCATCTGGGCATGTTGACATCACACAATCATGACTTGCTCTGCGGAATGCTAATGAAACAAAAATATTTTCTCTTAACCAACAGCAAATGGCTAAATGAAGATTTAAGAGTTTGAATTGAATATAGGGAATCCACGAGATGAATTTAAAGAACATAGCATTATATGCAACCCTGTTGCATGTGAGCTGTTTGATAGTTGGCTAAATGGCAGATAGATAGATGTTCACCAAGATAGAGACAAAGCAGATGAGTTGACCGTATGTATGAATAAAGAAAGAATGGTTCATATTGGTTAACAAAGTTGTGTGTTTATAAAGCAATAGAACAAATGGATTGCAAAAAGAAAAAGAGGCGAAGAAACAAATCATCAGCAAACGAACGACATTTAAAAAAAAATGTTTTAGCAACAGTTAGAGCACTGCTCATCAGACACAGATATACTGATTGCTGAAACACTCACTTCACATAGCTAAAATAAGGTTTTTGCGGCAACCCGGATACGGAGATGTTACAGAGTGCTTAGATATGTGACAACAATACCAGAAAGAAGTGCTTGGAGCGAATAATTAAGACAAGTAGAGTGTGTGAAATACCAGATTGCTAGAACAACAATCAATACATAAACATTAAGAAGAAAACAACTCACAGTCAGAGCTGCCATTGTATTAAATGAGGTTAAGACTCTCACTAGTAGACCAATCTTGTGGAGACTGGGGGCTGTAGCAGAGAAACCACCTTTGCTGCAGTTCAGTTTTTCCATGATTTCTCTCCCACTGGCTGCAAAGGGAAAGTTAACTATGTCATCTCCTGGCTTTGTGCTGCTTTGGGGAAATATTAGGGCAATGGGGAGGAATAGAAAGGCTTTGGATCCTGTGGATCTATGGCTCCCCCTTATCTCCACCCCTTTTGTCTCTTGCCTCTGGGCAAGAGGACCACCAAGTGGAACGCTCTGTCACAAGAGCCTAGGGCCCTGCGGGACTTGACATCTTTCCGCAGGGCCTGCAAAACAGAGCTGTTCCACCAGGCCTTTGGCCAAGGCACAGTCTGACCCCCTCCTCTGGTAATCCTCATAGATGGTTAATGGTTGCTATTAATTTGATTCTGAATTGATTTTAGAATGTATTTCAATTAATAGATTGTGATTTTATGTAAACTGAGTGACTTTTACTGTTGTTAGCCCCTCTGAGACCGGCTTCGGCTGGGGAGAGCGGGATATAAATAAAATTTTATTATTTATTATTATTATTATGAGAGACTGGACTGAACAGGGGGAATGGGAAATGAGCCCTTGGCCTGATCAGCTCCTTTCAGAACAGGAGGAGGAGTGAGAAGTTTGGCCCTCTCTGTCTCCAGCAGTTTCAGAAAGAGAGGGAGACGGAGATGATGTACAACTGAATGAGGAAATGCCTAGTTCTGAGATAGTGGAGGATGAGGAGGGGGAAGTTAGAGAGCAGATGGCAGAGACCTCTCTGGAGAGTATGGGAGACGCTCCTAGTTCAAGGGCTCACTGGTCCCTCTGCATTCAAGAACAGAGAATGCAGAGGGATGTGCCTCAGGTGACTTCCCATAGGTTTCCAGGATGTTGTGGGAGATGGAAGACAAGGGACTCAGAGCAACCAATGTCTCCTAAGCATGGAAACCTGGATCTTTTGTCTTGCAACCAGATGACTGAATAAAAGACCCAGTGTGGTGTAGTGGTTAAGAGCGGTAGATTCGTAATCTGGTGAACCGGGTTCGCTTCCCCGCTCCTCCACATGCAGCTGCTGGGTGACCTTGGGCTAGTCACACTTCTCTGAAGTCTCTCAGCCCCACTCACCTCACAGAGTGTTTGTTGTGGGGGAGGAAGGGAAAGGAGAATGTTAGCCGCTTTGAGACTCCTTCGGGTAGTGATAAAGCGGGATATCAAATCCAAACTCTTCTTCTTCTTCTAAAAAGCCATAAAATGCAAACTGTTTGATCTTCTTGCCTCTGATGCTACTGAGGGAGGAGAGAATACTCCACGCCTGACATGGAGTGTCCAAGGGGTCTACCTCACTGGCTGAACAAATGCACCCCACTGGACAGTTCTAACGTGGAACAGGCAGTGGACGGATGGGCTTTCTACCACGGCAACCAGGAGGCTTCTTCCCTCTCCATCTACAAAGAAAGAAGTCCACTGGCATCCTACCAGCATGTGTGAGTGACATGAGCACATTGTCATGGAACATTGAGGCGGTCCAGACCTCTGCTGGAAAATTTCAGGGGGCCAAGGTCCGTCCCCCCAACTGATACCCCTGCATCCTACAGCCCCTCACTCTCTAGAATTATTCCCTCCATAGATTTTGTAACAGAAGAGAAAAAATATATTACATACGTTAAGCTATACAGTATTAGATATCCTCATATATATTGCCTGCCAGTGCTTCTTTTCAACCTTGCCTTCACCTTCTATCTTCTTTTCATCCTTTTCTTTTCATTTTATATTTTATTTGTTTATCCAAAATATTTCAGGATTCCTTTCCAGGCACAAAGGTGGCTTCATAAAACAATTTTAAATAAAATATCATAGTTTACATTCACAAAGGTTGCTGGCTCCCATTCAAAAAACGTTTTCCAATCTTCTCTAAACGTATGTTCTTCTTGTTCCCTTATTCTAGATGTTAGGTCCACAAGCTGTGCATAGTCCATCAGTTTAAGTTGCCATTCTTCTTTAGTTGGGACCTCGTTCGTTTTCCATTTTGGGGCTAATGAAACACGGGCCACAATAGTAAACCTTTTTTGACACCTGGGAATTGCAGTCTGACTTATCCCCTACAAAAAAGACTCTGGCGTGTGTGTGTGTGTGTTTAAGTACTTTAAAACATTTTTTTCAATTCATTATGGATTATTTCCCAATACTCTTTTACCCTTTTACAAGTCCACCAGTACCCATATCTGTTCTAAGGGTAGGGAGTAATAGCATGCACAGATGCTCTGTATCTATGAACATACGGTATGTTATGATATCCTATTATATGAACCAGAGAGAAAACAAAGTGAATCAGAGCTGAGATAATTGCTCTTTTACTCAGAGCTTTTGAGACCTACTGGGTGAAGTGAAAAGTCCTCCATCAGCTGGTACCAACCTTCTCCAACATGGCACCCTCTAGACTTTTTGGACTACAGTTCCCATAATCCTTGGCTGTGCTGTCTGAAGCTAAGGGGAGTTGTAGTCCAACAACATCATGAGGACACCAGATTGGGAAAGTTTAATATATACCAAGGCTGTGTTTATACAGTAGGGTTGCCATACTGAGACTGCTTTAATATTGCTACATCATGACTTATAATGAAGATCAGACAATTTCCACCAGACAATTTCCTCTACTTACTCCTTAAAATAAGGAATTCTTCAGGTATCTGAAGAAGTGTGCATGCACACGAAAGCTCATACCAAGAATTAACTTAGTTGGTCTTTAAGGTGCTACTGGAAGGAAATTTTTTTGTCTTAAAATAAAAGTTTGCAGTTGTGTTTCATAAAGTGCATAATGGCATGGTTAGGCTCTCAATCAATTCTTTGCCAGAATCGCAGACAAAAAAATACAGCAGTTTTATACCATCTCACGGGCATCAGTAATTAGGAAGTTGACCCTGATACCTAGCTGTTTGCTATGAATATATTTTCCATCAAGTGGCTATCTGAAAGATACTTCCCCCCTCCAAAAAAAGAGAACTAAACTGCTTTTTCTCCCCTCATCTCAGAACATTCAGGCTACATTATTTTTTGATACTTCGGCAAACTCTGAGAAAAGAGACTAAATAATTTATAGAGGCACCGAGGAGCTGCCGCATGAAATAAAGATGAGTTATTCTTTCTGTCACAAAGAAAAAACAGTTAGCATTCAAATTCATTCACATTTGCCTATTGACTCCCAAAGATTGCTCCGGTTGCACATCTACATACAAAAATACTCCCACCTGAGGACAACAAGCCCACTTGATCAGCAGCAATCTTCAGCCAAATTGTTTGAAGAGGTAAGAGGAACACGCTGTTGTTGCATCCTAAGAAATCAGAGCCTCAGCTGGAAGCTCCAGGTGGGTTTGGGCCTCAGACACAGATAGAACTAATAGGCTACCTACAAAGACAGAACCAAGCAGAAAAAGTTAGAGGTGTGCTGTTCTCTGCTTTAAGCAACCTATCTATGGGTGGATCTAGACACATCAAAGAAGCATTTCAGTTCAACGCATTGCAAACTTTGTCCGAGAAATCGGGTTGGCAAAAACAGAACTCCACAGCGCCATCTGGTGTCATGGGGTGCGAATGCATAAACAAGGCACATAAAGTGTTTTTTCTTTGCCAACCTTGCTGAGTCCCATGTTACGTGGCTACCGTATAAACAGAAAGCATTAGGTTTTATCGTCTTCTTTTTCTCTTTAAGTGTATATTGTGCTCTCATTGTGCTCTCATTGAGCTAGGTCTCAGGCCTATGCTTTGCAGTATCTTCACTTTGACTCATGCAAAGTGAGGGTTGAGACCATGCCAATGAACTCCGTGAGGTATTATGAAAATAAGGAAGTGCAGATCTTCCCAAAAAAATATTTAGTCTTCTGCATTCATGCAAAGCATTTTATGTAAGTGTTGAACACACTCCACACACAAATGTGACAAAGGATGATTTCCACAGAGGGCATTTTTCCACTTGAAAAGATTTATAAAAAAGGTATAAAATGCGGCAATGATTCCAGGAAAAGTCAGTGACATGTTCTGCAAATGTTAACGGGCTCATGTCTGCTCACTCTTTGTTTGTTGCAACCTTTTCCCGCGACACAATCATAGCAAAGCACTCAGCTTTCTCCTGACATTCAGAACTGAGGAATCAGTTCATACACCATTGTCAAATGTACCTGCAAAGCCCACCCAACAGAATCAATTGTTTGGAGAACAGATTGAGACAAAGAACATTTTCAGGTATCCCATGCCCATCATATGGTCTATGACAGGGATGTCCAACCGGTAGATCCCTGGCTGATCCTGGTAGACTGCAGGATCCTCATTGTGTACAAAAAGTTACAGGGCGGGAGCTTAAAAAACTCTGTGCAATCCTCCCCCTAAAAAGCTCAACAACTCTGGGCAATCCACCCACCCCACGCACGCTCCTCCTCCTCCAATGACAATGAGTAGATCACTGCCAGTTTTTTTATATATATACTGGGAGTAGATCACAGTCTCATGGGAGCTGGACATGCCTGGTCTATGAAATATCTAGATTCTAGGGCAAGGACGGGCAATAGGATGACCAGGGTTTTCTCCCAATCCATTTTTTTTATGGACTGCCAACCTTTAATGGAAAACACTTGGCATTATTCATTTCTTTATTTAAACAATTCATATAACACTGAACTACAATAGGTGGCACTGTGGGTTAAACCACAGAGCCTAGGACTTGCCGATCAGAAGGTCGGTGGTTCGAATCCCCGCAACGGGGTGAGCTTCCGTTGCTCAGTCCCTGCTCCTGCCAACTTAGCAGTTCGAAAGCACGTCAAAGTGCAGGTAGATAAATAGGAAGGTAAACGGCGTTACCGTGTGCTGCTCTCGTTCGCCAGAAGTGACTTCGTCATGCTGTACGCCGGCTCCCTTGGCCAATAAAGCGAGATGAGCGCCACAACCCCAGAGTCGGTCACAACTGGACCTAATGGTCAGGGGTCCCCTTTACCCTTTTTACAATAGTCTGTAAGATGTGTAGAAAAATATACAATTGAGAAAAGACAAAAAATCAGTCAAAACGATAAAATCAAGCTTCAATTAAAATGCCAGGTGGAATAGAGAAACAAGGAGTCATTCTGATTCAGTCCCTAAACCATGTCTGAAGCCAGGTTGAAATGGATCCTGTTGATTCATATCCTCCAGGAAATCCTGGAACTGCTAGTGCAAAGTCACCTTTGCATGCAACCCATAGATTTTAGCTGGCAGTGTACAATTTTGCACAGGTGTTCATTTATTTTACTGGCGCCCGTTAAAGGTAGCCTGGTTATCACCAAGGCCATTAATAGCTCAGTTTTATTTCCTTAGGTGATTCCCCTCCCCTTTTGGCATTCACTGTGTCTCAGTTAAAAATATTACTAGCATCCATACTAGAAAATAATAATGCTCTAAAAATAATAATGCTCTAAAAATGTACTGCTTTATAGAGTGGGTCAATACATTTTTCAATAATCTTTTGGAAAACAGCAACACATTAATCTATCAAAAATGTGTAGACAATATTAAAATGTGTAAGTCAGACTTTAGACCAGGCAAGGATGCATTTTCCAAGGATGTATCTTAGAAAAATCAATTCATCAAAATGTATGAACTAAAAAACAAAACAAAAGGAACGGAAAAAATACATATCAATAGAACTAGCAATCTGCTAATACGCTGTAGTACCAAAATGCACTGCTTTATGGAAGGTAAGGAACTTGTAATATGTTCATTTTCAAACCATCTACTCAACAATTTTCATACCCCAGCTTTCTCAGACTACTTTATATTTATTTCTTATGCTCCTTGGAATGACTTGATCGTAGTCAAATGGGTCATAAAAATTGATAATGAAACTTGTATATATTCATTCACAGCAACTGTCCAAGAAATAAGAATGCACATCACAGTTTTTATAAGCTCTAAAGCAAACAAAAGAAGTGAATTGTGTACAAAATCACAGTGCAGGATGGTTCAGATATATCTAAAAGAGATCTATATCCTTTGAACCAAAACAGAAGAAAATTATTCTGTAAAAAAAAGCCACAAAATTTAACTGTCCCACAGATTATTAAGCAGTAGGCTGAACTTCAAATGCATAAGATCTAGATGTTCCATGCTCCTTTTACGCTCAATATCAGACCCTCCAAGTGTCCCTATTTTCCAGGGACAGTCCTGGATTTACAGAAGCCATCCCAGAACTGAGTTCCAGCATCTCTCAGGTGGGCACCATTGCCATTATAAGAGAACAAAGGATGTATTCCTGGTGAGTTCCAGCACCTCTTTTTCTAGAAAAATAGCACTGGACGTCCCTATTTTCATCTGAGACATGCTGGAAGGGTTGTCTTTATTTTCACTGGAGAAATGTTGGAGGGTATGAATGAATGAATTGATTTTTTTCGGTCACTGACCATTGTGAGTTGGAGGGTATGCAGTATGTATCTTTAGAGGCAGTCTTGGCTTAGAGTGACTGGTTTGGCCGCACTGGGCGCCACACTTCAGGAATGCCACAACAATGCTATAGAATGGAGCAAGAGGCAGCGGGCACCGAATTTTAGTGTCACACAAGGCACTGTTGAAATCTGATATGCGAAGTCCACCACTGTAGAAGGGACTGAAAATGGCATCTCAAAAGAGAGAAAGGCAAATATACTGAAGGGTCAGGTGATGAAGAACAGCAGCACAATTTGTGTTCGAGGAAGAATTACGGATTACAGTTCATCTGGTTTATGCATGCACGACACTAATTAAGGTGTATCACTTATAACTCTTTCCCCCGTCAGGAATAAACAGTCTTATAAGGAATTAATTTTCCCTTCCCCAAAGAAATAAAATTGTATGCTCTAGTTTTTATAGAAGGGATGATTGGAGCACATGGTCTATGGTAATATACAGCCAGCTTACATTTTTAGGTTGTTTGGGGGAAGGGTTGCATTAATGTTTGGTTTTTGTTTAGGATACCTAAAAGAACCGTGGTCTAATGCAGACTTAGGCTTACTTAAGATTGCTGAAACCAGTGGTTTCTCAGTGTAGAATTGCAGCCAAGGCATTTTTTTGCAGTCAGAATTATTGGTGCAGTTCTGAGTAAACATTTCATGCAGCATTAATCACTTAACTAGGGAAGCCAGTCAATAGCACTCATGCAACTAAAACTATGGAGGTGTTTAGTTTATTATGCAAAAAGTATGTTTTCCCCACCTTCAACTCCATCTTTCTTCACCTGAGCCCAAAGGTGGAAATTATCAAACGCAGTCTAAGAGTAATTGGTCAAGGAATATCTGTTACCCTCAGCCTAATCTTAGCCAGAAAGATTGCAATACATTTTTGTTTTTCTTTCTGGACCCAACAAAACACAAATATGGAAGCTCAGATAGAGATCAAGATTGGCTTATAATGGACTCAGGCCAAGACAAAAGAAAAACAGAAAATTAGGAGATATTTCCATGGTAACTCCCTGCAGGGGAGAAGATTGGTTATTCCTAAATGATTCACCCAACTATTGATCAAAAGCTAAATACAAGTTCTTGAAAAGTTAAACCTTTCTGCATTCTCCACTTTTGCATTATGAAAACTAGATGCAAAAATAAAATGCTTCAAGTCAAGAAAGCTTTGCTAAGGCTCTTCGCAGCTGTCACACATTCTGAACAGTTGGATTTTCATCCTTATGGAATGGATGATTAACAAGGTGGCAGAAAAGTGCTTTTTAAAAGCCTTTGAACTTACTCGAATTATCACAGGTGTCAAATTATGTATAGCCATCTTAGGTTCAAGCTGAGCACGCTCCCCTCTTGGCTCAGCAGTTGGAAAGTCGAGATGGTGGCATTTCTCACCGTGTGTGCAGAGTGTTAAGAAGATGTGGCCTTGGAAGGGAGCCAGCTTATGGGCAAAACTAGGGCATAATAAATCACTGCAAGATTCTTCTGCAAACAGTCGTTTTCTGGCTTTGAGTAGTTTCTTCAGTTTCTTCAAAATCTCAATGAGAAGATCAAACTTCATCCTACACTTTCAGCATTCCTGTGGGAAAACGCCTTCATTTTAATCATTTTTTGTATATGGTAAATGTACATGTGTCTGCCTCATTCCTGTTACTTTTAAATATTTACTATGGTTAGCCACCTTGAGACTTTGGCAATAAGGCAAGAACTAAATTCAGAAATTATAATTAATAAATGCCTTCAAATAAAGAATTCAAGTATCATGGTTTTTATTTGAGGCTGGATGTTTTGAGAAATGAAAAGCAAAAGGGGGGGTTAATTCTTTTTTCAGTGATACTGATACAATGATACTGTCTTTGTTTAGATCTTTGAGTGAAGTCAAGTTGGAGGCAGAGATTTAAACCAGGCCATAAGGTAAGGGTGTAAATTATACTCAAGCTCAAAACAGCAAAGAAGCAATAAGCCTTCTTTGAGCAGTCAGCACCCAGCAGTTAAAGAGATCTCTGCATCACTAACACTTTTGGGGGTTCCAAATACCTTGAAAGGCAAAGAAGATGGAAAATATAGTCATATGAGTATGAATTAGGACAACAGGAGAATGATTTTGAAACAACAACAATTTATTTATATGCCACCCATCTGACTGAGCTGCTCCCAACAAAAAAAAAATTAAAAACATAATACAACATCACACATTAAAAACTTCCCTAAACAGGGCTGCCTTCAGATGTGTATTAGATTCAGTGAAGAGAAACTAAATTGATTGAGTCTGAAAGAAAATACATTCATTCACACAGACAATAGAAGTTCATTGTTGCCATCTTCTTGAAACAAAACTAGGGGTAGAGAAAAAACTTTATTCCATTTGTATTTAAAGGTGAACTTACCTAATTGTCTGAAACAATACACATTCTGAAATACCCTTCAATATTTGGACTTGAGAATTTTGCAGTCCACCCAAGGAATGTGTATTGAAAAGCATACACTAGGGCAAAGTGTGCATAAAAATGCATATATTGGTAAAAATAACATACAAAAATGTTTTAAAAGGGAAAATAGCTTTTCAAAATTACATATATTAGACAAAAATGGATACAAAAATGTGTATATTAGGATAATTTCACACTAAAACACTGAATTTTCGTCAGAATTTCTTTTTTTAAAAAAATCACAAAATGTTGTGCAAAATTGAGCTTAAGGTTGTTAAAATGAGAAACTTCAGTTTCCTCTTCTATGTTGAACATAGTTGCTTAAACATGTCCACATTCCACTGGATGCCAGGATTGCTGTCAAGCTCGGAGAGTCCTCCCCTCCCTTTGGTAACTTCACAGATAAGAATTAACGAGCAGTTGATAGATTTATAGTCCTTTTATTACAGCTTCATGTTGCGATCACAAATACACAGCTCTCCACAAGGAGGCCAGTTGCCTACTCTGAATCTGTCTTCCTATTTCTGCAGCAGGGAGGAGCCAGTGGGAAGTTCCTCCCCTTCTCTGCCTCCTTTGTTCTCTGATACGTTCGGACCTCCGAGTCCGTGGGGAGGGGGGGTTCCTCCACACTCTCAATTGATGTGTCTCCCAGCTGCCCCCTCCATTCTGGATCTCTTGTCATTATCTTGTAGCTGGGTAGCTCCTCCCTAATCTGGGTAGCTCCTCCCCAAGCTTCTGTGTCTGAATGTCTCTCTGCTTCTGAAAACACTGGAGGGGGAGCGAATACTCCCCCTCCTCTTCTAAGAGAAGCTGATCTGCCTATGACTGCATTCCGCAATCTTCAGATCCAGACCATTCCCTGACCATTGCACACCCAACTATCCCTTCTGAAGGCTTCTCTTTGTGAGTGAGTAAGTATGGAGTAAAGAGGCACTGAGAGAATTTACTTTCTTGGGCTCCATGATCACTGCAAATGGTGACAACAGTCATGAAATTAAAAGACGCCTGCTTTGTGGGAGAAAAGCAATGACAAACCTAGACAGCATCTTAAAAAGCAGAGACATCACCTTGCTGACAAAGGTCCATATAGTAAAAGCTATGGTTGTCCCAGTAGTGATGTATGGAAGTGGGAGCTGGACCATAAAGAAGGCTGATCACTGAAGAATTGTGTGTTTTAGAATTAAGGTGCTGGAGGAGACTCTTGAGAGTCCCATGGACTGCAAGAAGATCAAACCTATCCATTCTTAAGGAAATCAGCCCTGAGTGCTCACTGGAAGGACAGATCCTGAAGCTGAGGCTCCAATACTTTGGCCACCTCATGAGAAGAGAAGACTCCCTGGAAAAGACCCTGATGTTGGGAAAGATTGAGGGCACAAGGAGAAGGTGACGACAGAGAACGAGATGTTTGGACAGTGTTCTCGAAGCTACTAAAATGAGTTTCACCAAGCTGCAGGAGGCAGTGGAAGACAGGAGTGCCTGGCGTGCTCTGGTCCATGGGGTCACAAAAATTCGGACACAACTAAACGACTAAACAACAAGTATGCAAGTGGTTGATTAAGGTGCTTTCCTGATAGGTGGCTGATTTGGGGTACACCCACACCAGTTGGTGGCCCTGTCTCTTTTTGAACTCTTGTACAGGGTGAGTCCTTTAAAAGAGGCCCCGTGGATACAGAGTACACATGTTCCACAGGGCCTCTTTTAAAAGACTCACCCTGTAGATGTGGCTGTTGCTTCATGTTATGCCAAGTCCCCACAACAGCCATTTTGTGTTCTGCCACACTCCTACAGCAACCATTCTGTGAATGGCACACTTGGCCCTTTCTCCAAAGGTTGGTGACCCCTGCCATACAACATCTCAACAATTGATTAGACAGCTCTGTTGTTGTTGTTGTTTTTCCATTTGGCGTGTTTTAGTTTAGCTGCCATTTGTATTTTCCACTTTTATATTGCATTTTTATTGCCTTGGGTCTTGAGTTTTCTCTTGCTAGCAGAAGTATTCCCTGAGTGGAATTTTTCTCACACACTGCTCCTGCCAGTGGTTGAGGAGAAGGAAATGCTCACCAATTACCTCCTCTGCCCTTGCAGTCCCCCGTCTTCCAAAATATGCTCCAAAGTGTTGGAAGACCACCCAGAGCAACAGGGGTGCTGCAGTGGAAAGCAAGAATCAGCAGAGCTTCAGTGTGAATTTTTGCTATTCTGTTCCTCAGTATATTGGACCAAACATTTAAAGCCATTTAGAGCCAAAAGATTAATTGGATTTTTTTGTATTATTATTATTTTTTGGTCTCCAAAATTAAAGAAATTCAAAGCACTGTGAAACAGAGAAAACAAAACAAAACAAATGGATATGAACTAATCAGCAAGAGGTAGTTTAAAAAGAAAACACCCAGAAGGCATTAACCTTGGCATTGGACAGCCTGTGAAAAGCCATAAAGAATTATCTTGAGAGAAAGCATTTCCTTCAGTTGAACTTATTTGTTCCAGACTTTAATTCTAAACCACAGATTGATGCCTGGGACTTCTTTTTCTTCCCTCTGCTTCATCAAAGCAATATTTCATGGCTATTGTCAGAGCATCCAATCAATAGTCATTAGTATTAATCACCTGACCAGGTTTTTTTTTGTGAATGTGTTTGTTCTCAGTGCTCTGTCACCCAGGATTAAGTTAGGTTTTAAACCCTGGGTGATATTCAGCTAATTTTTACTCAGAGCAGACCCAGTGGAATTAATGGGCCAAACTTAGGCATTTTCATTCTTTTCCGTGGGGCTACACCAGGGGTCGGCGAGGTTTACCAGCCATGGGCTGAATCACTCCCGTGGAGATTGTCTGTGGGCCGGATTGGCACAGCGTGATGCCGGAAATTGCATCTGCACATGCCCAGATGCCAAAAATCACGCCTGCGCAGAAGTGATTTTCAGCGTCTGGACATGCGCAGAAACAACTTCCAGTATCTGTGTGCGCGCAGACACAATTTCCAGTGCCACTTGGCGAGTTCCCATGCTGTGCTGCACTGGTTTAGCGCAGCATGGGGGGGGGACACTTGCCGAGTGGGTGGCTTAGTTCAGGGGTGGCTCGTGGGCCAGTAAAACAGTCTTTGTGGGCCGCACATTGCCAACCCCTGGGCTACACTGAGTAAAATTTGGTTGACTACCATTGGCACCCTTCTCTCTCTCATTTTGAATCAACCATCCACCTCTCTCAGGTTCAGCCTAAAGATATGACAGGATAACACACACACACATATACATGCACACATGTTAAAAGACTGCAGGGGAAGCAGTACTGGGCCAAGTTAGATCAGGACCAGGTCATTAATACTTTGTCCCCCTAACCTCATTGGTGAGGCCTCTATCAGCTAGCACAGCTCTGAGTTTGGATTGGGACCACAATGAAGGCTGTGGTCTCTCTCCTGTACCATGTATTTATTATTGGGGGGGGGGGTTGTTTTTAAATGTCCACCGGGTCTATTGCCACAAGTAACATCATGTCTAAGATTGTCCCCCAGGTCATAGTTTCACAATTTATGTCACATTTAATCCCCTCCCACTTTTGTCCCACTTTGCTCCAGTTTAGCAAACACTAAAGTCATTTGACTTTAGGGGACACGGGTGGCGCTGTGGGTAAAAGCCTCAGTGCCTAGGGCTTGCCGATCGAAAGGTCGGCAGTTCGAATCCCCGCGGCGGGGTGCGCTCCCGTTGCTCGGTCTCAGCGCCTGCCAACCTAGCAGTTTGAAAGCACCCTCGGGTGCAAGTAGATAAATAGGGACCGCTTTCTAGCGGGAAGGTAAACGGCGTTTCCGTGTGCAGCTCTGGCTCACCAGAGCAGCGATGTCACGCTGGCCACGTGACCCGGAAGTGTCTTCGGACAGCGCTGGCCCCTGGCCTCTTGAGTGAGATGGGCGCACAACCCCAGAGTCTGGCAAGACTGGCCCGTACGGGCAGGGGTACCTTTACCTTTACGTTTAAAGTCATTTGATGCCTTATTTCACACACTTTGCATGTATAACACTCTCTGACCAGGCTGTATACATTACCAGCAACTGGGATGAGGGAATCAGCCTACTAACAGCAGAGCCACAAATACGAATGAATAAAAAATATAGAAGTCCACCTTGACACTGAAGATATTATTAAATAGTGGTTCTCCGTATCATAAATTAGTTTAGTGGGCAAGGAATGCATGCAAAACACAGAACTAGGCACACTCCAGATATCTAGATTTATGGTGAATATCATTGTTTTAGAATGTGATCATTTCCAACTGTAGAACTTTTGAAATAAGCCTAGTGAGATGCCAGCATAAATGAAAATTTAATAGCTTTCCACCTGAAGCAGCTGTGCAACTCAGGAGCTACAGCCCACAGTAAACGTAACAGCTGGTTCAGTCAGCATTGATTTGCAAAATGGCTTCCATCATGTCAAGTAATGCTGTGAGGGTCCATATAGAAAACAGGCTAACAACTTATGTAGAATGAAGAGTAGGGTCCATGGAGATTTGAAGAAATTTGTGCTCTAAGTCATAAATAATCAGAAATGTTCCTCATCTCCTTTTGTATATCTCCCCCCCCCCCTGCCTAGAAGTGCATTGAAATAAAGTATTTACTTAGCAATTATTCTTAAGCAGCTAGCTTAAGACAATTGAACATGACATGGCTCACTGAATTATTTCCCTAAAGAGAAATGAGAAGCCTATCATATATCTGGGGTTCATTTCGATTTTCTTCAAATTATGCTATGATATATAATGGCATGCCCACAACACCAATTTACAGCAATGCATGCAATCTCAAAAATATGAACTAAAAAAGAGAGAACACAGTTATGGGGTGTAGGAATTAAAGATGGAATGAATGAGATACTTTATTGGATGCACCAATAATTTAAAGAAATTCAAGCATTTCAGTCTCATAGAACTATAAATGAATATTCAGATCATTAAAATGCTCTTTCACATTCACTTTAGATTTCACGCCAATGGTTTCTGTTGTGCTTTTTTGTTCAGCGTATTGTAATAGATCATTCTAATGGTTTTTTTTTTTGTTTAATTATTTTCATTGTTTTTTTCCAAATTATTACAAATCAAACCGAATTACTTTAATTTAATACAATTTCTTAAAATCAGGTTTCCTGCTCCCGTTGCAATCATATGTCCAAGATATTTTCCCATAGTTGTTTTCTTTCTTATTTAATCTCCAGTTGACATCCTTCCCTTGCCATTAAGCCATTCTTCCAGCTGTCTGCTTTTTCACCTTACTATCAACTACCTCGGTTTCATCTTATATGTACATAATCCATTTCACATGTGTACTCTTAATCTACATTTCTATTCCAGACCTGGTGTGTTGAAAGAGTTCACTTCTTTGCGGTGTTTATCTGGGTGGTGCAAAGTCACATTCCATTTCATTCTGCTGTTATCAAACGAACATGTGAGCCACAGCCATAAATAACTCGCAGAGTGAACTTTCCAGACTTCTGCCAGTAAATTCACGTCTGCAATTCTTTCTCGGCACACAACACGCAGAAAAATATTTTCTCAGATTCAGCCTCTCTTCAACAACTGTCCAGCTATGGGTCATTTCTTTCTCCCACTGCAATCCTCCGACAACACCCCCGTCCAGAGGTGGTCGTAAATAAAATCCATTCACCCTTGGTTGAGGGGGCAGCATAACAAAACCTTATTAAACTCATTGTAGATCAAGGCCTCCCCCTTTTTTCAAAGTATCAACCAGAGTAGCAACTACAAACGTCTCTTCATTATGTAGGGGACACCAGGAGAAGGAAACCATTAGAAAACCATAAGAAAGCGCAAAGCACCTTGTCCTCCCCCTTTTCTTTTCATGGCTATTGTAGGGATTCACAAACTTCAGAAAACCATTCAAATACCTTCAGAAAACCAGTCCTGGTTCTTTCAGCAGCTGATTGATTTCACTCCCTTTGCATATGATGCTTCGTGAGCACATCTTGATTAATGCCAATTATCCAGATTGGGGAGGAACCTGCTACTAATCATGCCAGTAACAGAGGCTCATCCATGGCGGGGGCACACTTCCAGATAGCTCCCATCCTGCCTTCGAAATGGGATTGCAAAACATTGTGGGATGCAGTGAACTCCCCAGACCCCACTGGAAAGCATCAAAAGAATTTATGCCTCATTCCCTTCATTTCCCCTGCCTGAACTTCTTTGCAGCCCCCGGGAGGGCTACGAAGAACATCTGCCATTAACTCTTAGGCGTGGCCAGAAACTAGATCCCATTCTAACGTTAATGAAAAGGATAAAACTAATCCAGTTAGATGTGACTCAATGTACCAACACACAGTCTATTCATTTGTTTGTTAGATTTGTATCTTTCCTTTCCATCAAATGGTGTTGAGCATGGCTAACATTAGTAATGCAAATACAAGTGCTTTTCCTAAAACAGATTATCCCGGTTTTAAGTATTCCTAAATTCCACACTTGCCTTTTCTTGAAATCATCTAGAAAGAAGATTCTGCAACTTCCCCAGGCAGCTTTTTCTATTCATGAGCACACATTACAATGGGGTGTCCCCGACTCCCACCCGCTAACAGTTAACTCAAATTTGTCTTTCTGGCCATTTGCTTCTTGGTTTGAACTCAACAGGCAGGATGCAACAGGGAGCTTCCATTTTCTCTCTTTTTTTCATTCTTGAATTGTCAAAGCAGCTTCCCCTACCCCCCAGCTGCAGGAACCTATCTACAGTTTGAATCCAAGCTCAGCATGGTTGGTTTGAAGGGCATCTGAAATAACCATCAAACTCTCTCTTTTCTTACGAGAGCTGTGTTGTTCACTCTAATTGACCACGAGAAAGCCACACTGCTGTCTTGTCTCTGTTAACAGCTTTGCAAAATAATTAACTGCAAACTTATAGGTAGTCATTACAGACAGACATGAGTCCTAATTTGCCAGCCATGTACGTTGCTAAGCATAATTGGCAGCTTTTGGTGGAGCAGTGATCATTGTTTCCACCTCATTAGAAAATCATTTATTCCTTGTTATTGTGGTTGCTTGTCCCCACTCCAGCTTTCCTACAGATTTTAGTTTGCTTGAATCCTCTAGAACCATAAATTTGTCATGTATCCTTTGACATGGAGTAACTCGGCCATTGCCAACATAGTGACCTCCAGCTGTTTTGGCTACACTTTCCATCAGACCCAGAGAGCATGGCCAAAGTCAGTGATGATGGGAGCTGAAATCCAAAACATCTGGTGGACACCAGGCTAGTGAGGGCTGGAGTAATCTGTTCATACTTGTAGACATTTGGAAATGAGACCTTATTGGATACACCAGTAATGCACCTGTAACTTAAAGAAATTAATATGCTATAAATTAATATGGCAAGCATGTTCTAAAACATGGAATCCCCTGGAAGCCTTCAGTGTGCAGTCACAAAAATCAAATGGTGATTTGGTTAAATAAATTTGTAGTATTTTATACCATGTCGCGCTTTTGTAATTTCCCCTCCACGGGGAAGGGACCCACAAATTCCAACTCTTTGAGAATATGTTACAGCAAGGGAAAGAGAAGGTTTAAACAAGACTGCAAATCAAGGTTAAAGAGTTTAAGTCGGTATGCATGGGATCTTGAAATAAACTGTACAGGGGAAAGCACAATACAAATATGAAAATATAAAAAGGTAAAGTCCTGGGAGATCTTTCACCTTAAAAAAAATGTCATGGAAAATGTACCTTCATTATTATGCATCCCCCATCAGACAAGGCCAGCAGAGTTCAAGGCTAGTCTCATTTTCATTGCTGCAATGGAAAGAAATTCCCTCTGGCATATAAGAACGGTGTAAGATGAGCATTACTCTTCACGTCTAATCATTTGCTCCCATTACACCCCACATTCATCTGTCAAAAAGAGAATAGAATTCTAACAAGAAAGAAAGAAAGAAAGAAAGAAAGAAAGAAAGAAAGAAAGAAAGAAAGAAAGAAAGAAATGCACAAATACACAGAACTCATTTTGAAGGAACTGAAAATCAGGATTTTCACTTGCCTATGTTCTGTTTTCAAGTGAAATAGGGCACAATGAGAGCACAATTCAAAGTGTTGGTGCTGACCTTTAAAGCCCTAAACGGTCTCGGTCCAGTATACCTGAAGGAGTGTCTCCACCCCCATCGTTCAGCCTGGACACTGAGGTCCAGCTCCGAGGGCCTTCTGGCGGTTCCCTCACTGCAAGAAGTGAAGTTACAGGGAACCAAGCAGAGGGCCTTCTCGGTAGTGGCGCCCACCCACATGTGGCTGCATGACATTGGTATGCCACGTGTGCATGCTGTCAGTGTGCCCTACAGCATGCTGATGCCACATGCACACACTACGGGGCATGAATGTGCAGCCATCAAAAAAGTATGGGGGGGCTCGGCCCTCTGATTTGGGGGGGCCTTGGCCCCCATGGCCCTGGATACTTTGTGCCCATGGTATAGGGCCTTTAAAAAAAGACACTGCAGAACTATGAATATCTGGTAGTTTTGTACTAATGTATTATTATCATTATCATTGTCATTGTCATTATTGTTATCATTTTAATGCATGCACATCAGTTTTCTTTGTCAGGGTTTAGAACATCTGGCCACAATGCCACCCTTCGAATTAAGGGCCAAAAACACAGGTAAAAAGAAAGTCTTTGCTTGTTGCCAATTGTAGAATTAAGCCTCGTAACTGTACAATTAATAGTACCAGAGCTCTCTAGTAAAGGAATGCATAGGGAACCTACTGAGCCTCTACGAAACTGAGGCTCTGAAGGAATCTTGGTAATCATCTTTTAGCAGCTATGACTTAGAACAATAACCAATACAGTGGTACCTCAGGTTACATACGCTTCAGGTTACATACGCTTCAGGTTACAGACTCCGCTAACCCAGAAATAGTGCTTCAGGTTAAGAACTTTGCTTCAGGATGAGAACAGAAATTGGTGCAGCGGCAGCAGGAGGCCCCATTAGCTAAAGTGGTGCTTCAGGTTAAGAACAGTTTCAAGCTAAGAACGGACCTCCGGAACAAATTAAGTACGTAACCAGAGGTACCACTGTACCTTGTACCTGCTTTGTCAAGATGCATTATATTTATCCAAGCATTATTTAAACCAAAACTTACCTAATTTTAAAGAATTTAAATGTTCTTCACCTGCTTCAGTAAAGACACACAAACCCCTCTGATGCCATCAAATAAAATGTGTGTGTGTAAATGTGCGAGCCCAGGGCATTTTGGTGATGGAAGCAGGGAATAAATGCCCCATAACCAGGCGAAACGTCTTTCTAAAACCATTCAGGCCCCAGAATTCCTCCATCATTATGCTGCCTGAAGCCAACTGCTCCACTTTGCTTCATGGCACAACTAGTGCTGTGTCTAACGTAGCCTGTTCAAACTATAAATTTGATATTTTGCAGACTCAAAAGTCAGTTCATACATATTTCTGCATTTTACTTCCAAAAGAGAACGAAGAACGTGCTCCCGTTTGTTTCCTGTTAGGCTTTGCTGTTGGCTTAGTTTTTCCGAGTATGAGCAAGAGAAAAGCAGATTAGCTACTAACACTACCATTGCTGCTACAGATCTGCATAATGGATGAGACAGTTTACGCCGTCCCTGTTTGTTCAGCTCCTCAAATCAACCAAAAAGTATGATGCCCGGCATTTGAGTCCGTGTCAATGTCATGCAAAGGACTATCATTCATTCTCACACCTCTACAGTTGCATGGTGGGAGTGCAGATGAGTCTTCTAGAACCAGACATGGCAGAAGACATATGGCTGTTGCCATAAAAACCATCACTGCATCACTTCCTCTTGCCCATATTAAGAACATAAGAGGATGTGTGCTGGATTAGATCAAAAGTCTGTCTAGTCTATCACCATTTTCCCATGGTACCCACAGTTGCCTCTGGGAACCCCACAGCAACACATGAGGGCGATAGCCATTTCCGGGGCTTTTTCTTCAGCCAGAACTTGCCAGAACTCAGTTCCAGCACCTCTCGGGTGGGTGCCATTGTCATCCTAAGAAAATGAGGGAGGCGTTCATGTCGAGTTCTGTCACCTTTTTTTCTAGAAAAATGGCACTGGCCCACTGTTGCTTTCCAGCAATTTGTATTCTAAGACATACTGCCTCCTCTGAATCTGAAAGTGACCTATAGCATAATTTCCTGAAGCACCAAATGTGTGATGTGGCATTGCTGTGCTTCAAGTTCTCCAGGCCTCACAAGTTGCATTGAGGAAGCAGAGTGGCTCCATGATGTGTGGCAATATCACATTGCACATTTTTTGGTGTTTTATGCATTTATTTGCAACCTGCTCTTCAATGTTCATGCAATCCCAGCGTGAAGAACGTTAACATACCAAGAAACTACATGACATCTAAATACAACTTAATATAAAATCAAACAATATACTAACAACATAACCACATCTGCCAAGCTAGGACTTAAGTCAAATGGTTGAGGGAATAGCCATGGTTTTACCAGGCATTAAAGCCCTATTAGCATTAGTGCTGATAGCACTTGTTGTAGAGGACCAACTACAGTTGGAGTGCCACTATTGAAAAGACCTTCTCATGAGTACCGTATCTCAGAGAACTGTGACACCCATGAAAAGGGCATCCTGTTGAAGTAAGAGTAGCAAAATCGCAGCTAAGAAGCTAAAATTATATATCTGACTGACACCCTTCTTTGGAAATTAAGCCAACGTCCAGATTTTAACATTCAAAAACTTTGCATGCAGAAACTTATAGATGAATCAAAAATTAATATTTAGAGTCACATGCTTATATTAGAATGGGCTTATAGTCTCTTCTTCTAACTTCCAAACAACTTTATTTTCCTCCTTTTCCAGAGCTCAGCACTCAGCCTTCTGTATCTCAATTGCAGCTCCTATGAGAGATTTCCACTTTTACCTTCTCCTGAAGCTTTGCTCTCCTTTCAAGCAGGAAAGAAACACTCCAACACTCTATACAACTTAGCAGTGTTCACAGTGGATTCTAAAACACAGTCATCTTGCATCACATAAACTGGAGTCTCTCCTTCACTAGATACCTCCCATGTGACCAACGTTAGCCAATCACATGAGAGCTACTAGAGGGCTCTTCAGAATTCAATTACCAACCAATCAAATTTAAACACATATTAAATGCAATTTAAATGCATACAAGCATTTGCAATTTCAGTGAATTAAATTACTATACTTAACACATCCCCCAATGACCTCAAGGTCTAGTCAAGTCTATAAGAAAGCTGGTGGTCTTTCAAGCACATGGATCTCATGTCATCTAGGGCAGGCATCCCCAAACTCGGCCCTCTAGATGTTTTGGGACTACAACTCCCATCATCCCTAGCTAACAGGACCAGTGGTCAGGGATGATGGTAATTGTAGTCCCAAAACATCTGGAGGGTTGAGTTTGGGGATGCCTGATCTAGGGCTTTATATATCAAAACATGAACTTTGGATTTATAGCCTATATTGGCAGCTAGTGTAGATCTTTCAATACTGGTATTCTATGTTGACGAAGAGCGGAGCTGTCACCTCAAGCAAGTCTGGCTGTAGCAATGTGCACTAATTGCAACTGTTGAACTAGATCCAAAGGCAGCCCAGGTACTTGAGATTAACATAGGAAAGAGGAAGATGATACAGGGCTGCTATTTTTAAGAGCCATCATGTATCTGTGATAACGTCTAGTTCTAAGGCATGATGCCTTGAAATGCTTGGGATAGTTAGAAATGCTGAAGGATGAAAACCAGCTAATTGGAATGCTGAGGGGAGTAAGAGAGCAGCTGGGCTGGAACTCTAACCTTGCACAGTGTCTCTAAATCTATGGCTACAAGGAAAGGCTGAGTGAGAATAGATCCCAGGAGGTAGGAAAGCTAAAGAGTGGAGACACTCGAGACAGTAAATTAATTACATGCAAATTTACTTGTAGCTGGGAATTCCAGTCTGCTCTTTTACGTGGCAAGCTCGATTGGGACAATATTTCATGCAAGGAACACTACAGGAAAGTGAACACTTCTTTAATGAATCTATTGTCATACAATAAAGAACTGGAGTCCAGTATGCTTTTGCAGAAATAGCCTAAAAAATATAATAGCATAAGAGCAGGTAGGGGATGGCAGTCCTAAGGATTATGACGTCTCTCCAAGCACCAGACTTTTGTACAGTTTTATAGAAATGAAATCTTCTTTTTCTTTTTCTGTCAGAGTCATTCAGTAGATACAGGAATACCAAGTTACCGTGGAATAATTCTCACTGAACTCAGTGGGGCTTACTTCTGTGTAACTATGTGATGTAAAAGTTATGGGATTTGAGAATTCTTGAGACTTCCAGAAAGCCATTTTCAGTCTAGCCATTCCTAGTCTACATTTCATCATTTAGAGAATGGCTATCCTGCTTTTCAGGTAAATACCTCACTCACAAGTGGCTAACATAACATTTTAAATATTAAAGCAAGATACAATAATATCATGTCATGTAAAAGCATCATGAAATAAAAGCAGAACAGAAGCTCACAGCCAGGTTTCATACACACATACAGTATACTGTATATAATGAATGTGTCTAAAAGGGTTAGGTAAATAAAGAGTTTTTCATTTGGTGATGGAAAAACATCCAAGTTGGTACCAGAGAAGCCTTTCCTGGTGACAGCACAAAAGAGTTGGGGCATCTCAGCCAAGAAGGCTCTGTCACATGTCACCACCAGCTTCATGTCTGAAGGTAGGGTGACCAACAGAACTGCTTCCAAGGCAGAACTTAGTAGCCATAGGCTTGGGTGAGAGCCAGTGTGGTGTAGTGGTTAAGAGCAGTAGTTTCGTAATCTGGTGAACCAGATTCGCTTCCCTGCTCCTCCACATGCAGCTGCTGGGTGACCTTGGGCTAGTCACACTTCTTTGAAGTCTCTCAGCCTCACTCACCTCACAGAGTGTTTGTTGTGGGGGAGGAAGGGAAAGGAGAATGTTGGCCGCTTTGAGACTCCTTAGGGTAGTGATAAAATGGGATATCAAATCCAAACTCTTCTTCTTCTTCTTCAGGCAATCTGGTCTCAAGTCATTTAAGGCTTCATATCAGGGTGGATTATGACCTATAAACCACTACACAGCTTGGATCTGAAGAACCATATTTCCCTGTGTGGGTTTTGACATCCTCAGGGAAGACCTTTCTGTCAGACCTATCATCCTCACAGATGGACTTTGGTAATATGGCACCCTGAGCGAAGACAACATTTGGTGCGGCCAACCCCCCCTCCCCCAATATTTTCAAAATAAATCCTTTTGGTACAGTCACTTTTTTATAGATCTTCTCAGTAAGTACAATAAATATAGGTAGTAGTAAGAAAATATAGGTAGTAGTAGTGCCCACACCACCCTAAATCTGGCACTGCATGGGCACATTTGGTGAGGACACAGCAGAGGACCTTCTCAACAGCTACCCCGAACTGTAGCACTACTTTCCGCAGGAGGCTAAGCTGGCCCCCACTCTGCTCAACTTTCTCCAGCAGGCAAATACTTCTTTATTTAGACAGGCCTTTGACTGCTAAACTGTCTGTTGCAGCAAGGTCTTTTAATGGTGGTTGCTGCATATTGTTACAATGGTTGTGTGCCACCCCTACTCACTGCCAAGTGATGGCAAGATTCCAGGACATTCCAGGAGCCCACCCTAGGGCGGAGGCTGCTGTAGCTTTCAGAAATATGATTTATTCATATATTTACACCTGAATCTAAATGGAGCGGGTTTGCCAGCTTGGGAACTAACTGCCAAGTGTTGCAGTTGTTCTAAAATAGTTTATGTGGCTTCTGAATGGAAACCAAAAGTAATCTAGCCGCTGCATTTTGGACCAGTTGGAAGTTTACAAAGTCTTCTTCAGATGCTGCAATAATTCTGGAAGTTAGCAGAGCGGGGAATGCAATGGCTAAGTTAGCTCTGTCCAAAAGGGGCCATAGCTGGTAAACCAGCTGTAACTGGAAATAGGCACGCCTAGCCATTTGAGGGGACGCGGGTGGCGCTGTGGGTTAAAGCCTCAGCGCCTAGGGCTTGCCGATCGAAAGGTCGGTGGTTCGAATCCCCGCGGCAGGGTGAGCTCCCGTTGCTCGGTCCCAGCGCCTGCCAACCTAGCAGTTCGAAAGCACCCCCAGATGCAAGTAGATAAATAGGGACCGCTTACTGGTGGGAAGGTAAACGGCATTTCCGTGTGCTGCGCTGGCTCACCAGATGCAGCTTTGTCACGCTGGCCACGTGACCCAGAAGTGTCTCCGAACAGCGCTGGCCCCTGGCCTCTTAAGTGAGATGGGCGCACAACCCCAGAGTCTGTCAAGACTGGCCCTTACGGGCAGGGGTACCTTTACCTTTACCTAGCCATTTGAGTCTTCAGCAACAAGGTTGAATCCAGAACGCTCCCTAAGCTATGGACCCCAAGGAAGCACAATGCCATCCAGAACAGTCTGCCTCCCCACCTTAGAACTCAGAACACATAACACCTCTGTCTCTTCAGAATTCAGCTCCAATTAATTATAGAACTCACTAGAAAAGAAAGACGGAGGGGAGACACAAACAGTTTATCTTTTGCTGCCAGGTCATTTCATGGAACAAATGGCAAAATAAAAACCTGAAACAACATTGTTATCCCAACCAACTTTCCTTGCACCAGTATCCCAACTGCAAGGAAGTGGAAAGTGCATTAATTTGTTCAGGTGTTTAGCAAATCTCTATAAGAAATTACAAAAAATTAAGATAGAAACAAAGCTATCCTAATCTTATAATTACTAGATGCGGTCTCTGAAAGATAGCGCATAATGTGTAGTAAGCCACATACCAAGTCATTAATGTGACATTGTTTCTGCTAATTGCTTACAGTGATATGATCAAATCACTGGTTCTGATTTTAACAGATAATGGAATTAGCATCTGGATCAGTAAAACCATCAGAATAGATATAATTGCTGTAATTGCTTAATGCATAATAGTCAGACATGTTATCATCCAAAATTATACCTAAAGGACATCTCCAGAGGACATCTATAAGCATGTCATTATAACACTGTGAATCAGAGTTTCTGGTGAGTTTTTTAGTTGTTATTATTTCCCTGTTTCATCCCCCCTCCCCTGAATGATGGAATTTAACCTGCTTTTCAAAATGGAAGGTACCGCTTTATACAAACGTTGCAGCTGTTATCTTGGTACGATGTTTGAGAAAACACAAAAATCAGAAAATCAGCACAAAGCCTTACAATGGAACAAACCACTAGAACACAACAACATGTGCAAAATTTTAAACCCTTCAAATATTAAAGCCCTACCTCAAAGACAAGCCCTCCGTTACCTTATTGTGGCTGTTACTGGCAAGGTTTAGCTAGTTAGGTTATATAATAAGCAGGGCAGCAGTATGGTGATATTTGAAGAGTTCTAGGCTTTGATCAGGGAGAGGAGAATTTGGGTGCCTGAACTTCATAGGATGAGCTGAGAGTAAGTCACTACAGCTCAACCCAACATGTCTTTTGATATATACATATATCATCCTGTTTTCTGGGTTTAAAGGTTAAAAAGGTAAAGGGACCCCTGACCATTAGGTCCAGTCGTGGCTGACTCTGGGGTTGCGGTGCTCATCTCGCTTTATTGGCCGAGGGGCCCGGCGTACAGTTTCTTGGTCATGTGGCCAGCATGACTAAGCTGCTTCTGGAGAACTAGAGCAGCACACGGAAACGCCGTTTACCTTCCCACCGGAGTGGTACCTATTTATCTACTTGCACTTTGACGTGCTTTGGAACTGCTAGGTTGGCAGGAGCAGGGACCGAGCAACGGGAGCGCACCCCGTCGTGGGGATTCGAACCGCCAACCTTCTGATCGGCAAGTCCTAGGATCTGTGGTTTAACCCACAGTGCCACCCGCGTCCCCACCCGGGTTTGAAGGTTACATTACAGCAAATAGATTACGCTCACCTAGCAACACTCCCCCCTTCACAAAAAATAAAAAAATAAATACCCAGCTGGAAATGAAATTCCTTGTGATTGGAGAGGAATTTTTTGTATTTTTTAAAAAAAATTGTCTTGCCAGGAGGACCAGACCCCTTAAGGTTATAATGAACCTCCCCTCCTTCCCTGTGGGCCATGTGTAATCTCCTCTATGCAGGTAGTGTTTCTACAACCTGGATACAAACAGCAGAGGAATATAGGAAGCTGCCTTATAATGAGACAGACCATTGGTCAATCTGGCTCAGTACTGTCAACACTAATTGACAATAGCAGGGTAGGATAGCTGTGGGGGAAATCACATCTGGCAACCGATGTGCCCTTTGGTTTTCAGGTAGTACATGGGTAGATGAGTCTAGAAAGCCTGGGACACAAATTTTCACAGCCGTCTAGTGGCCATGGTGGCTCATCTATCAGAAGTAAGGTATTTAGTGTTAAGTCTTGATTCTGAAACCAAACGAAGCCTCCTAGAGCACCATATACATCGGGAGGCTTAGTTTGGTCTCTCAAAGGTTTTCTAAAACCTCTGGATCAAAGGAGAACCTCTTTGAAGGCAGTGGGCATAACTCCTTCGTATAATAAAGCATTAACAACTCTCTGGACCATCCAGTCAGTCTCCTGGTCCTAGATGTTACTGTCCATGCCCTCAGGCTGTGACAACTTGAGGTTATCCCCCAGGCTTTAACTAGATGGGGCTGCAACAAACCTGAACTAGTTGTGGCATCTGCTTAGGTTCCTATGATATATGAAGATTCCTGCTCAGAAAAAAATCATCTGAAGATTTGGGTGGAACTCCAAAACCACTGTGATAAAAGTAGAAAAATTCACTGGGGTTCTTCAAACTGCCGTTCTTGTGCTCATACGGGGAGCTATAGAGATCCACCATCAACATAAATTTGTATAAGTGCATGTCCGCCCAAAATGAGATCAACATGAGCAGGTCTTCTTAATCATAAGCAGCCTCACATAAAAAGCATGGAGATACAGCATTTCAACTAACACAGTCCCTTTTTCCAGAAGTCATTTCTTGCAAGTCCCAGAACAGATCTCCATTTCCAAAGTATGCCCAAAGTTAATTCACTGTTTAATGATTTCCTCTGATTTCACATAACAATGCATGTTCAGCTAATTAGAATTTCAGACTGAGTGTTTATTTGCATTTTTTACCCCTACGATAAAAAAAAAGGAACCAAATAATAGATCATCTTAAGGTGCGGCATTTTCTCTGACTCAATTAAAAAGCAAAGATACACTATTTCTGTTGAACATAGTAACCATTCTTTATAGTGCAGAATATATTAATTACTGATAACATTCACGTCCCGTTGCCTTCTCAGAAGAATGTAACTAAAATCTAATTACCCTGTAGAATAATCTCTTATCAGCTTCATGCATTTCTCTTGTAACCCACCATGGCTGCGCCGACAGACAATGAGGGTGGTAGTTGCCATCAGAAGCATGAATGAAAGCTGTCCGTATTACATACACACAACACAATGGAAATAAAGTTTTTGACGTCAATTGCGTTTCAGGGATTCATTGCTGCTTGATAATGACGGCATCTGAAAAGTGCATCTCTAAATTCCGCATAGCCAGTGCCAGCTCTCAACCCAAGTCTCCATTTCTGAATGGACCACTGTTGCCTCTGTACTCATTCGGTTTCCCTCTCCTTCTGGATCCAAACATGACAACCACCCATAGTCAAAGTGCAAGGGACATGGTGGCTTCTGTTCCATCTCCTCACCATCTCCTCTGCTTGCAAACAGAAAGACCCATCTTCAGTTCCCAGTAAGGCTGGGCAATATCTGGCTGTCAGCATTGCAATATATCACCAGCTAAACGTTGCAAGATACTGAGATATCATAATGTCCAAAATAAGGAGGGAGCTGGTCTTCAACTTTGTGATGTATCACCAGCTAAACGTCACAATATACTAATATATCGCAGTGTCTGAAATAAGGATGAAGCTATGTTGAGGCATTGGCTGGCTTCATGGTTTTTCTCACATTGTGATTTTTGCATAGCACGTGCACACACATCGTGATTCACAATATATTGCCAGGTCAAAAATGATGAAACCAATATGGACTTGAAACCGATTTTGGATGATATATCGCCCAGCCCTAACACACATCATGATTCATGACATATTGCCAGGTCTAAAACTATGAAACTGATATCACAATATGGACTTCAAACTGGTTTTGGGTGATATATTGATATATCACTCAGCCCTAGTTCATATAATCTCTAGGTAGGGTTGGGAATGTCCCCTGTCTAAAACCTTGGAGACCCACTGATTTTTGGGGTAGACAATACTGAGCAAGATAGGCCAATGGTCTGACCCAGTACAGTGGTACCTCGGGTTACATATGCTTCAGGTTACATACGCTTCAGGTTACAGACTCCGCTAACCCAGAAATAGTACCTCGGGTTAAGAACTTTGCTTCAGGATGAGAACAGAAATCATGCAGCAGTTGCACGGTGGCAGCGGGAAGCCCCATTAGCTAAAGTGGTGCTTCAGGTTAAGAACAGTTTCAGGTTAAGAACGGACCTCCGGAACAAATTAAGTACTTAACCCGAGCTACCACTGTATAAGGCAGCTTCCTATGTCCCTCTGTATGTTGAACAGCAGCAGGGTCAGGAGGTTTTGAGGTTTGGTAGAGAGTATCTGCGGGGACGCAGGTGGCGCTGTGGGTTAAAGCCTCAACGCCTAGGACTTGCCGATCGAAAGGTCGGCAGTTCGAATCCCTGCGGCGGGGTGCACTCCCGCTGCTCGGTCCCAGCGCCTGCCAACCTAGCAGTTCGAAAGCACCTCCGGGTGCAAGTAGATAAATAGGGACCGCTTACCAGCGGGAAGGTAAACGGCGTTTCCGTGTGCGGCTCTGGCTCGCCAGAGCAGCGATGTCACGCTGGCCACGTGACCCGGAAGTGTCTCCGGACAGCGCTGGCCCCTGGACTCTTGAGTGAGATGGGCGCACAACCCCAGAGTCTGTCAAGACTGGCCCGTACGGGCAGGGGTACCTTTACCTTTACGTTTAGAGAGTATCTGCAGGGATATGTGGGACTCAACAATTGCCCAACTGTGCCAACTTACAGCTCCAGCCCTGAATTCAGTTACTTGGAAAGTATAATATACAGGGTGGGTCCACACTCATGGTTTATAACGTTATTAAATGTATTAGTAGAATCTGATACCATAGAGCGCGGCAGAGTAGGGAAACTGCCATTAAAAGTTATAGAGCATTATATTTAATAACGTTTAGATCAGTGTAGATCCAGCTGCAGACTTCAGAGCTTGCACTACTTTGCTTTTTTGAAGCTGGAATCCTAGGCAGGGAGCACACAGCTTGCATGGATTTGTCTGGAATTTTGTCCTCTCAAAACTCAACGACTTCTCAGAATCCTTTCCATCCAAAAAGAGTGAGTATTCCCAAACTGGAGTGGTACACTCATCCGCTGCTCCCACGCACTAAACAGGCCCTTCAGTCTTTCACAGTGAAACTGACTAGGCTAGATAGGATTTTGCTACTGGTCACATAACGGAGGCTCCATTCACTCATTGTAATTTACCACACAGAAGCAGCTCCACATAGCAAGCAATTTGCATGAGTGGCTCTTCACACACTTCTAGCTATTTCAACTACATTTGAAAGTGCAAAGAGAGAAAGAAGGGAGGTACAATATACTCAGAAATAAGCCAAGGTCATTTGGGAAGTCGTCTTATTATTCACACAAACGGGTTGCCAGGTGGGAGCAGCCGTCAAGCAACTGAGCTCCAAATTGACAATGGCAACTTTGGCAAGCGAATTGGGGCACCCACGCTATCCTTTGCAAGAGAAGTGTCGTCTTAAGAAAAACACCTGGATCCTTTGCAGGAAACGAGCACATTGTGTACAAACTGAAAACAGACACAGAACATCATTGTGGTCACAGTGTCAGGCTAGAACCGAGGAGACCCAGATTCAAATCTTCACTCGGTGGGTGGACTGGGACTAGCCACTGTCTTTCAGCCTAATGAGGGGGGTCTCAGTTCCTTGGAGGAATGTGAGAATTAAATGAAATGAGAGAATGAAAGGAGTGGCAATAAATACACTGGTCATTTGAAAGGTCTGAGCTCCCTTTTGTTGCAACATGGCTGCTCTTCTGGAGTTGTTAATAATAATAATAATAATAATAATAATAATAATAATAATTCTCAGCATTACTACTACTGTCAATTATTATTATTCATTAGGGCTATTCAGGAGTAAATTTAACTGTCATCTTCTTTCATGATTGTGCTTGTGGCCCCCAACCTGATGCCCTCCTGATGTTTTCGACTATAACTCCCATGAGTCTCAGACAGCACAGCTGATGCTGCGATCTGGCTAGTGCTGATGGGAATTATAGTCCAAACTATCTGGAGGACACCAGATTGGGGAAGGCTGGCCTACACTTTCAGAACCATTACATGGCCAATTAAAACTTACACGAAAGTTATTATAGATGTGTATTCATGTATTACAAACGCTAAATGTCAAATGTAATGCAAGGCAACTGAAAATTTAAGAAACCAATCATATTTGATATGGGGTGCACCAGTTGATTTGTAATATGTTTGCTCCTTTCTCCTCTAAGAGTTTTATTCTTTCGTCCGTTAAACTACTTTCACCACGTTGAAATATTAAAAATAAAAGAAACATGTGTATTTGTCCATTTTTGTATCGGGAAAAGAATTGGATCACCACTGGCTTTCTGAAGAAGTCATTAGATTGGGCAACTGCAGATGGAAGATGCAAGAATGCAGGACCACTCCATCAGCACAGCTGAGACACAAGCATCTTCAATCAATAAACCAAAACTTGTAACTAAGAACTTGTATGAGCTTACGTTTTTCCTCTCCCCTCCCAATCTGTCTTCCTTTTGTGCCATGTCTTTTTAGATTATAAATCTGAAGGCAGGGGCAGACACTCTATCTCAGATAGAGATGGAAATACGTATCTGCCATGTCCTTTCTTCTCTAGAAAAATTGGAGGTATTTTCAAAACAGTCGGTGAAAGAGGCAACAGCATCGTATGTTAGAAGTGGGGCATTTTGATCTTGAAGAAAGAATGCCAAGGTAAGGCAAGGACAGAGTACAAATCCCAGACAGGGAAACCTTAATGCATTGAAAATTTAATTTTCTCAGGAATAGTGATTGGCATGCACTGCAATCAAATTCCCTATACCAGACCGATAATGTTTCAGTGTGTACCTTGACATGAAAATCCTCCTTAAAAGCATTCAGAAGATGCTAACAGGATTGGGGAACCAAGTGTAAAATTAAAACGCTGGTTTCTCTTCCAAGGCTGAGTGAACCTGACAAAAAGAAAAGAATCCTAACCAAAGATAAACCATATAGCAAGATTGCATCCTTCCTTCCGCTGCAATCCTAAATGAACCTATCCGGAAGTCTCCATGGATGTTTGTTCTCCTGTGAGGATCAAGTCTTGCTAAGCTTGAGGGTGATCTTGCGGACAAAAACGAGTTGTCCTCACAACTCTACTCATGGGAGAAATGTGACAGGCAAGCCAGGAGATTGTGTTCATTGTGTTACAATCTCGGAGCAGCTCTGCTTCCTGATGTAAGGGGTTCCCGGCTCATCTGTTCAATTCCCAAGAATAGCCTAGTGCAGACTACAATAAAAGCAAATAAGAAAAGAACGACACAGGCTTTCAGTTCTTTCAAAGATAACCAAGGCCACTTCAACACAAATGAAATTGGCCCAAACGTGGACCGGCTTCCCCAACCAATTTCCTGCCATTCATATTCTGTAACCCTTTGTAAACCTGCCAGTCAATAGAGGGTAAGAGAAATAAAAAACTGTGCTGAACTTTCGCTGCCCTCCTTATTTTCAGGACACGCAATACAATATTGGGTTAGGCCATGCAATATTAGGTTATTCTAAGGCAGCTTGTGAGCATGTAGAACTGGCTCAAGGTGAATTGCGAATTCACACAAACTGGGGAGGAAGAGGGGATGGCAAGTGTGGATGAAAGGGCAGGCATAAGCTGTATTTCCTCATAAAGTTCCTACGTCGAACATTTGCCACCAAAGCTTCCCAGATTCGGAGTGGTCAGACAGCTATGTTTTAAATGTGTTTTTGCATTTCAAAAATCAGTTGGGTCTATAAGAGACGAGATGATCTTTTAGATATGTCATAGAGCTACCTGCTTGAAAAAAACATTTTTAATCCAATTTCACTTGTGAAAAAAGGCACAATGCAGGTGACCATAAGCACAAACACAAATCTCAAAATGACAGTCAGTAAGTCAGTTTCAACACCATTAATCCACTCGGTATCATGCTAAATGCAAAATGAGTTTATAAGCTAAGATGAAAAAAAGAAAGAAGGGGACAAACAGAGGTGCAAAGCCACTTGTTTAAACTGAACTGCAGCAGTGTAAAGCATATACTATTCCGGGATGGTTTATTACCTCTGTTTAGGGAAGTTTTTAAAGTTTGATGTTTTATTGTGTTTTTACTATCCTGTTGGAAGCCACCCAGAGTGGCTGGGGAGGCCCGGCCAGATGGGCGGATAAAAGTAATAAATTTATTATTATTATTATTATTATTATTATTATTATTATTATTATTATTATTATTAGCTCTGCTCATGCATTACTCACATGCAGTGAGTGTCAGTGCTGATGGTAGAGCAGGGCCACACTTTTTCACCTTGTCCCCAGCAATTGGGCCTTCTTTCTGCACTACCTTGCGCACAGGGACCCTGTCCAACCAGGACAGCCAAACAAGTCATTGCACTGAGGAAGTTATTGGCACCAAGTCAGTTGAAATCCACCTCCTCTGGGAACCAGTGTTTCTGAATTCTTTCCTTTTGACGAAAGTCTCCTAATTATGGCACCCTAGGCTTTAAATGCAATTTCAAGGATGTTATTTCTGCAGCTTTGAATTGTGCTTTCATTTTTTAAAAACCATTTGAACTACTTTACAGGCATTTTTACTTTCTACATCCAATCGCCGTTTATAAGCCTTGGAAATGCCTGTGACTGTGTGTCTGTGTCTGTGTGTGCACGTGTGTGTGTTATTCTACAGAGGAAATAAACGTGAATCTTTGGGTAAACAGCTAGTCCATTATGGTGTCTGCTGTCAGACTCTTTGCATTTTGCCTTTTCTCTCTCTCTCTGTCTCTCTCTCTCATTAGAGAGGTTGTCTCTCTGATTAGATAACTCAGCAGCCAGCCATATTCATCACTTTGGAGAATACCTCTCCCCCTCACACCTGAATATGTAGGTAAAGGTAAAGGACCCCTGGACGGTTAAGTCCAGTCAAAGACGATTATGGGGTGCAGTGCTCATCTTGCTTTTTAGGCTGAGGGTGCTGGTGTTTGTCCACATAAGCTTTCCGGGTCATGTGGCCAGCATGACTAAACCACTTCTGACACAATGGGACACTGTGATGAGTGCCAGCGTGCACAGAAACACCGTTTACCTTCCCACTACAGCGCCGTTTACCTTCCCACCTATTTATCTACTTGCATTGGTGTGCTTTTGAACTGCTCGGTTGGCAGGAGCTGGGACAGAGCAATGGGAGCTCAACTCATCATGTGGATTCCTTCCAAGAGTTTAGATCACAGTGGTTTAGACCACAGCGCCACCTGCATCTCTCTACCTGAATATGTGTCTCTCTCCACCAGCCATTGGCTGCTTCCAAAATAGTGTACTGTCCAGAGTATGCAGACCTTCCAAGGTTCTCTATTTTCCAGGGATGACCCCAGATTTACAGAAGCCGTCTGGTTTCTGATTTGATACCGGAATGTCCCACTTTCCCTTAGGACCCCCCTTATTTTCATCAAAGAATTGCTCTGTATGGAGTTATGCGACCCCCGAAGCCAAGCATATAAGTAACTATACGACCTTTAGAAGACATATGAAGGCAGGCATGTACAGTTTTATTATGTTTTCATATATGTTGGAAGCCACCCAGAGTGGCTGGGGCAACCCAATCCGACGGGCAGCGTATAAATTATTAAATTTGTTGTTGCTGTTGTTGTTGTTGTTGTTGTGAAGTAGGATGTCTCTATTTTCATCAGGGAAATGTTCCAGGGTATGGAGGTTGGTGTCAAGCATTCATCACTCCCCAGTGAGCCCCATAGCCAGAACCGCAGCAAGGTTTTGCACAAATTCAGAAGTCAGCTAAATTTTAGAATTCTAGAATTTCACATTATTTTAAATTTGCTCTAATTTTTTTGGTCTTTCAAGCGCAAGAAGCCTAAATCTCGAAGGCTCGCAAAACTAGTTTCTTAGAATGCGGGCTTCAAGGGTTATAAAAACATATTGTAGAGCAAGAATCAGTATATGCTTTGCATAGTATACACTGACATCCTTTTCTAAAGCCCCTCAGTCCATAATTGTGGATTTGACTTTTTCTACAAAATTCGTAGAACTGCTTGACAAACGCACTAAGAGGAGCATCATGGGAAAAGTTAGGGCCTCTGTACACGTGATGTGGGTGGCACTGTGGGTTAAACCACAGAGCCTAGGGCTTGCCAATCAGAAGGTTGGTGGTCTGAATCCCCGCGACGGGGTGAGCTCCCGTTGTTCGGTCCCAGCTCCTGCCAACCTAGCAGTTCGGAAGCACACAGTGCAAGTAGATAAATAGGTACCGCTCCAGCGGGAAGGTAAACGGCATTTCTGTGTGCTGCTCTGGTTCGCCAGAAGCGGCTTAGTCATGCTGGCCACGTGGGCCGGAAGCTGTACACCAGCTCCCTCGGCCAATAAAGCGAGATGAGCGCCACAACCCCAGAGTCGTCTGTGACTGGACCTAATGGTCAGGGGTCCCTTTACCTTTTTACATGTGACACTAATGATGTCACTTGCAGATGACACATAAATGCCCAAGCCTGAGATGCCATGTTGGCAGTCCAAGCCATAGAAAGTGGCACCTTGAGGAAGACGATGTGTGTTCTGCATAGCAGATGGAGTTGTTTAAATGGCGTCTCCTTTCTACTACTCAGATAGGGCTGCAAAGTTCCTGTCCTTTCATCATCACATTCATTTTTAAAGCGATTCTTTAATAAGGAATGCACCTGTCGACATTTAAGCGCAAATGTCTGTAATTCCCGAGGACAGTTCTTAGGGGCAGTCAAATCCTCTGGAACAACCTAATTAAGAGAAATTCCAGTGGCTTAGAGGAATAGCCAGAGGCCCAAAGCCAGGCTGAAGCAAAGGCAAAACACATTACGGGCTTTACCCCTATTTCACTTCTATTCTCGCATGTTATTTAAAAGGCCATTAAATGGGTCGCTTAAAAGGATGTTGAGCTGTAACGCTTCACTTGGTTTGCAGGAAATGGGAATGAACTGCGTAAGGCGACAATGCAGACAACAGGGGAAAAGGCATAAAGTCCGTCCTGGAGAAAGCATTCAAAGAAACTTAAATTGGACAAGCTTACCAATGATCCAAGCAACTTTTTTTTTTACATGCAGCTCTAAATCAACCCGTTGCTTTCTCATTTTTGGAGGCAGAACTTGCAGTTTAGCAAATATCCAGTGTATTGACTTTGTTCTATGCTACAGAACACATAGCATCCTTCTGTTTTTCTAAAGCATCACCAGTTTGAAACATGCCTGGGACCCCCTTCCCAGCCAAGAGACTTCGCATTTAAATTCAAAATTCGCTCTTTCCAAAGCAACACATGAATCGAAATGCAGTCCCCCTTTGAAATGGGCACTTACCCTGATTTTGTAATGCAGCCAAGTAATGCACACAAAAATCCAGATTCTGTATGCATGTATTAGTGAAAATAACACAACAGGTGCATTATATTGGGGAAAGCTGATTTGCAAAAACATGTACATTGGGCAAAATTGCCTAAGAAAACATGTATATTTGGAGATATCTGCATGAAAATGCTGGAGAATATCCAGGAGGACTTTAAAAACAACAGCCCACAAATTGGTGTGGAAATGTGGATAACTGATTTTAAGACTGGAAAAATGAGGAATTCATAGACCGATGGCTTTGCCCATTGCTATCTGCCAATGTCTGCCACCAGCCTGACTTGACAATTAGGACACCATGAATATGTCAGCAGTACTAGTCTAAGGAAAACAGAGATGCTCCAGACCTGGAGGGCTAATGGAGCTGTGTTGCAGGGCAACATCGTTCAGCACTACCGCCGATTAAAGCGAAGAGAGAAACTGACAAGAGAGGAGTCTGCAGAAGCGATGCTGAAGGATCCTTGCTCCAATAAATCGCCTGCTATCCTAAGTCTTCAGGGCCCAAGATGAAAGTCTGTGCTGCATTTTGTCAAGAGGAGATGCAAAAGGCCAGCTCACATGTAAAGTGGAAAATTAATGTCAAGCTAGCTACAAAATGGCACGTTTGACCATAAATATCAAGAGCTGCCTTCTGACAGCACTAACTCTAGAGCATATTGAACGAACAGCAACACAAAGCCTACGTGAAAGTCTTTGTTGAAAGTATGAGGAAAAACAACACTGAAAATGGCATCAGAAGCTACCGTATTTTTTGCTCTATAAGACGCACCCGAGCATAAGCACCTAGTTTTAGAGGAGGAGAACAAGAAAAAAATATTCTCTCCCTCTCTGCACAGCGCCCCTTCAGCAAAGCAGCAGGAGAAACGGAGCCCCTTCCATTTCTCCTCCCGCTTCGCTGAAGGGACGCTGCGCAGAGAGGGAAAGCTGCGCAGTGGCTCTCCAGCGAAGCCTCCGGAGGCTTCACATTGCTTTCGCTGAAGCCATGGAGCCTGCATTCACTCCATAATATGTACAGACATTTCCCCTTACTTTTTAGGAGGGGAAAAGTGCGACTTATAGAGCGAAAAATACGGTAAGTGGGACTTGTAGCCTTGTTTTGCCAATTTCACATTTTGTATCCAGATTCATTATTTTTCATTATCATATACCTTTATGCTTAAGCCCCATGTATTATGAATTTCCCCCTTGGAGTCATGCAATCCGAAAGAGTCCTGAAAAAGTTATAGTGGAGAAATTGAGGGTGTGGAGGTGCCCGCCCTGTAGAAACCCTTCCCATCAGATGTCAAGGAAATAAACAACTCCCTGACTTTTAGAAAACATCTGAAGGCAGCCCTGTTTAAGGAAGTTTTTAATGTTTGATGTTTTAGCGTGTTTTTAATATTGTGTTGGAAGCCGGCCAGAGTGGCTGGGGAGACCCAGCCAGATGGGCAGGGTATAAGTAATATATGATGATGATGATCATCATCATCTGGCATGAATGCTGGGATAGTTAGCCTCGCCTTCCTGCAACTTGTGAAATTTGGTAGGGAACATGATGCTATAACACACTTGGATGAATGTGTGCAAACATCTCTGGTGGGTTAAATTCAGGAACTTACCACCACCACCACCACCAGAAAATGTTACAAAAACAACACAATATTCCTCTCTTGGGCATGTGGGTCAAGAGTTGTTGCATGCAGACCAAAGGGTTTGCTCTGGCTTGCTCTGGTTGTGCAAGTAATGCTAAACTATGGTTTAGCACTACATCACATGGGTAATAAAATGATTCCTTCTCTGACCCGTCCTTAGTAACATTATTGTAACTCTCGTTGGTTTTGTAGTTGTATTATAGGTAGATTCACTCCATTTTTCAGAGAATAATCCTATTGCTATGGAGTTCAGAGAGACCTATTATAGTCTAATAATAAATAGCTGCAACTGTTGGCCTGGTTATCCCTGCAATCTACAAACTTGGCCTGGTTATCCCTGCAATCTACAAATTGAAGTACAAGACACAAATCCCACATATTATTCATAATTGTAGACTCCGCCCCTCCAAGTAACAGGAGCAATATGGCTTAGGCTTCTGAACAACAATAACCCAGAACAGGATGGTATCAAAGTTACGTTTTATTGAATTAAGTTTAAATTTCATATAGAAATATATTAACTGAATGTGTTTTAATTGGAAGTAGCTCCAAGGAACAAAGTCTAAGGAAGGTATAAATGCTTGCAACATTGAAGAAAGAAGAAAGATCCTGTTAAACCCATCAACATCCACACCAATTTTCCGTATCCGCAAGAATCAAGGCAGCTTGCGAGTTAGCAATAAAGTCTATTAGAAGTTATCTAAGACAGGATTTGCATAAAGGTTTCAGGTTGCTGATCTGAAAAAGGAAACGGCTCCTTTTTTCTTCCCAGGCGAACTCAATCCAGCAGGGAACTCACAGCTTTGCATACTGTTGAAGAATCGTCCCCAGCTTCTGGCTCAGCATGATGTTTCCTTTAACTTTCAGCTTACCAGAGATGAATGCCTACAGCAAGCAGAGTGGGGGGGAAACAATTAAAGAGGCTGTCTCTGCTCTTCCAGAGTTGCACTTTTAAAGAACAGTTACAAGAGAATGTGACAACGAGGAATTAACTGGGGACGGGAGCGGCATCTGCTGTGGACAATTGGGGTCAAACCTATCGAATCACCAGGGGTTGTTGTTTCTTTGAACTAAAGGAAAGGAAAGGCTAGAATAATTCTGAATAGTGATTTTGAAGATCTGGACCATTCCACAGTTAGGAGTGTAGAGCTATGAGACTGCAAATTCTCATATTGCCCACTGCAAAATATTACCATGGGTAGAAAGGAAATGCAGCACATTAGCACGATAAGTCATCAATTCAGCAACGCTGATGCTCAATTCTTAGGCTATACATAACCAGTCGTAACAGCATGCAGAACATGAAGAGGCGAATTCTCAGCAATGTATCACTTTTAGGATGCACAAAATGAAGTTGATAAACCCACACTATTATAGCTAAGCATTATGGCTTGGTGCACACTATTCTGTCATGTCTAGGCTTGCCATAACGTCTGAAAAATTCCAGACATGCCAAAGGCCTGGCTGAAGAGAAATGCTTTTGTCTGGTGCCTAAAAATATATAATGAAGACACCAGATAAACCCCATCCCACAAATGGGGAGTCACTACAGAAAAGGCCTGTTCTTGTGTTGCCACCCTCCGGACCTCACGTGGAGGAAGCACACGAAGAAGGAACTCGGATGATGAATGTGTTAGAATTCCTGCTCCATGATGGCAGTCATGGGATTTTTGTCTTTCACACGACGGTCTATATTTTGACTCCACAGAGTGGGAAGTGACAGAGACAGGATGTTTGTGTTACTATGTTCCGTGAAGTGGGACTACTGTCCTTTGTTCTTTTTCTCTTTGCTGTCTGATGCTAAAGAGAGAGAGAGCCATGTTGCAGTGCTCCGTGTGTGTTTATATGTAAATAAAGTAGATTAGCCAAAATGCTGAGTTGCTGAGGTCTGTCACGCAAGTTGCGCAAACTCTGCGGATCCCTAAGTGTGCTGGTGTTGGTTGGCATCGGTCACTGTGAGGTTCGGGCTGAAGAAAGCTTATGAAACTCCTGAATGATTGACCAGGAGGGAGAGAACATGCCAGGCAAGCATGTGTCCCTGCCAGGGTCCTACTCGAGTGTAGGCTAAACTCCTGACACAATGCAGGGGCCAGGACACTTCATATGGGGAGAGGTGAGCCTTCAGGTATTGTACATAGCATTGTAACAACTAAAACAAGCTGTCCAAGATGACTAACAAATTAGGTATTTTCTTAATATGGGAAGTTGTTGCTGCCCTAGCCATCCTTTGTTTAGGCTTGTTGCTTTAGCATCTCTTAATTAAAAGTCATTCCTTTAATACATGAATTCTGCATCTGTACCTTTTGTGGGTTGATCTTGCCTAGCACCAAATCCACGAAGTCGTCATCCGACAAGCTGAAAATGGTGTCAGCCTTCCCGCGGGCTGGTCCCTGGTACACGTTTCCGGAGCCATTCTTTAAGTCCATGGCTGGGGGAAATTGATAAGAGGTTTTTTTTTTTATGGAAAAAGCAAAAACTGAATGTTACATACTCCCTTAAGAACTTTTTTTTATCAAGAAGAGAGTCATACAGAACACTGGGAACTTAAAAAATACAAGACAACAGTGGTTAACAGCAATGAGATTAATTCCTGAATTTAATTAACTAGCAAACACACAAACACACCAGAGCTCAACATTATCAAAGCAGAAAAAAGACAAAAGCAAACATTTCTTTTATCACTACACCCAGATTCCCAACCATATAAGTTCCTAAATTATTTTAATTTATTAACACAGAAGTAATGAAGTCTACCTAATTACGTGCCTCCCGTTCAGTCATTTGAGTTACCTGCTGCGGGGATGCTCCAACGGAGAGTGGCTCAATTTATGAAACTCGTTATCCCCAGGCACTTGGGTCCTTTGAGCCCCCTCACAGTATGACAACCTGTTCGGCTTTCCGCCGTATCCTGCAACCTACCCTCATTAAGCATCCGAGTGAAGAGGTTGTACATATGCTTTAATAGCTAATTACCTGGGGAAATTGGTTCTGCTGAAAAGTGTTGGCTCGGTCCATAGAAGTGTTCCACAATCTCTGCGAGTTGCCTCAAAACATTTATTTCCCTGGCCATTTGAGATGCGGTGCCAAGGGGGTGGGGACACACAGAATGGCGATGCTGCTTGGAGAAGGCAGCGAAATCCCTGACTGGAAGCAGGTTCAGAACACACAAAAGGAAGTGCCATATTTTTCGCTCCATAAGACGCACTTTTTTCTTCCTAAAAAGTTAAGGGGAAATGTCTGTGCATCTTATGGAGCGAATGCGTGGTCCCTGGAGCCGAAATGCCCAGGGGAGAAAAGCCGATCATGCTTTTTTTTTTTTTTTTTTTGAAAGAGGGAAGTGGGTGTTGAAACAAAGTCGCTAATCCACAAGCGATCGGGGAGGGAGATAAGGGACGCTAGCAATAAAGGAGGCTGCCTGGGAGGAGGAAGGTAAAGACAGGGAACTTGCAAGGAGAGGAGACAGGAAGACTAGAGCAATGAGGAGAGAAATTAGAAGAAAAGGAGGAGCAAAAAACTGCTCCAGCTAAATAAAAGACACTAAGAGGGAAGGGAGTGTTGAAAGGAAGCAGCTGATCGGCAAGCGATCGGGGAGGGAGATAAGGGACGCTAGAGATAAAGGAGGCTGCCTGGGAGGGGGGAGGTAAAAGCCCATGGATCCTCAGGATTTTTGCACTGGGTCACCCCAAGTTCACCATCAGATCACATAGCAAGTCCATGGCTACAGCCTGCACCAAAAAAACCACACATCCACTGTTTCGTGGGGCCGCAATGGTGCAAAAACGTGGTTACAAAGCACGGATCCACATGGATTCTCAGGGTTTTTGCATTGGGCTACCCCAAATTCACTGTCGAATCACATGTCTATGGCCACAGCATGAACCACAAAAATCATACAAAAATATTCGTTCAGAATATTTTTTTTCTTGTTTTCCTCCTCTAAAACTAGGTGCGTCTTATGGTCAAGTGTGTCTTATGGAGCGAAAAACACAGTATTTCTCCACTTAAGCAAGTGGGTTCTGGGCTGGCCTGCTCTCAGAGTTACAACTGCCCATTGGCTCCACCCCAGGACCTCAGTGCGTTAGGCAAATGGGGGAACCTTTGAATTCAGCTGAAGGTGACAGGCTCCTCCAAGGGACCCAGAGTCCCAAACTCCACAATCTATTCATCTGAACATGTATAGGTTCCTCCTTCAGACCTTCTGGCAATGTGCAGAAGGTCTGGGGGGTAGAGCCAGTGAGGAAAGTGGGGTGTCCATTGCGCAGAACCTCCTCCACCAATGTTCTTCGAACATATGGAGCTTAATTTCTGAAGTGGGCTAACAGAATTCACTGCCACAAGATGTGGAGATGGTTTTAACTAAACTGGTGTATGAGCAAAAGCCAGCAGCACAGAGGCAACAACAACAACAATAATAATAGTAATAGTTTGTTGTGGTTGTTTTTTGAAATTGTTTTTATTGGATTTTACAAATGTAAAGTTCTAACAACACCAAATGCATATCCATATATAGAGATTTCTCTGAATCTCGAGACTTCCCACCATCCCCCTTCTGGGTTCTATTGTCAACATTTTCAGCTGCATATAATTTCCTAATCTATATTTTGCATCTGTCCATATTATCCATAGTGCTTGTGACATTACAAGTGTTATTAGAATCCTGCTAATGTTTTCATCTGCTTACAGTGGTCTCCTAAATAAATTAAATAATTTCCCATTCTTTCTTGTTGTGGTGGTGGCGGTTGCTGCTTTCTGTTTCTGTTGTTGTTGTTGTTGCTGCTATTATTATTATTTTATTTGCCACCCATCTGACTGGGTTCAACACTGAATTCCTCCCAATAGGTCTACTTTGAGTGAAACTTAGTTAAATACCATGCTATGTGTACAGAATCCTGGGCCATAACAGGAGAAAGGGCAGGATAGATCTAACAATATAAATAAATAAATGTCTGTATAAAAATGGGTTTTACAGTTCATCTCTCCCCTCTCAAGCACTTTCTATACTATACTGCTGCAGTTAGTAGGAAAGATGTAATCTTTGATTGGTACTCTCAAGCAGTCTCTCCCTGGAAAATGAAGAGGAAGACAGACAGATACTAAATTTCTCTGTCAGTACAGGAAGTTATCTGCTCAGATAGAGGACGTATATCGCTTATTACCGAACTCTTGTGCTTGAAAAAGTCACAGCTGTAAAGATAATAGTAAGTACTTCAGTATCGCCAAGTTCAATAGTAATATGCTGGATTCTTTCCTCTGCATCCTGCTAAAAAGGTTACCAAGTGGAACACAAAATTGCCTATAAGTGTACGAAGGCAGCAGCATATTCTGTATGGATTTTCCCCAGAGTAGTTATTGCAAAAAAGAAAAGAAAAATGAAGGCAGTATTCACATTTAATCTTTTCGTGATACATTTCAGGGCCAACTATTATCCGGGCCAAATTATTTTTTAAAAAATCAGTGTCCTACTTTCCCTCAGCATACAGGCTTCTCCCCCTTCTAAGCTAACGCACACACACAAGGATATGATGCGGGATGTTTTGTTTTGTACTATAGTGCTTTTTTAATGTTCCATTTCAAGACTATCTTAAATCTTAGCCAAGTATCTCTCCTTTCTTTACGGAACACCAACAATTTCTCAAAATGTCCGTTCTCCCAAAGTCCTATTTCCTGCACAAAATATGCTGCCAAAATGATCTACTGCAGGGTATATAAGCTGTCAGGTATCTTGTAGCTTGCAATGGAGAATGTTATGACAAGATTTTGCTCTGCCAATTCATTTTCACATTTTGCAAATTTCCAGAGCCGCTCTCTTCTTTCCTGCCCCTGCTAGAGTGTATAAAAACACCATTGCCAAGCTAATGCTCCTGTAAGGACCTGACATTTTTAATTATGATATCCAAGCAATTTTACCATCGGTGAGGCAACAAGTTGGAAGCTGCTTTCTTTGTCTCTAGGTTGTCCTATGAATAACAGCTTCACAAAGAACAGGTTGTGCTTGTATTTGTTCTAAGAATTGCCTTTGTGAGATGTTGTCTATATGCTACGCAACACACCGTATCTCTGAAGCAGATTTACATGGAATTTTAGTACAGAAGACTTCAGCATTTACCTGATGGGTTCCAATAATATTGCCTTTTCCCCCCCTTTACAAAAACCCCACAGCTTTCTCCAGTTTAGGATGAACATTGAATAAAACAATTTAAAAGATTTCACATAATCCTTTCTGTAGATGAGAAAGTTGCCACATTGCAATACCACCGTACTCATTTTTTAAAAAAAACAAATTATTTTTTCTTAATATAAGATATCCACAGAAAGCGTTCCTATGAAGAAACATCGCCAGCTGTTTCAGAGAAAAAATAGGGTACGACAAGTATCTTCCATTATATTATATTATTATTATTATTATTATTATTATTATTATTATTATTATTATTTCCATACCATCACAGAGAGGTTTGCAAAATAAACCATTTAATGGTATACTGGATAACTGCTTGGTTCAAATTTCAATTCACCCAAAAACTCACTAGCTGAGTCACTTTCCTCTCTGCCAGCCATTTGTAAATTAACATAGCATTAGCTAACCATACAGGGCTGTTGTACAAATGAAGCTGTAATCCTATATACAGACTTACCTGAAAGCAAGTCTTACTGGGACTTACTTCAGAGAAGACATGCACAGTGCCTTGAAGACATCTAAAGCACAATATCAGACCCTCCAAGGGTCCCTATTTTCCTAGATTTACAGAAGCCATCCCAGTTTCTGATTTGATCCCGGAATGTCCTGCTTTTCCTTAGGACGTCCCTATTTTCAACGGATACATGCTAGAGGATATGGTAGGGTGTCCCTGTTGTCACTGGAAGTATGTTGGAGAATATGGAGTTACCAATCCCTGATTGATAATTGATATAACCTTTAGAAGACACCTGAAGGCAGCCCTGTATAGTGAAGTTTTTAAAAAATGTTTAATGTCTTACTACGTTTTTATATATGTTGGAAGATGCCCAGAGTGGCTGGGGTAAGCCAGTCAAATAGGAAGGGTATAAATAACATCAACATCGTTGTTGTTGTTGTTGTTGTTGTTGCTGTTGTTGACTAGGATGTCCCTGTTTACATTGGAGAAATTTTGGAGAGTATACAATATAAATGCTAAATAGTCTTGCTTTCATTACCACGAAGGAGGCCTTTTGGTAAAGACCAGTTTACCATTAGAGAAATAAGTCTCGGATTTAAATGGTCTCGGATTTAAACGGCCTCGGCCCAGTATACCTGAAGGAGCGTCTCCACCCGCATCGTTCAACCCGGACACTGAGGTCCAGCGCCGAGGGCCTTCTGGCAGTTCCCTCACTGCAAGAAGCGAAGTTACAGGGAACCAGGCAGAGGGCCTTCTCGGTAGTGGCGCCCACCTTGTGGAACGCCCTCCCATCAGATGTCAAAGAAATAAGCAACTATCTGATGTTTAGAAGACATCTGAAGGCAGCCCTGTTTAGGGAAGTTTTTAATGACTGATGTTTTAATGTATTTTTAATCTTTGGTTGGAAGCGACCCAAAGTGGCTGGAGATACCCAGCCAGATGGGCGGGGTATAAATAAATTGTTGTTATTGTTGTTAATGGGGGAGGGAAACAATGAATTGTCTTGATAAGATCTCAAATGCATTTCATGCAGTGTATAAAAGGAATTCTTATTGCTGTTCTTCTGCATTTATGCTGAAGAATTTCCACTTCCAACGCAAGTATTAATTCCGGTTCACGTGTCCCAGCTGCTGAGGGATGGTAACGAAATGAAGAGGCTGGCATGATATGGAATGATACAAGGGAGGAGGTTCTAGTCAATTGCACAAAGCAATAAAAGCTTTTTTGGCACTTGTGAATTTGGGAAGAATAAAATTATTGGCCGTGTCAACCAGAACTGCAAATCATTTCCTTAAGGGCTGCTTCTCGTCATTTATTCCTCTGACATTCAGCCCAAGGACATCAGCTGAAGACACCAGAGATTCGGCCGTCACCCACAAGAGCTACAAGCTGCAGGGGTCCAGAAGGCTGCTAGTGCTGTCAACAGCAGCCGTGGCAGATTACACCAGAGAAGAAAGCCAAGGGAGAAGTGACAGAAGCCAAAAAATGAAGCGCCAAGGCAGGCACAGCAGTCCCGTGGATTTATCAATGGGAAGAGGCCTAGCAGGTGGGCCAGGAGAACAAAAGCAGCCGTCTAAGCAAAGGCACCGCTGGCTAAAACCTAGCTGCAAACCTTTAGCAGCAAAGTTTCAAAGCAGATCCCAAGAGAATCAAAGTCCAACATCATCAATGTTAACAAAAAGCTTGTGAGATTTTATTATTATCGTTGCCCTTCCTAGTGGAAAACACCAGGCATATCGGAATTGGGGCTGAGTGATGTCTGGTTTTCAACACTGTGATATGCCACCAGCTAAATATCACGATATACCGATGTCTGAAATAAGGATGGAGCTATGTAGAGGCATTTCCGTGTGCTGCGCTGGCTCGCCAGAGCAGCTTTGTCACGCTGGCCACGTGACCCGGAAGTGTCTTCTGACAGCGCTGGCCCCCGGCCTCTTAAGTGAAATGGGCGCACAACCCCAGAGTCGGACACGACTGGCCCGTACGGGCAGGGGTACATTTACCTATATGTAGAGGCAAACAGGGTACTGTCCTGGCAACTGCTACTGCTTAGGGTTCTAAAACAGACACATTTTTACAGAGCAAAGGGGCGGCAGAAATCATGAAAGAAGCAACGCTAGCTTCGCAGTTTTTCCCATATTGCAATTTTTTACATAGCGCATGCACACACATGATTCGCAATATGTGACCATGTTGAATATCATGTAATGATTACCACAACGTGGACTTCAAGCCTATACATCACCCAGCCTTAATTGAAACCTAGTCAGATTGGAGGGGGTGAAGCATGTTGAACGATAAGGCTAGATTAAAATAGATCTAGCTGCAGAGACATCACCTTGCCAACAAAGGTCCGTATAGTAAAAGCCATGGTTTTCCCAGTGTATGGAAGTGAGAGCTGGACCATAAAGAAGGCTGATCGCCGAAGAATTGATGCTTTTGAATTATGGTGCTGGAGGAGACTCTTGAGAGTCCCATGGACTGCAAGAAGATCAAACCTATCCATTCTGAAGGAAATCAGCCCTGAGTGCTCACTGGAAGGACAGATTGTGAAGCTGAGGCTCCAATACTCTCATGAGAAGAGAAGACTCCCTGGAAAAGACCCTGATGTTGTGAAAGATGGAGGGCACAAGGAGAAGGGGACGACAGAGGACGAGATGGTTGGACAGTGTTCTCGAAGCTACCAGCATGAGTTTGACCAAACTGCGGGAGGCAGTGGAAGACTGGAGTGCCTGGAGTGCTCTGGTCCATGGGGTCACAAAGAGTTGGACACGACTAAACAACAACAAGTAGCTGCCATTTGTCTGTCAGAAGAGCCCCAGTACATTATAACCTTTTGAAGAGGATATCCAAGGCTACATAAAAGGAAGAGTGACAGGAATGTATGGTTGCTATATGAATACTCACCGCAAGCTCAGGCTGGAAGTTAGGCATATAGAACATTTTGAACAATCTACAGCCCTAGTCAAGTGTTATGGTGACAAATAAAATCTACTTGCAAGCATGGTGAATGGGGACAAGCGCAACAAACGTCTCCTGTCCCTCGCCTTTCAACTCATGGAGGTCAAGACTTCCTCTACTCAGGGAGACATTCCCCACGCAATAATCTGAGTTCTAAACCATACAGAGTCTCCACAAGAGGTTTGACGGTTCAGACCTTCACCATCCATGAGATGGAAGACGGCAGAGGTGGCGAAACTGCTTCGCATGCTCATCCCCTACTCGCATGTGGGTTTTCACCCATGAGCAGAATGCCTGAATGGTGCTTATATCAAGCCTAAATGTGCCCAGCAGTGCTTGCTTATACGATGAAGCACTGAATAACCACAGTCTGCAGCTGTTTTCTTCTTCCACGGCCCCATGAGAGTTGCTGACCTAGATGGCTTCAGCGTACGAGGTTTCGGGTTTGAAAATGGAAGGAAAGAGATAAGAAAACAGGGATCTTTCTGCTTCGTTCTTAGTGTTAAGGGAAGGAAATTCCCAATGCTCTTTACTTTTGATGGCTCTCTGACATAGAAGATGTTCAAAAACGGTATTCTTGATTATTCTTAAAGATTAGTTTTGATATTTTTCAAAAGTTTTAGAAGACTTTGTACCAACTACTTTCTCTCAAGTTTCCTCTGTGTGGAGAGAGAGAGAGAGAGAGAGAGAGAGAGAGAGAGAGAGAGAGAGAGACTTAGCTATATGGACAAAATTCATTTTTCTTTTGGGTCAACCAAGTAAATCCTTATATGGAGATTTGAAATTTAATGATTTTGTTTCTGTACTTAAATTAATCTTGGTATCTTTCATTTATGGCTGATAATCAGCATTTTTAGTTGATGTGTTTTTTGTATTATTTGGAATATTATATTAAATGTCTGTGTTGCTTAGGATTCACTAACATATAAAAAGCACAAGTTAAAGAACATACTAAAGCAGTGGTTCCCAATTACGGGTCCGGGGACCCCGGAGGTCTGCAGAACACACCCGAGGGTCCGCGGCACTATAACTTGCCAGGGACTCACTTATCTTGTTAATTGCACGGTGAAAGCCACAATGAGGATCCATGAATCACCCAGCCTCTGCTCGTGACCAGGGCCTGCTTGCCAGCAAGGGAAAACTTGTGAAAGTGTTCTGGGTGCCAAGTGAGCTAGGATTGGGCAAAAACCTCTGACACAGTTTCCTGGGGCTCTTGCGATTGGGGGCAGGGAGAGATAGAGATAGAGATAGAGAGATAGAGATAGAGATAGAGAGATAGAGATGATAGAGATAGAGATAGAGATAGAGATAGAGAGATAGAGATAGAGAGAGAAAGAGAGAGAGAGAGAGAGAGAGAGAGAGAGAGAGAGAGAGAGAGAGAAAGATGATAGTGAGATAGATACCCCACACAAACGGCTTGCTCCACCATCAAATTTAGAGAACTCTCCCACTGCTTGTAGGTAATAATTTTTTTATTATTATTATTATTATTATTATTATTATTATTATTATTAGGTAGGGTTTTCAGTGAATCTTGCCTTATGAGTTTGGGATTCATGTCTCATCTTGGAAGTCCAGCAGGGGAAATAGCTAAGCAACTTACTGCTGTTGTTAGTACAACAACTCACCCTCTGATTATTTAGTTTAGTTAGGGCTGCCATATGTTTGGGATTTCCCAGACATTACTGGGATTTCAAAGGCAGAAGTGATGCCCGGGGGGAAATTTTAGGTGGGTTTTTAGGAAACAATTTTAGGGGGTTCCTAAAAAAACAACAACACCTCAGCAACCAGTATATGCTGATATATCATGATGACTGTAATTTGTCTTGGCTGCTTCTTCCAAGATACATGATCTAGCCCTACAGGGTGAGCGAGTCCCAACGCATCTCGGTCTCAATTACGAGCCAAGGAGCATTGGGGCTTCGTTGAACTGCTCAGCTGGGGGGTGGAAGAGGTCTCTTGCCCCCCCCCCAGCTGAACAGCTCTGCTGCCTCAGAAGGCATCCTGCCCCCCAGCTGAGGGAGCCTTGATACTTCTCCAACTTGCACACAAACAGGAGAAGCCTTGGGGCTCCCTATAGCTGGCGTGGTGGTGGAAGCCACCCACCTGTCAATCACATAATGTCATAATGACATCACGTGATGGAGAAGTGAGTGGCTGCGCTCATCTGGGCCATGAGGCCGATCCTGATCAGGATCTGACCCATGGAGACAAACAGGTTCCCCACCGCTGCTTTGCAACAGAGGTAAATCACTCAAACTCATTGATTCAGCCATATATATATATATATATATATGCAGGTTTTGGTGTCCTCGGGTGTCTTCCCGTGTAAAAGGGAAGACACCCGAGGACACCAAAACCTGCATTCCTGTACCCGTGAAAATCTACGAAAGCATATATATATATATATATATATGCAGGTTTTGGTGTCCTCGGGTGTCTTCCCGTGTAAAAGTTGGGGTGTCTAGGCGACGTTTCGACGAGGTCTCACTCGTCATCTTCAGGCTGGTGCTTTCGGCTTCTTGTTACTGGAACAGAGCGGGATCTCAATGTTTGAGTTCCTATAAATACTGTAGAGGGGGTGTGGTGTCTAGCCTCCAATGTTCTGGGCAGAGAGGAAGTTCCCAGGCTAGTGTGCCTTTTCTTCTTTTGTTCCTTAATTACTTGAGAGATACCTTGAGTGATTTCTTGAGTGATATCCTGAGTACCACTTAGGTGGGTCATTAGGTGTGGATTAGTTGCTAAAGTCTTTGTGTCTTGACCTCTTGAACTTTGTGAAGAGTTTTCCTGAGAAGATGGCTGTATTGCACTTAGTTGTGCTTTGGCTTGGCTTCGTGTATAGGGGCGAGCTGTGGTTTTGTGGCTTGTGTCAGCCAGATCTGTGTAGGGATTGCAGGGGGGTGCAGCATCCGGAGGTGCCACCATGGATTGGCTACTGGATGGTGTCAGTAATTCATCTGTGGAGAGGGTCTGGGTTTGGGTCTGGTGTGGTTGATTGGTGTTGGCGTTCTGTGTGCCTCTGGATCTGGTGTCAGTTTTTGTGGGGAGGGCTAATTTCCAGATGTCTGGCAAGCGGGATGTGTCGTCACGCTTGTTCCAGCCTGAAGATGACGAGTGAGACCTCGTCGAAACGTCGCCTAGACACCCCAACTTTTACACGGGAAGACACCCGAGGACACCAAAACCTGCATTCCTGTACCCGTGAAAATCTACGAAAGCATATATATATATATATACACACACACACATAAACACACACACACACACACACACTAACACTAGCTCTGCACTATGATCAGGAAAGACATTGGCACAGAAGAGCAGAAGTTTTCAAGGCATGCATGTTTCATGTGCTTTGTTTTTTCATCACAGCACTTTTAGCATCAACAGCAAACTCCATACATAAATACAAATGTGGAATAGTCATACATAAAAATGCAGCTGCCACTGGGGATAGCATATTATGTATCCTAGCACAACAGAGTGATCAGAACAGAGGATAATGACGACAGAAAGTATAAGAGGGCATTTACATGATGATCATCAAATGCTATTTACCGCCAGGCCAAAGAAGCATTAGCATGATCTTCCCACATGTGAGAGGGGGCGGGTATAATGTGAGAACTGGGATTTAATCCAGTCTACTGAGATCTAATTCATTGTTAACAGCACATTATAGGATTGAGTCAGATGTAAATACTCAGGATTCAGTTTCCAAACCCGAGATGAAGACCAGTGGAGCCTTAAATGAATATTTCTGTAGACATGGATGTGTCTTACTCAAAACAGAAAGTATTATCTATTGTTTCCATGTCCAACTGCTTTGTAGATTACGTCTGCTTGCAAACGGGGAAATAAGACGATGTCTTACAGTGACAAATATGAAAAGGAAAACATTATCCACAGAAGAGAGGAGGAGGGGGAAAATAAATGAGAATTTTCAGAATGTCTATAGTGCTTTTGACTGTCAAAACTACACACATCACCACTGTAACTTTTGCAACAAACTGATGCAGCATGACCCCCTGTGTAAATATCGTCACTGAGGGATAGTGTCCTTTTGTGATATATCTGAACTAGAACTTCAACTCTTTGCATAGCAACCTCATTGCACACCAGCTCTAAGGTGACAAGATGCTAAAGTCTTGTTTTCGATGCCACAAGCCCTACTGTAATAAAATACACCTTCACTTTATTAGAAAGCGAAGCTTCCTTGGCTGCCATCTTCCTTTCATCTAGCAGGGCTTAGAACCACATAAGGTTTCTCGCTTCATTAGGCGACGCAATAAGGCATTCCGTAAATTAATTAAACTTGCGACTTACTCCACTGCACTGCAGTCTTTCCATCCTTAGTGATGTTCCACTGAAATATGGCATTTACTTTCTTCACCAGCTCACTGCCAAGCTCTTTGATGCGACGACCAATTTCTTCAAACACAAGGTCACTCTTGAGTCCTGCTACCTAATGTATACAAAGAGATATGGCCATTGAGGTATTTCACACCCAAACCCATATCCTGTGACTCATCACCGCACAGATAGAGAGAATTCTAGCTTCCTTCTTTACAGGATATGTTGTGGCCCTTATCTGTGGTGTTATAGGCCCCAGGTAGCGTGTTCCCCATCTCAAAAACGAGCTCAATATGCTCCTACTCTTTTTGATACAAAGGTCGAAGGGTTTAAGGAGCAAGTGACAGATTTCTAGATGATGATGATGATGATGAGGATGATAATAATAATAATAATAATAATAATAATAATAATAATAATAATTTTTTGTACCCCGCCCTCCCCGGCCGGAGCCGGGCTCACGGCAGCTAACATCATAAAACTAACACATAATGAAAGATTATGGAAACTGCTCTAGCAGTATTTCCTGGTAGAAATACTTCACAGCCACGTGTTACTACAATTAAAGCCTTTATTCAGCTAAGCTATGCAAAGTGATTCCATTTATAAACCACTATTCACAAAACATCTCCAAGCAATTCAGCAACAAAAACATCAATGGTAAAAAGCACATGTAAACAGAATCACAAGTTCAGTCTTAAGCAGAAACATACTGGGATAAAAAAAACCTCCACTTAAATGGCTGGTTGGGAAAAGGAAGGCTGAAAAGATAGGAAAGACAGCTCCTGTGTAAGCCGCTTTGATATATTTTTGTATGAAGCACTGCACAAATGTAATAAATAAAATAATAATAATAATAATAATAATAATAATAATAATAATAGGTAACAGGAGGGCATTCAAAAGGGTAGACACTTAAAAGCGCCAATTCCCCCCTGCCAAAATGCTAATAGGCCCAATTTCTACATCATGTAGAATCAAACTCCTAATGAAATGGTACTGGCAAGATGCCTTCTTCTGCAGAACACAGCTGGGTATACAAGGGCTGAGATGATATTTTAGTTACTTCCATGCAAACACTCAAACCTTCCAACTCAAACATCCTCCCATCCAACCAATCAATTAAACAAGTGCACGGGAGTCTAATGCTACTGGGTTTACATGAGAATCCTCTGCTTTCGTTTACAACAGAAGCCGTGTTGCTAGCCCTGATGACTAGAAATATGGAATTGAACATCTGTGGCGGCAATGTCTTCTGCAAACTGATAGGTCTACAGGGGATAGCTGAGGAGCACTATCTTTAGAGGTCAGGTTAGGGAGAGTGACCTCAGTGGTTTGTATAAACCAAATTCCTCTCCTGATGACTTGCAAAGACAGGATTTATGCAAAATTAAACAAATGAATGCAAAATGGCTGGAGTTAAATACGTCACAGAAACTGTTTTCTGGGAGGGTGGAGGATTTGGGTCATAATGCAAAGGTTTGCTGCTATTATTACCATTTTCATGACTAACTTAAGTCCCATCAGTTTTAATGTGTCTACTCTAAGCGTGACTAGATTTCTATCCAACTCATTTTCATTATTCAGTGTAGCATATAAACTGTTCTTGAATTCATCATACAAAGCAATGACTCACACCTTCGCACTTTCCCTACCTTAGCTGAAGGCTGTTCAGAGGATGAGGTGAGATCGACATATGCTCCTCCAATTGCAACCTCCCCTGTCTCTTTGACCTGGAAAAAATATATATCAAATATAAGCAATTTCTACAGCACCAGTGCGTGTTTGAAAAGTCTGAACATAAAAATTATAAACAGAACAATAGCTATATTAGAACAATTTAAAGATCTTCTTTGCATCTTAAATTGCACAGGTCAAATCTAGCAAAGGAAAGGAAGGGTTGAAATAATTAAGCAAACTATCCTAAAGCCAGAACCATTTTGCTTGAATCCTTTCATAAAATCAAGTATGGCTTAATGAAAGAAAACCTAAGAACAATCAGTGACAATGTTCTGGTGGGTTAAAAAGCCACAAGAGCAGAGAGGAAATAATCAGGTCCAATCATTTCAAATATTAAATACAGACTTGTCGATGAAAGGGCTGCATGTTTTAGCCAAACATACAGTGTATGAATAAACATTGAAGGCAAGCTGCCAGTGTTTAACAAGCTGCTGCTATTTAATTGGCTCTATTAAAAAAAAAGGATAGGAAGAAAGAAAATGTTGTTTGGTGCTTTTTTACATCTTTATTTACTTTTAAAGCTCAGGGGCAATCGCCTTTTTCAGTTTATCTACCACTCTGGGCCTTTTCTGAAATTAAGGGAACGAAAAATGATTTCCAAAAACAGATTATAGAACCACAAAGACTGGGGAAGAGATGCCAAGAGACTCAAGGTCAACAGCATTATCAAAAACTCTCTTTACATGCATTTTCAAAGATGCCAACAAAGTTTGTCTTAAAAAATAGCAGTATGCATGTGGGCTGGAAGAGATTGAGCAAATTGAACTGAGGTTTTGAACAGCTATTCTAATGCTGCTTTCCAGAACCCTCAACCTTGTTTTTGACAAGAAAAAAAATATCGGGGGCAAAGGAAGTGGAGTAGCTATTCAGAAGTCCTGTGAGGACAAGTGATGGACTGTGGCCCAGGGGCCAAGCACAACACTTGCATTGAGAAGGTCCCAGGTTGAATGCCTGGGATCTTTAGTTTAAAAGGAACAGGTTGCAGATGATAGGAAAGACCTCCACCTGGGACCTTGGAGAGATGCTGGCAGATGAGATAATACCAGACTAGGTAAAAGAAGAAGAAGAAGAGGAGTTTGGATTTGATATCCCGCTTTATCACTACCCGAAGGAGTCTCAAAGCGGCTAACATTCTCCTTTCCCTTCCTCCCCCACAACAAACACTCTGTGAGGTGAGTGGGGCTGAGAGACTTCAGAGAAGTGTGACTAGCCCAAGGTCACCCAACAGCTGCATGTGGAGGAGCGGGGACACGAACCCGGTTCACCAGATTACGAGTCTACCGCTCTTAACCACTACACCACACTGGCTCTCACAAACAGTCCAACCTGATAGATGTAGCTTCTTATGCTCCTAGCCCTTACCTGCGCTTGTTCCCAGACTTTAGTATAGAACTAATTTCCCACTTCCACACCCAATTTATGACTGCATGTATTTCCTGCAAGGAGTATGAGGTGGCATACAAGGTTTCTGTCTCTCTGTCACAACAACCTTGTGAGGTAGGTTACACTGAGAGAAGATGGCTGGCCCAAGGTCATTGGGTGAGCTTCATGGCTGAGTGGAGATTGGAACATGGGTCTTGGCAGACACTATAAATGGTAAATTACACCGACTCCACTTCCAAAGACTCCTGAGTCCAATATTATCCTTGTCATCTGCAGACTCGATCATTAGCCATAAATACACCTGGTTTCCCTAGTCGGCCCAAGACCCTTTGCTCCCTGAGGTAAAGGACAAGATGATGATGATGATGATGATATTTATACCCCGCCCATCTGGCTGGGTTTCCCCAGCCACTTTGGGTGGCTCCCAAGAGAATATTAAAAATACAATAAAACATCAAACATTAAAAACTTCCCTAAATAAGGCTGCCTTCAGATGTCTTCTAAAAGTCAGATAGTTGTTTATTTCCTTGACATCAGATGAGAGGGTGTTCCACTACTGAGAAGGCCCTCTGCCTGGTTCCCTTTAGCTTCTCACAGGAAGGGAACCGCCAGAAGGCCCTCAGAGCTGAACCTCAGTGTCCGGACTGAAATGAATGGGATTTATGCGCACAGGAAGAGATCCATTCTAGGGTACTGTTTTGTTTTGTTTTAACTGCCACAAATCTTGGTTTCACCCTACTGACCTTGGTCTGAAGATGAATCCTGTTTCCTTCCTTCCACATCTCTGTTTGCAAAGTTTGTCCCGGGTAAACTGGTTTTGCAAACCGCACCTAACACAAGGAAAAGATAGGTATACTTTAACAGGGATGGGGGAGGAATTCTATGAAATATTAAAAACACTTTGCTATGGCTGTTATTGTTGTTATCCCTCACGTTCACTTTAAGTGTTTGCTTGTGGAAAGATGAAGTTTGGATTACTCAGCTTAAGCACTGCCACCGAAGTTGACAAACCCCATCCTCTAAAGACCATTAAGACTGTGGAAAGAGCTGCAGGAGCCTATTCCCCTTATTTTAAGGGCAGCATCAAGAAATGCAAGCCTGCCCCAATGGAACTGTAAACAACTTCTCTAAAATAGGTTTGTAAGCCACTACGCAAATTGTGTCATATTATGTAAATTGCTTCGAAAACTTTGTGGCTGAAAAATGACAAATACTTACTGCAGATAAATAGAACGAGAAAAAGGAAAGTATAATTGAGGCGTTTCTAATGTACATTAATAGCAAACAAAAACGTACAGTGTATGTAAAACACGTAAGGTAACATCAAATCGTGTCAACGTGACACAAAGAATCGTATTTTATGTCTGCATCTTAAGTGCAATTAAGAAATCTTGTCTTCATCTTGCAATGAACACAAAATATCCCAGGAGAAGCATTAACAGACCTTAATTGCCTTGAACTTGGTCACATCGTTATTTGCAAAGTGTTTCAAAACATGCCTGGCAGCAAATCCGAAAGAACAAAGTCCATGCAATATGGGCTTCTGAAATCCTATTAAGAGAATACAAATAAAGTGTTGCATTTCTTACACAACATGTCTACATTTAGAAATGTGCTCCAAGGATCATCAGCATTTAACTCATACTCTGCTAAAGGACTTTTCAGGAATTAGTGGCTTGGAGAGGCAATACAGATGCATTGTGGGAGGGGTTGCCCCAGAGGTCACATGACTCTACCAGCCACTCTCATGATGAGGAAACCCCAATATTCCAGGGCTCTCAGTTGCCTCCAGATAGAAAAGGCCACTGCAGAACTTCATCTTCACCATGCAAGAGAGTAGAAGAATTTGCACAACTTTGAAGGCGAGGCTAAATTTGTGGCTCCAATGTCCCGTTCTACTCCTGTGGCCTCTCCAAGCCAGTAACACCTGAAGAGGATGTTAACCAAAAATGGGATAAGCAGAGATGCTCAGATAAAATGTCTGCAGTATCATATCCTCTTATAACCTTTATAAAGCCTGGAGACATTTCACCTCATTTTTTGAAAAAGGCAAACCAATTATTAAGAAGGGGCTATTTGGCTAGGGAGTAAAGATATTCACTGGCTCACGGTTTGATTCTAGATACAATGCAAAAATGATGATTTTGCTCTTAGCATCTGACGTTTGCCTTTTCCTTACAGATCAGCCTGTAAGATCTTTTCCTTGATTTCCCCATATATACAGCCTCGGCTCAGTATACCTAAAGGAGCGTCTCCACCGCCATCGTTCAGCCCAGACACTGAAGTTCGGCTCTGAGGTCACTTCTGGCAATTCCCTCAATTCCCTGCAAAAAGTGAGGTTACAGGGAACCAGGCAGGGGGCTTTCTCGGCAGTGGTGCCAGCCCTGTGGAACGCCCTCCCACCAGATGTCAAGGAAATACAACTGACTTTTAGAAGATATCTGAAGGCAACATTGTATTGGTAAGTTTTTAATATTTGATGTTTTATCGTGTTTTTAATATTCTGTTGGGAGCCGCTCAGAGTGGCTGGGGAAACCTAGCCAGATGGGCGGGGTATAAATATTAAATTATTATTATTACTTGGATTACAAACTCCGCTAAACCGGAAGTAGTACCTCGGGTTAAGGACTTTGCCCCAGGATGAGAACAGAAATCGCACGCCGGCAGCGCGGCGGCAGCAGGAGGCCCATTAGCTAAAGTGGTTAAGAACAGTTTCAGGTTAAGAACAGACCTCTGGAATGAATTAAGTTCGTAACCTGAGGTACCACTGTAGTTATATGGCAGCCTATGTGTGTGAGAGATTGAGACAGACAGACAGTAGGTGTCTAGTAACTTCCCATTAATGGAACAGTGTTCCCAGTAAGTCCTGAATGGCAGAAGTTTTGCAGCATTTTTGGCACTGAGTAAAATGTTGAATTCCCCAGTGTTTTAGGTGCTTGATGGTTGATTTCATTAGCGCTGCTATTTCTGCAGTTTTAGTCGGTTTTCAAAATTTGTTTAGTTTTGTTATTGGATTGGGTTATATGTTTTGTTTATCATGAACAGCTGCGTTTGGTGCTTTTACAACATCAAGGTGGAATACAAATGTGATCTTCAGATAAAGGGAGGTGTGCAAGCAAAGAAAAGAGGGAAAAGAACAAATATGGATAGAATGGAATCTGAGGTACCCATAATGATGGGTCACAAATAGCTGGGAAGAATTAACCTTTTGCTCAATCTGTGTGCACCTATATATAGCAAAGTGAGGGAACCATATGCAATTGCTTTCAAATTAAATCCTTTTCCAGAAGTGTAGTAAAAGCAGCAGTGCATCATGTGGCCCCTTTAAAACTAACAAATCTATTTTGGCATCAATTTTCACGGACCACAGTCCACCTCATCAATTCATAACATTCTTGTTTTGTTTTTAACAGGCCACAAGATGCTTTATTGTTTTGAATTATCAAAACATGATACCAGCTCCTATAAATCTGAAACATTCTTACAGCTTTCTCTTTGAGCACTGCCGTATTTATTTATTTTGAAATCGATAGGAAATTTCAACAGAAGTATGAAAAAGATCTACAGCAAGAAACCAAGAACATACAGCCTGCCAGCACACAGTTAGTTTTATGTTTACATTCATTGTAATTATGTGTGCTATATTGGCAGCTCTCCATATAGTGGACAGACAAGGCACAGAGGGGTCAATTTCTGCCACACAGGATATTTCAGTATACTCAAGCAGACTTTGGACTTCTATTTCTTGCCATGCTTTATAGAAAACCCCATTTGAAAAGCTTCGTTCACGTGTGACACTGATAAAAGCTGCCTTCACCCATGTACATGTGAAAGAGTGTGTGCTTGCTGATGGGTACAGCTCGGTTCTTGAGTACACATGAACAAAGATTCTTTACTTTTGGAACGTTAGATGTGAATACTTGTACAGGTTTGCAGCTCAACTGTTTTGTACACAGATTGCATACTTGCTGAATGTAATGTGTGAACACCCCCTAAACTGTTTCTGATGCCCCATTGCTATTCAAATAAAAAGCTAAAAATACAAAATAAAATGCAGCAGACACGCTCAGTGCCTAAGAGTAGCTATCTGAATTTTGGTTTATATATTCCTCATGGGAGCAAGGTTCCGAGGTAAGCTACATGAAAGGCAGGAAAAGATAACTACAACTTGCAATCTTGCCACCTGGAAAGTGGTAGAATGAAATAATTGGTTTAGAACTCAAAATTACAGTGGTGCCCCGCAAGACGAACGCCTCGCAAGACGGAAAACCTGCTAGACGAAAGGGTTTTCTGTTTTGGAGGCACTTCGCAAAACGAATTTCCGAATGGGCTTGCTTCGCAAGACGAAAATGTCTTGCGAGTTCCTGCGGGGTTTTTCCCCTCCCCCCCCCTTTTCCTAAGCCGCTAATCAGCTGATCCGCTGATAAGCCGCTTAACAGCTGATCGCTAAAAGCCGCTAAACCGCTAATAGCGCTAATCCGCTAATCCGTCAATGGGCTTGCTTCGCAAGACGAAAAAACCGCTATACGAAGAGCCTCACGGAACGGATTAATTTCGTCTTGCGAGGCACCACTGTATGGGAAAGCCACCTATACTTCAAAAATACCAGTTACCAGCTGAAAATTCAACATTTGGTTATTTTTTTTTATTTCAGGATAGCAGTTGTCAATTCTCAAACCTTAAATGCAATTTTTTTTAAAAAAAAGAATATTGCTGAAAAAGCTGAAAAGGCATTTGTGACTCCTGTCAATAAAATAAAGCAAAAGAGAGTCCCTTCAAACTTACCTCCAAGGGCAGCAAAACCAGGTTCAATGTGTAAAGGATTCCAATCTCCACTCAGGCGATACAAAGCAGCCTATGGATAAAAAAATAATAAATATTAGGAATTATTAAACAACTGAAAACAGCTGCAACTTCTTCTTTTTTTATTATTGCCAGGAGCACAATTTATTTATTTATATGCCGAACAATTGATATTCTTTCCATACTGCCTAGAAATGTTCAAGAAATGTTATGGCCAGCATCATAGAACAAAATAATGAATATCCAAAGAACCTCACAATGAATTGCAGCAAGCAAAACACAGATAGGAGATGTCTGTCATAAGACACCATAATAAAACATAATGAGCTCAGGACAGCTGCGTTCCTCGACCCAGTAGACAGGACAGGCTGAAGACAAGATAGGGGGGAGCATGGAATTACCATTCCCCAAAACATCTCCATACTGCTGTGCCCAAATAAATGCCCACCTAAATGTGCCAAGGCAGAAGGGCAGTGGCAGTGGGGGGAGAAACACAACCTTCATTTTGAAGCAAATGATTCAGAACTACTAGTAATCCAATAAAACAAGACATGCCATTTGTGTTCATCTTAAATAAAGAACTGAATTCAGAGCTCTGTTTTTAGGTGAGGTCTGCAACAAAATGTTGCTGGTCAGGGTTTCCCGCCAGCCATTTCGTTCCCCGTTCCCGCAGGCTCCCCTTCAAAGAGTCAGCCTACTGAGCATGCTCAGATCACCTTTTTTTGTCTTAAAATGTTTTTATTAGTTCTGCAAACATTGGAGCTCCACACACTTGCTGTCATCTCTCGCAGGTGTGGATCGTGCCCATTTTGGGTTACATAAGGATTAGCACCCAAGAAAATGAGAGCTTGCTGTTGAACATAGGACAGAATTCATGTGTGTGTGTGTGTGTGTATGTGTGTGTGTGTGCACGGCTTTGTGGTTGCACCGAAGTCATATTTAAAGACACTTCTTCAAAATCAAGGGAGATATTTTAAATATAGCCAAGAGCCACAGAGTTTCACTATTTGTTACTTTCACAGGAACCTTCAGCATTCAGAGATTCATTCACGTCGCTTCTTATTGCTTTTCACTCCTCAGACTGATCCTTTGGGCAGCCCGTAGTCTGTATGCACACTGTACGCTTTCCCATACACTACCTGATTACACGTGTGACTGAACAAAACTCAAGTTTATGCATGGGATTTCTTTACCATAGTAGAAATGCTTTTTGTTGCTGCAAAGTTTAAAGAGAGCTACGAGCACATCATTTCTGACTTTTTCAGAATCATTCCTACTTTATGGAAGTTGTGACTCTGGGGTCGAATGGGCAGATAACACCCAAGCTGTCTAAACTACAGTGGTACCTCAGGTTACAGATGCTTCAGATTACAGACGCTTCAGGTTACAGACCTAACCCAGAAATAGTACCTCGGGTTAAGAACTTTGCTTCAGGATGAGAACAGAAATTGTGTGGCGGCGGCAGCCCCCATTAGCTAAAGTGGTGTCTCAGGTTAAGAACAGTTTCAGGTTAAGAACGGGCCTCCAGAACTAATTAAGTTCTTAACCCGAGGTACCACTGTACAGACAGTTTTAACATCCATAGACACCCACACTACAAGGTTATACTGACTCAAGTCAGTGAGGCTGTTAGAACATAGCTGAAGATCAATCACTTGGGGGCATTCCACAGGTAACCCTGTCCCTCTCTATTTGTTTATTAATAGCAAGGATGGGAATGTGTGGCCCTCTAGAACAGTGGTTTCCCAACCTTTTGGGGGCCATGCTCCACCTAAGCATCTCTAATCATAGCTGTCAACTTACAAATTTGAAAATAAGGGATCAGCAGCCTCAAAAATAAGGGATCAGCAGCCAAAATTAAGGGATTTTAGTCAAGCCAAACGAAGCCTCAAGCAGTGGTTCCCACAGCACAGCAACCCAGCAAAGGGGATGCAGCAAGGAAAACCACCGTCACCTCTCCGCTGGGAAGCGCTGAGCAAAGGCGAGTCCCCAGGTAACGCGGCCAATTTGATCGGCACAAGGCATGCAAGCTCCATCCCCCAGTCGTTCTTAGACTCTTTACTGGGTGAGCAATGCAGCTAAGCAACACAGTTGGAGCCTCCCTCCTCCCTGGCTGGCAGGAAGGGAGGGAGAGGAGCTGCTTCCTTTGAAACCCAGGAAATTTAAGGGACATCATCAATAAGGGACCGCAGTGGGACACAGAGCTGGGATAAGGGACTTTCCCGCCAAATAAGGGACGGTTGACAGCTATGTCTCTAATATCCTGCTGCTACCCCCGCCGGTGACATATAATTCTTATTATTCAAAAAGTGAAGTCCTATTCACATGGAGGAAGCCTAAAAGGCCACTAACTGTGGCCTTTTATGAGAGCAGTTGCCCAACAACTTCAGGCAGGCCACAGGTTCACCATCCCTGGTATAAACAACCAGAGCCAGAGAAGATGAGATGGTGTCTGTTGTGTTGCTCCTACCTGTGCTAGGAAGCAAATCTAGAAACCCTCATGCAGAACATGTTGATGTACAATTAATGACATGCACAGTGACAGAGACATCAGCATATGAAACAGGTTCACAGGAACAGAGCGATGGAGGACTCATAGGTTCTGTGCTGGTGTGACCTGACTCTGGCTTATGAGCACAGTGTGGTGGGTTTCAATTTGCATACCCTGTCTGCTTATGAGTACAGATTTAGTTTGCCCACCACGGAAGCATATCAACAGCAACTTCTGCATTTGGAGGGTGGATGGGCTGCTAATCCACACTTGCCTCTTGAGATGGAGCCAGTGTGAGGATGCAGGCACAAAACAGCTGTTTCACATGGACAGAACTCCTACCAGGGCAACAGGCATTTAGTAAATCTCCTAGACTTAACAATATCCCAACTGGTTACTTCTTCTTTATGCTTCTATTATAGCTATGCCAATGACGCCATATGGGGAAATGAAATCTTCTGAACTGTGTCTTAATTCAACAAGTAAATAGTCTTTAAAAAAAAAAAAGACTTTGCAAAGGCAGAGATTCAAAAAGCTCTGATTTCTGCACTGCTCCAACAATGGCATTATTTCAATTAGCATATAAAAACCGATCTGTCTTTAGACCATAACAAAAGTCAATTGATTAGCAGCATTAGACTGAAGTTGGTCATAATATGGTTGGATTGCTCGCCAATTAATAACACAAATTGTCAAGTTTTATTTCCTAACAATTTAGGAGTTCTGCCAGATCAAAAGAGGAAAGGCAATATTCAACCTGTCGGCATCAATTTTTCAGTCTTGCCTGCTGTCAACAATAAAGGTCACTGGCAAAACTAAGGGAAACAGCAGTCTTGTTATACAATCACATACTGTTTTATGAATGGGTAGGGTGGGGTCTGTCACAATAGCAGGTGTTCCAATACAATAGATCTCCATACTGGAAATAATTTTTCTCTGGAAAAGCATGCAATACTTTGGTAATAAAACACAGATACTTAGGAGCAGAGGACCCAATTAAAAGAATTGCATCTTTAACTTTTGGCAAAAAAAAAAAAGAGAGAGATTGTGTGTCAATTTGATCTGGGACTAGAACTTGAAGGGGGGTGGATATGTTAATTTTATCTTTGTGACATTTTCCTGAAAGCTGTCGATCTGTAAGGGGTCCAATATAGTACCACCAGTGTATATGACACAGTAGTTTGGCCTGGACACTTGGGTCCAGCTCTGAGGGCCTTCTGGCGGTTCCCTCACTGTGAGAAGTGAAGTTACAGGGAACCTGGCAGAGGGCCTTCTCAGTAGTTGCACCCACCTTGTGGAACACCCTCCCATCAGATGTCAAGGGAATAAACAACTATCTGACTTTTAGAAGATATCTGAAGGCAGGGAAGTTTTTAAAGTTTGATGTTTTACTGCATTTGATGTTTTAGTTTGTTGAAAGCCGCCCGGATTGACTGGGGCAAACAAGCAAGCAAATAAATGGACTAACAATGGGAAAAAAGGCTAGCCCCAAGGAGTTTATAAACTTTACCACTGTCAGCATTTAAATAGAATGTAGAGGGCAATGGTAACCAACAACAGATAGGCAAGAGATGCATAAGAGCCTAAAATGATACATCTTTGGTAGATAAAGGTAAAGGTAAAGGGACCCCTGACCATTCGGTCCAGTCGTGGCCAACTCTGGGGTTGTGGAACTCATCTCACTTTATTGACTGAGGGAGCCAGCGTACAGCTTCCGGGTCATGTGGCCAGCATGACTAAGCTGCTTCTGGCGAACCAGAGCAGCGCACGGAAATGCCATTTACCAGAGCGGTACCTATTTATCTACTTGCACTTTGACGTGCTTTAGAACTGCTAGGTTGGCAGGAGCAAGGATCGAACAACGGGAGCTCACCCCGTCACGGGGATTCGAACCGCCAACCTTCTGATCGGCAAGTCCTAGGCTCTGTGGTTTAACCCACAGCGCCACCCGCGTCCCATCTTTGGTAGATACCTGACAATATAAAGAAGCAGTTCAGAATGAATGCTTTCCTGCATAACAAGGCATGCGGTAAAATTAGCACACCAGGGAGAATGCTATGTGAAAGCTTTATTTTCTTTCTGATATGCTCGTTTACAATATACAGGAAGAGAAGTGAAAAGTGCAATCCACCCGTCCCCAAACTGGCAGGCTAAAGTGGTACAGTGTAAAACTCTGCCACCTCCATTTTGACCAATGCACAGAACAGCTCTCAGCTCTCATACTCAGCCTGCAAGTGTAGGCATGGAAGCTGTTTTGCACCTAACCTGCGTAGCAAGGTAATGAGAGAAGACCCAAAATACACAGGAGGAGTCCAGCTTGCAGCTACTTCCCATTCCAGCATCAACTCCTTCATAAACAGAGTTAACACAGGAATTGGAGCGAGCTGCAAGATGTTCCTTGGGCTGCAAGAAGCGGCAGTCTGGCGGCAAGTTCCACTGCACTGGGATGAAATGAACACTCTTGGTCTAAGATTTATTCCAGAAACCAACTGTGCACGATTCCATACACGAGCAAAACCTTTGTATTTATGATCTGTATATTCCAGGCCTGAGTGATTGCAGCATCTGCTGTTCCCATTCAGATAAATTCAAAGTGGTTCATTCTTTCCCACTACCTTCTGCCAAGGCAAGCACTTGAAACCACGCCATCAAAATAAGCTTCATCTCTCAATTCGGAGTAGCAATACAAAAGAGAAGCAGCAAAGTAATCCAACACTTGGGTTAAATTATCAACGAGGGTGAGATTAACAATCATTGCTTCAAGTTAAGCATGCATTTAAATTTTTGGCCGTGATATCGTTTACAATGTTCTAAATTGGATTAATTGTGCATTTCTACACACAGCCAAGTACTAACCAGAGGCATTCCCCCCCCCCTTTTTTTTTTCTTTCGGGTTCTATTGGTGCTAGTAACTCTAGTGCTGTCACAAAAGCCGATACTAATAGGTGTAAAGGCATAGCTGTTTAATGGGATTGTCAGTCACAAGTTCCCCTCTAATCATGGCTATTGTGCATCATGGATGACAAAATGAAGGATTGCAAGGAAGTGGGAAGGTGGGGACTGCTACATATCAGGAAAGTGTTTCTCAGAAACAAATAGTTTTGTTAAGAAATACACCAAAGAATTTTAAGAAAGCAAGATTTCAGGACTCAAAATCAAAATAATAACTTCACAGCATAAAGAGTGATGCCTGATCAAAATTATTATTATTATTACCTCATTAGATGGCCCCGGGATTCTAGTACTATGAGAGAGGAAGAAAACCCTCTTTCTGATCATTTTCTACACACTATGTATACTTCTATCACCCATCTCCTCCTTTATCTCACAATACCTCTTTCCATATGAACCTATGCGGACCCTGAGATCATCTTCTGAGGCCCTTCTTTGTGTGCCACCTCTTAGAGGAGGGTGGCAACACGAGAACGGGGCCTTCTCTGCAGTGGCTCCCCGTCTGTGGAATGCTCTCCCCAGGGAAGTTCGACTGGTGCCTTCATTATACACCTTTAGGTGCCAGGCAAAAACATTCCTTTTTAACCAGGTCTTGGGTTGATTTGACTGACATCCAATGCCCTTTTGGTGGTGGGGCTTTTTGGGGGGGTGTTAGTGGGTTGTTTTTATTTTGATTATATATTTTGTGGGTTTATGTTTTGATTTTGTTCTGTGAACTGCCCTGAACCCTCCGGGTATAGGGCGGTATATAAATTCAAATACTAATAATGATATCAAGAACAATAAACACATGCAATTGCTGCACAACAGGGGGAATCAAAGCAGCGCCTTCCAGTTGTTGGAGAATACAACTCCTACCATACCTGGCCAAAGACCATAATGGCTGGGGCTGGAGGGACTTGTTATCCACAACAGAAGTGCCCCTGCTGGCTATCCCTGCTGTAGAACCAAAACAGAGCTTTCCAGGCTAAATTCCAAATGCTTTTTTGATCAAGTTAAACACAAAGTGGATTGGCTTCAATATTACCAGATTAATGAATTACCGTATTTTTCCCTCTATAACACGCAGATTTTTTCTCCTAAAAAGGAAGGGGAAATGTCTGTGCGTGTTATAGAGCGAATGTGTGGTCCCTGGAGCCGAAAAATCAGGCAAAAATGAAATCGCGGCGCTTCACGGAGAAGGGAAAACTGAAAAGAGGAAGCGGCTGCTTTCCTGCATTCTGCCTCAGGGTCTTACTGCCCACCCTCCTCTGTTTCGTTGCTGTGTTTGCTGAAACAGAACAAAGACCAGGGAAAGCCCCTCCAGGCAAGCAGCTCCGGTGCTGCTGGGGGAGAGGGAGAGAGAGGGGGGAGGGAGAGAGAGAGGGGGGAGGGAGGGAGGGAGAGAGGGAGGGGGAGGGAGGGAGAGAGAGAGAGAGAGAGAGAGAGAGAGAGAGAGATGGCTGGCTTGGGTGGGGGAAAACTTTTGCCTTTCTTTCCTCCCTCCCTTTAAATCCCTCTCCTGCATTCTTAGCCAGCTGCTTCTCTGCACACCCCTCTCATGTCCCTTCTTTGTTTTTCCTTCGCTCCCCACTTAAAATGTGGTTACAAAGCATAGATCCACATGGATCCTCAGGATCTTTGCATTGGGTCACCCCAAATTCACCATCAGATCACATAGCGTGTCCATGGCTACAGCCTGCCTCCCCCAAAATCACGCACCCACTGTTGCCTGGGGCTGCAATGGTGCAAAAACGTGGTTAAAAAGCATGGATCCACATGGATCCTCAGGATCTTTGCATTGGGTCACCCCAAATTCACCATCAGATCACATAGCATGTCCATGGCTACAGCCTGCCCGCCCCCAAAATCACGCACCCACTGTTGCCTGGGGCTGCAATGGTGCAAAAACGTGGTTAAAAAGCATGGATCCACATGGATCCTCAGGATCTTTGCATTGGGTCACCCCAAATTCACCATCAGATCACATAGCATGTCCATGGCTACAGCCTGCACCAAAAATCACGCACCCACTGTTGCCTGGGGCTGCAATGGTGCAAAAACGTGGTTACAAAGCATGGATCCACAGGAATTCTCAGGATTTTTGCATTGGGTCACCCCAAATTCACCATCAGATCACATGTCTGTGGCCACAGCATGAAGCCCAAAAATGATACATCCACTGTTTCATTCAGAATGTTTTTCCCCTTGTTTTCCTCCTCTAAAAACGATGTGCGTGTTATGGTCAGGTGCGTGTTATAGAGCGAAAAATACGGTATTTAAGTTGGATAAGAAAAATGGTTTCGCAAAGGAAAAAACCAAATTGGAAACAGAGTTGTTAGATACTAACGTCAAAAATTTGTCTAGGATGTATAATTTATTGTTGGAGTGGCATACAAAGTATGAACAAGTGAAATCTGTGATGATAGATTGAGCAAGAGTTTTTGGTCATAATATAATGATGGAAGATTGGGAAAGGTTGTGAAAGAAAGGGGTTAAGTTTACTGCATGTACGGTGTTAAAGGAAGATATTATGAAAATGATGTATAGATGGTACTTAACCCCAGTAAAATTAGCAAAGCTCTATCATAAGAGTGATCATTTATGTTGGAAATGTAAAGAAAAAGAAGGCACCTTTTACCATATGTGGTGGACGTGTCCAAAAGTGAAAAGTGAAAGACTTCTGGGGGAAAATATATAATGAATTGGAAAAAATGTTGAAATATACATTTATTAAGAAACCAGAAGCCTTTCTACTTGGGATGATAGGAATGGAATTGCCCAAAAAAGATCTGAAGTGTGCATGCACACGAAAGCTCATACCAAGAACTAACCTAGTTGGTCTTTAAGGTGCTACTGGAAGGGATTTTTTTTGTTTTGACTATGGCAGACCAACACGGCTACCTATCTGTAACCCAAAAAAGATGTTAGACTGTTTTTGTATGCCACAACTGCAGCGAGAATTTTATTAGTCAAAAATTGGAAATCACAAGAAATACCAACAGTGGAAGATTGGCAGATGAAAATGTTGGACTTTTTGGAGATGGCCGACCTTACTGGAAGAATCCGCGATCAGAAAGAGGAGAAATATCAAGAAGGTTAGAAGAAATTTAAGGAATATCTAGCTAATTATTATAATATAATATAAGTGGAAATACTTGCAAGTATTAAATTGGTTTAGGATTAAAGTATGTTGAATTGTATAATACTATGGATTGAGATTATGATGAAAAGAAAGGAAGTTGGTAATTTGAATTAGTTAATTATATTAGAAAGTGAATATTGTAAAATTGCTAAAATGAGACTTAATGAAAATCAGTTAGGAAGGATTCGAGGAAGTCACATAATAATGGAAATCAATTTGGATTCTAATTGGAATAAATTTTATATGTTTGTTTGTTTTTCTTTTTATATGTTTTGTTTTTTGTGTTGTGTTGTATTGTATTTGTTCTAAACTTGGGGGAAAATAGGGAAAAAATAAATAATTTCAAAATGCTTTTGCATTTAAAGCCCTTTGCAGCTTAGGACCAGGTTACCTGAAGCACCAACTGTACCCAGACAGGTATTTGTCCACACTCTGAATCCTTAGCAATGAAACCCAGAAAAGGGTTCTGATACCTAAAGACTGTACCTAAAATACTGGAGAAAGGACCTTTTCAGCGGCTTGCCTGCCAGCTCACTCCAATTTCTTTCTGGTGCCAAGTGAAAGCATTGGCTGTTGTTTTCTTAACAGGCTTTCAGCTTTTAAAACTTTTGTTGAGCTTTAAAACACTGATAGCACAACACTGATTTGCTATCCAAGCGGCTGCTTTTAGTGAATTTCGGTTTTTAGCTTATTTTATTGCATCAGTTATTTCACAACATACGATACTTTACTGTGAGCTACTCTGATAACGTATTTTAAGAGCTGGCCCTCGTATTAGAAAATGACTATTAAATAGACTCAAAGCAGCCCGCAATATCAAGTTTTTATTGTCTGAGAGAGTAAAGTAATAAAACTGTGTCCGCGGTTTCATTTCTACATTCCTGAGGAGGAATTCTGCTTCTACAGAGAGCTTCACACACATTTTCTCTGCAATCCCTACTGGGCCCTGAAAAAGTTGTTGTTGAGGCAAAAATAATTGATTGGGGTGGATGTGGGGTAGGGGCTTCGTGGCTCAAACCTCACTCTTAGAGTGAAATCTCAAACACACTTTTTAGGGACTAAATCCCATTGAAGCAAGGTGGAACTTGCTTCCGAGTACATATGCTGAGGATTATGCAATTTGCCGCGATGCTGCATCAGATAGCTGCATAGATAGATAGATAGATAGATAGATAGATAGATAGATTCTTTATTGTCATTACACAAGTGCAACATTGCACAAGTGCAACGAAATTGGATGCCATCCCTTAAAAACAACAAAAGCAACACAACAACAACAACCAAACAAACCACATTCCAGCCACACCCACACCCACACCCATCAAACTCCCAGGTCACACTATCGAGTTACTGCATTTAAGAAGGCCACAGCTCTTGGATAGAAACTATTTTTCAGTCTATTTGTCCTTGACTTGATGTTTCTGTATCTCCTGCCAGAAGGCAGTAGTACAAACAGACTGTGTCCCGGGTGAGATGCATCCTGCAGGATATTGTTTGCTTTCCTAAGACAACGGGAACCGTACAGTTCTTCCAAAGATGGGAGGGGATGACCAGTAATCCTTTGGGCTGTGGTTATGACCTTCTGGAGCACCTTCCTCTTCCTAGCTGTACAGCTGGAGAACCAGGCACAAATACAGTATGTGAGAATGCTCTCTATGGAGCCTCGGTAGAAGGACACCAGCAGTCTCTCACTCAGATTGTTCTTCTTTAAAAGTCTGAGGAAATAAATTCTCTGCTGGGCCTTCTTCACCAGAGCAGTGGTATTTGCGCTCCAAGTCATGCCCTGATCGATAGTCACTCCCAAAAACCTGAATTCCGCCACCCTCTCCACCCGTTCCCCGTTGATATACAAGGGCTGAATGTCCGCCTTTTTTTTCCTGTAATCCACCACCAGTTCCTTGGTCTTAGTCGTATTAAGAGCCAGATTGTTCTCTCCACACCAAGCACAAAGCCGCTCCACCTCGTCCCGATAGGCGGACTCATCCCCTCCTGAAATGAGCCCCACCACCGTAGTGTCATCAGCAAACTTGATGATTTTGTTGCTGGAATAAATGGCTGTACAATCATACGTATAGAGAGTATAGAGCAGGGGACTCAACACACAACCCTGTGGTGAGCCGGTGTTAAGGCTAAGGGCTGTGGACATATGTGACCCTACTCTAACCCTCTGAGAACGTTCTGACAAAAAGTCCAAAAACCCAGAGACAGGTGGAGTTGGAGAGTCCAATCGCCTCTAGCTTGGACACCAGTCTATGGGGGAGGATAGTGTTAAAAGCAGAGCTAAAATCCACAAACAGCAGCCTCACATAATTCCCCGGCTGCTCCAGATGGAACAGAGCAGCATGGAGAGTGGTAGTGATAGCGTCTTCCGTGGATCTATTTGCCCTGTATGCAAACTGGTAGTTGTCAAAAGTTGATGGAAGACAGGAAATAATGTGACGGCGCACCAGTTTCTCAAAACACTTCATGATGATTGGAGTCAGTGCAACTGGTCTGTAGTCGTTCAGACTACTGATTGTGGATTTTTTAGGCAGAGGAACAATAGTTGACGACTTCAGGCAGGGTGGGACAATAGACTGGTGTAAGGACTTGTTGAAGATCTTAGTAAAGACCCTCGCCAGCTGATCCGCACAGCCCTTCAACACCTTTCCCGTGATGCCATCAGGTCCAGCAGCCTTCCTCGGATTCACCATCCTCAATACCTGTCTCACCTCATGCTCCTCTACAGTGAATGAGGGGCCCCTATGGGCTGGTGGCTGTAATACCGGCGTCTCAGGTGGCTCCTTCTCGAAGCGAGCAAAGAAGAAGTTAAGCTCCTCCGCCAGCAAAGGGTCACCGTCGACAGCACCAAGGTTAGGTTTGTAGTTGGTAATATGCTGAATCCCCTGCCACATCTGTCTTGTGTTGTTACTCCTTAAATTATCCTCAATCCTCTGCCTATAGACCAGTTTTGCCCGTCGAATACCCCTCTTCAAGTTTGCTCTTGCCACACTGTAAAGCTGCACCTCGCCCGACCTAAAAGCCCTGTTCCTTTCCCGCAACAGGCACTGGACCTCTCTATTCATCCAGGGTTTCTGATTGGGGTAAAACCAATATATATATATATATACTAAATCTGCAAGTGCTTAGCATGAAAGGGGGAAAGGCTAAAAAAAACCCCTCACTTTCCAGTGCACTCTGAACAGGACATGTGTTGCCTAAAAATGTGCAAATTTATCTAGCTTCATGCACAAGGGACTTCCTGAATTTTCAGCTATACACAACAAAAATGTGGTGTGTGTGTGTGTGTGCACATGAGTGAGACTACTAATAAGCTCACACACACAAATGTGACCTTGTCAGGAATGTTCACATTCAAAATAGTTACAAAAACTTCCCTGTATCGGGAAGTTTTTAATGTTGGATGTTTTATTATGTTTTTATATGTGCTCAAAGTTGCCCAGAGTGGCTGGAGAAACCTGGCCAGATGGGCGAAATATTAGTAGTAGTAGTAGGGGACTCGAAGCAGAGCAAGGCATCTGTAAAAATCAGGCATAGGCAAATTTCGCCCTCCAGATGTTTTGGGACTACAATTCCCATCATCCCTGACCACTGGTCCTGTTAGCTAGGGATGATGGAAGTTGTAGTCCCAAAACATCTGGAAGGCCGAGTTTGCCTATGCCTGGTAAAGATGAACTGAATTGCTGGATGGCTATCCCTTCAACGAAGGAGAAAAGAATGAGGGAATAACTATTCCCCCAAGGCTGTGTTTTTCCATCATCTGGCAATCAGCGGCAGGCCAAGGGACTCTGTTGAGTGTGTCCGAGATAGAATTACTTCTGCCCAATATGGGATTAATTCCCCACACAAGATTATCTGATAGATTAACAAGAAGCAGCGTTGTGAATTAAGGCCAGTCCTCTTGTGTAACTCCAAAACTCCACGAAAGGGCATTTGAGGTTGCAAAAGAATCAAAAGAGGTGAAAGCATGTCCCAGGCAGCCAGCAATGCTGGAGTAAATTCTGCACTTTACAGAATCTTGGGTGTGGTTAAGAGCGAATATTAAGGAAAAGCTGTGATCAATATTTAAAATCCTTTTTTTTTAACTAGACTCAACCACAACTTTAGTGAGACTATGCATATTCCCATACATTCACAGGATGCTGCATAACTACAGTGCGTTAATTTCTAAACATAAAGAGAGAGAGAGATTTTGCCAGTTAAGGCCTCTTAGGTCTGATTGCAGTAATAAGCAGAACAAAGTCCTGAAGCATTAAAATCAGGAATGAAAAGGAACAAAGGTAACAAGTTAAGATTGAAATGATATTCATGAAAATCCCAATTTGTCACTATTTGTTACAACCAGCACAAAAACTGCAAGTTGCAAAGAAAGTCATTTACTGAAGTTAATTAAAGCTCTATTAAGCTCAAACCTATTCCCTAGGAGAAACACAGAATATCGCAAAGACACGTATTACAACGACACAGTATTTCCTTCTGTATTCAGGGTGCCAAGTAGTGATAGTTTCTTCACTGTATTTTTTTTTAAAAAAAAACAACAACCTGTAAATCACCACTTGAGGGTTTTCTCCATTGGTCTCTACGAAAAATGTTTCTTAATATACATTTTGGGAAAGGACTAACAAGAAAAAACGTATCAGTCGGGACATGGGTCACAGAACACATATTTCAATAGTGCGATTGATCCCTTGGCAGAACAATTCTTTCTTCATTGATTTAAAACATCAATCTGATAATTGGCAGGAAAGAGTAATGAGATGATCCTTTAAACTCCATAGTCACGTAGAAAGTCCCCCTGTAGAGCTGAAATTAATTGATTCATCTCTCCACAAACTGTGAACAATTTAAATGCTTTTGGACTTGGTTTAGATCTTCTGTCAACACTTCCTTTTTACTCAAAGATTTATGGAAGCGAACGCAGTAACTCAGTTACTCTGCAAAGAATAGGAAAAAGGAAAGAAAGTAGACTGTGCGGTTGTTTCATAATATGCATGTCTGGAAGGGAAAAGCTAGAACAGAAACCAAGTGAACTAAAGGAGCAGCAGCAAAGTGATTCGCCATTCTTCCATCAGCCTGCTCGCCTGCCTGCCTGAAATCCCTATGACCTATGGCAACCAGGTGACTTGTTAAATACAAGACTCCATACCACACCTCCAACTTCACAGGTATATTTAAATATATATATTTTTGGCAGGAAGTAAACTATTTACCTGATCTCCTGTAGTGAGATCCATGGCAGTGGCATCTGGTGGTCTGTTGGGTGGGTTCACCGTGACCTGGAAATAAAGATAAATAAGCACTCTGCCCCTGTTTTTAGTGACATTTTATGCCTGGTTGTTTTGTACGTTACTCAGTTTTGAGACTCGTCTTTCTAAAGGAGCCAGGCACCACCAGCCAAAACCGCTGAGAATAGTACTGCAAGCCCAGATGTTCAAACAGAGTACTTTTTAAAGCCAAGCAGCATAGGGAATACAGTTTTCAATGGCTGCTAGGCCAATTCTATGTTCCTTCGTGGAAATGGTCACTCTCAAAGATGCTTGAGAACTTCTCTTGCCTTTTGCTACATGCATAAAGATACAGCCTCGCACACTATAGAAGAATGGCTGATAAAACTATTGGACTTGGCTGAGACAGTGGAGAAGTTAACATGTCTAATTACAGACATTTACTAAGGATTGGAAATTTCTCATGGACTTTGTGCGTGAAAGAAAAAACGAACTTGTCATAGTTAGATTTGAAGACTGAAAAATACTGGTTTATAGAAGATAGGATGTTTGGATCTTAAGGAGTGAATACTATATTTAGCTGGAGCGCAGAGAGCTGGAATTCCTTTTATTCTTCTTTATCTTTTTCTAATCTTTTTTTCTCTTTCTTTCCTCTCTTTCTCTAGGTTTCCCCTTTCCTTGTCTTTTCTCCTTTCTGTCTTTATTCTTTTTCTTTTTTTAGACTAAGTAGTTGTTTCATATCAGTTTATGTATATATGAAACATATATGTTTCAAATATAAAAATATATTTTGTAAGGGGAATGTATTTTTGTATCTCTCTGAATAAGTATCAATATTGTTTTTTTTAATTAATCATGAGGACTTAATCATGAGAGCTGCCAGTCCTCCAGGCATGCAAAGGTCACCCGTGCCTCAGAAGCTTTTAGGAAAAGGGCAGGAGATGGCTATTGAGACGGAATAACTTGAGCTGGAAGAAAATCAGTGGGGGAGGGGAGCCGAAGTGATGTCACGCATACGGCATCATGTGTCCGGCGGGGGTGAGTATGATGTCACATGCACATCGTGCATTCCAGGTGTGTGACATCATGCATGTGTGACGTCACATCATCATGAGGAGCTCAGCAAGGAACAGCTTCAATGGCCAGTGGCTCCTCCTCTCTCTCTTGCCCAGAAGAAGCTGACCACTGAAGCTGTGCCACACTGGGTCTCCTCCACCCCCTCAACTTTATGAGCGCCTGACCCTCTCCCCACAGATATGGAGGGGGCCGGACACCTCAGCCCTATAGACTTGGGACCAGTGGTTTCAATGCACAATCCCACACACCCTTGATAATCCCTCCTGAGAGATCTGGATTCAGATTCCAGGCCTTAGGCCAAACTTTTCATACTGGTGACAAACTTTTTAGACATGCAACATTTCGCAACACAGTAATTCAATTTTACTAGCAAACCGGAAGTTAAACTAATCCCTTTCCAGCCCCGGGAGGAGCGTGGGGAGCATTTGCACGACACACCTACGCACTGCAGCCGACACACTAATGTGTCGCGACACACAATTTGGAATGCTCTGGCTTTAGGCTGTCTAACCCTGGTTCAAAATACATTTTGAATTCGTTCACAAATTACCCATGCTTCCCAACTTAAAGCTCGTATTACCTTGGTTTTCTCAGACGAGCGTTTCCCGCCAAAACCGCCAGCTCCGACAACAAAGACGGAGAACTGGTTATAGCACAAAAGGTCCTTTGCAGAGTATGTGTTGACTAGACAAGATCAGGCCAAAAAAAGAACCATTTTAGTTTAATTGCAAACAACATACCTTCCTTTCTTACAATACAACCCATAATGACATAACTGCAGGGTATTAGCTGCGGCTCTGTTTATAGCATGCTAAAGTAAAAACTAACATAGTGTTGAGCGAAACTAAGAAATCAGCGGACTTAAATTTTCAGGGAACTGGGTGAGAAGAGCTACATAGTTCTTTTACTCTATTCCTTCTGCCCAGTGCTATTTTTCTAGAAAAAGAGGCGCCAGAACTCACCATGGACACCTCCTTCGTTCGCTTAGAATGGCAATGGCGCCCACCTGAGAGGTGCCAGAACTGAGTTCTGGCTGGAAAAAAGCCCTGCTTCTGTCTAAAAACTACTGAAATGTCCCTCCTTTTCACTGCCCTGACCCAAGTTTATTAACTGCATGAGGCCACCTTAACCTTGCCGTCATTTTCTAAGGGGTTTTCCTCCATGTCCCCCTACCTTCTGAAGTTAAGTTTGGGCCCATACACAGACAATTCCATTTGCCTGGGCTTTTGTCATTTAATATAAGCTGGTTATATGCCTTGTTGCACTTGTCTTGAGATTATCTTCACCCACGCTCCTCTATTTTCTGGAATTCTGCTATTTTACATGACAAGCTGCGTTAGAAATCTCTACTAAAGAGAGGCATAAGAATATTTGAAATAAAATACGAGCTTTATGAATACAAAGTAAAAACAAGAAATATGAGATTGGCTGTGGGGAGGGGTAGGCCCCACGAAGTCTTCACTGGAAAAAAACCCAAAACTCTTATATCCTAAACCTATACAGTGGTACCTCGGGTTACATACGCTTCAGGTTACATACACTTCAGGTTACAGACTCCGCTAACCCAGAAACAGTACCTCGGGTTAAGAACTTTGCTTCAGGATGAGAACAGAAATCGTGCTCCGGTGGTGCGGCAGCAGCAGGAGGCCCATTAGCTAAAGTGGTGCTTCAGGTTAAGAACAGTTTCAGGTTAAGTACGGACCTCCGGAATGAATTAAGTACTTAACCCGAGGTACCACTGTAATGCATTCCAGAACATGCACAAACAAACACACTAACCACTTTTGGGGGTTTAAAACTAGGCTGGCAAAATATCAAGGCCAGTTCACATATGTTATGTCTTTAGATGCGTGGCAAACCCAGATAATATTGAAATTGCCCTCAGGGCAAGACAAGATTCCAGTAGCTGTTACAAAGCCTTCCTCCAAGATGGCTTCAAGGCACCGCTAGGAAGGTTCATTCCATTTTAAAGACTCATTTCTCTGCCCATTTGCTCTTAACACATAGTAGGAGAGTTACCATCCAAGAGAATAAGCGCTCCTGAGCCTTTATCTAGGATGTCAGCAATAGTGGCCTCCGAAGTTAGTTTTCCTAAAATCGAAAAGCAGAAAAAGAAATGACACAGAAGTAATACAGAAATACTTACAGGCCTCCCAAGAAAATCAATAGCTAAAGTTTGCAATATAAAATCCACACACACCCAAGAATAGCATGGCATGATTTGAATTTTGGATCAAGTACATTGTAGAACATACTAAATAGTGAAAATTGAGCTGGAAGGTGAGAACAGAGCCTTGGCCCCTGACACATGCATAATACAATAAAAACCTCCCCTTGAAGGGAGAGGATATGAGAATCAGTTCCCTGGATAAAGAATGGGCTGAAGGCTGTTTTCTGTGGGTAGAGAAACTCCACTTGAAACTGTACAGAGATCATGAAGACTAATACAAATTACTCTTGGTAAAAACACCAACAGAGTGCTACACCATATATATGATTGATATATATATATATATATATATACACACACACACACGCATACAAACACACACAAATTAATTAGGGTTGCTGAAGTCTTACCCGATGTTGGCAGAGGTTTATACAGCTCCAAATATTGCTCACCATGTAACACCTATAATAAGACAGAAATTTGCATCATTTGCACTGCTGTCAGAAAACTGCAGTCTATACTGCTGCAGTTTTTAAAACGATATAAAGAGATTAAGTATCTTTACTTTTTTTTTTACTGTGTTAACACATGACAAGCAATGTATCATTATTTTATTTCTATTCTATTCTATTCTATTCTATTCTATTCTATTCTGTTCTGTTCTGTTCTGTCCTGTTCTGTCCTGTTCTGTCCTGTTCTGTCCTATCCTATCCTCGCGTAAAGACAGTCTATTATTTGATCTGGAAACATGATGTGAAACAAACACTTAGGTTGCTTTTCCTCAAAAGGGTTTGCATTCTGCCCATTAAGCGGGATAATAGTTATCATATGTTTTATGGCCTTGTAAATTTTCAGTCTGAGGTGGATAAACTATCAAATACATAGCCGCCATCCCTCACCTTTTTCTGTTTAAAGAGTAATTATTTGTCCAATTCACACTTTGCTTCCATTTTGTTAAACAGATAACACCTTAGGTATTCTTTATGGTGGTGGTGGTGGGGAATCTCACCTCATTATCCTTGCCCTTTAACTATTAAAGAAGAAGGTTGGAAGTCTCTGGATGCTTTCCCCAGGCCTCTCATGTGTCATAGGAGAAACTTGATGCAAGTTAACGGTGAAGAATTTGTGGCCTTAGAGATAAAGGAGCCCTGGATAGTTAAGTCCAGTCAAACTTGACTATGGGGTTGCGGTGCTCATCTCGCTTTCAGGCCGAGGGAGCCAGCATTTGTCCATGGACAGCTTTGGTGCAACAGAAGACCATGACGAGTGCCAGAGTGCAGGGAAATGCCATTTACCTTCCTGCCACAGCAGTACCTATTTATCTACTTGAACTGGCATGCTTTCAAACTGCTAGGTTGGCAGGAACTGGGACAGAGCAACGGGAGCTCAGCCCGTCGCGGGGATTTGAACCGCCAACCTTCTGATCGGCAAGCCTAAGAGGCTTGGTGGTTTAGACCACAGCGCCACCCATTCCCTTAGGCCCTCCAGATACAGCTAGAGTCACACACCCTTTCAGCCCCATTCAGACTGGCCAACTGTGAGGGGTGAGGGGAACTGTAGCCCAGCAATATCTGGAAGGATGATAGGATCCCTACCCTGATGCAAGTGAAATGCATAGCACATTATTTTCAGTTTATTTGTTTCTCCTTTGTATCGTGACTGACATTGTAATGTTGAGATATTGAGGAGGTACAGTGGTACCTCGGGTTAAGTACTTAATTCGTTCCGGAGGTCCGTTCTTAACCTGAAACTGTTCTTAACCTGAAGCACCACTTTAGCTAATGGGGCCTCCTGCTGCCGCTGCGCCGCCGGAGCACGATTTCTATTCTTATCCTGAAGCAAAGTTCTTAACCTGAAGCAGTATTTCTGGGTTAGCGGAGTCTGTAACCTGAAGCATATGTAACCTGAAGCGTATGTAACCTGAGGTACCACTGTAATGAGTATTTCTTTACCACTCGCATTTGGAATTTGCCATGTGTTGCAGTCAGCTGGACTTGCTAGGCTCTAGTTTTCATCACTGTCCAAAATTTTAATGGAATGTATAATCTGGGGCAACAGCAAATGAGGGCAAATCAGGCTGCTTCATTTCAAAGCCAAGCTATATTGACTCCATGTTTACTACTGATGATTAATGCATTAGATTTTCGCGTATCCAAATTTTCCCCCTCTGTTGTTAAATCTGCATCTGCTATGCATGCTGTTTCATTTGCTAACAGTTTGATACATAAAATCAATTCAATTGTTGTGGCTCACACTCACCTTAGTAAAATCAATATTAAGTCCTGGAACGCTAGACAATCCACCATCGAGCATAGAGGCCTGAGCTGGTATAACTCCAAAGCTTGGAAGACAGCAAAACTCTTCGCTTCCTTCAAACAGGAATTTCAGGTGGTCCGGATCTTTTGTTGACATGCCCACGCCAAGTGCATACAAGATGGGCTGCAAATGGCTGTACTCATAAGACATTGTGGGCAGCTTCTGGCCAATGCTCTGCGACTGTGAGTATTGAAAACAGGAGCGCACGTTAGTATTATTAATTTAGATGTTCCGTTCCTACCAAAAGCAAGCTCAGAGTGATTAACAAGTAGTCTTTGGTGAATGAGAAGCACCTCAAGGCAAAGAGAGAAAGCTGTTATAAAAGGGGAAGACATTGGATTTTCTCTCAGGCCATATGAATGCTAAAAATAAAATAAAATACACACAAATGTGTATTAACCAGAGATGGAATCTGTAGCCATTCCAGATGCGGTGGAACCATAATTCCCATAATCTTTGACCTGGCCATGATGGCTGGGTCTGTTGGGAGCTGAACATCCACCAACATCTAGGAGTGCCACAAGACGCCCATCGCTGCTTCCAATTTATAAGATGCTCATTTGTTTTACAGTCTAATAACTTTTATGGGTTCCCATGTATGGCTGAAATATAAACAGGAAGAAAAAAATCCTACTGAATCCCATGCAGAGTGAAAATCTCATACAAATGTACTAAATTTGACTTCAACCATTAATAGGCCAGCCGAAAAAGGAAAGTCTTCACACGACTGATATCAAAAGTTGGGAAAAGGTAAAGGATGTATGAGAAAATGTATCTAGCTCCTCCTTTCTTGTATATATATCATATAGGGACACATAATCAATCTGAATACCAGTCAAGAACGCAGCAACTCATTCTTAGTTTATCTTCAAAATGGTGATGGGAAATTGAGTAGAGATAATCCCTTGCGGGTGCCAGTTAAATATTTTGTACCGATTCTCTTTTAGGACAACTGTTGTACGTCTAAACTACTACGGCTCCAGGGGATCGCAATACTAGGATATTTCAAAACTCGGTGCCACTCCACTTGCATGAAACAGGGTCCTCCAACTCCATCCAGCTTGGCCTTCCAGCCGTTTTGGGACTACAACTCCCATCATCCCTAGCTAACAGGACCAGTGGTCAGGGATGATGGGAACTGCAATCCCAGAATAGCTGGAGGGCCAAGTCTGGTCATGCCTGGTAAGGCAAGGAGCAGCAGAGAACACTGCTGTGGCTTGTCTTCGTCACCGCACTACCTTGGGGTGGTTTTTTTTGGGGGGGGGACACTGCCTTCACTACCCCACTTTTACTCCATTCAAGCCTTCCCTGAACTCAGAGAAGCTGCTCTCGAGCCGGTGGTTAGCCCGGAAATCCAAAACTCCACTTCCCCCCATGGTCATATTTTGTGGAGAAAAATTGGAAGCTGCCTTATACCAATGCAGGTACCAATGCAGATCATTGCTCCTTCAAGCTTGCTACTGACTACACTTGACTCTCGGCAGCACTCCAAGGTTTCAGATACAGGACATACCAGGTCGTACCTGGTGATGCTGGAGATTAAACTGCAATCTTCTGCATGTAAAGCAGATGCGCTGAGCTACAGCCTTCCCCTTTCCCCAGTGAGACAGCAGCCCATTAGGGACAAATAACCTTAAGGCAGCACATATCTTTGTCCACAAATTATGCCAAGCTTCTCAAAATGCATGTTTGCTGCACACACACACACACTTAAAGAGAAATGTGATGCTAGATTTTAGAAGCTGCGGTACAAAACGAAACAGAGGGATAATTTATTTTTAACTTTTTGAAAGAGATGTTACTTTGCCCTACAGACCAATGCCTGGAGAAATTACACCTGACTAGCAAACCTGCAGAACTAGAGTGTCTGGATTCTTCGGAGAAGAAGTAGCAAATTCTCTAGCCTAGTCAGTTCTCATAAATGTTACTTTACACTATGGAATAGTGTACAAGGGAACAGTGTGGGGGAAAGCACTGCCTTCTCCAGCTCATATTTTAAAGTTGACCTTTTGAGACAGTACACTGCATCTTCCGATTCATGTGTCACAGTAGCTTTTCCTGGCTCCAGGCAACGGAATATCTTCAAGCCAAGTACCTTGCAGAAGCATTTTTACTTACAGGGTCAAAGCCTGTAGAGGATCTTGATGCACTGTAGCTTGTGGGATTGGGGGAGACATCTTGGGATTCTATTTGACTTAACACGTCATTCAGCATGCTGACTGATTCTGGAAATACAGAGGGGAAATGGTTTTGAAACCACACACACACAAAAATAAGTCTTTCCACAGCTTCATTCCAAGCAAAAATACAACCGTCACAAAATGCTAACATGACACTTCAACCTCACTTTTGGGGAAGTCCCTTATTCTTGAAGTTAACACAGTGCCTCCTAACCATTCGTATGCTTTACATTGCACTTGTTAATGTGAACCCTCACATTTTAATTACAGTATAGAGGTTCCCAATGCTGTCTGTGGGCTCTAGTGCCTGCCAGTACAGTCGTACCTTGGAAGTCGAACAGAATCCATTCCGGAAATCTGTTCAATTTCCAAAATATTTGGAAATCAAAGCACAGCTTCTGATTGGCTGCCGGAAGTTCCTGCAGCCAATCAGAAGCCGCAGAAGCCCCGTCGGGCTTTTGGGTTCCAAAGAATGTTCACAAACCGGAACACTCACGTCTGGGTTTGCAGTGTTTAGGAGCCAAAACGTTCAACCTGCAAGGCAATCGGGATCCAAGGTACGACTGTACTTCCTACAGGGCCTGTTAAAGGTCTCAGTAAATACCCCTTCAAAAATCCATAATGTGAGAGATACGATTTGCTCTTTCTTCTCAGTTCCTGTTTCCACTGGCTTGGCCTCTGCAACATAGAACAACCCATCTCCCCTTAAACATGCCGACTTTTTGCTGGGTTACACAACTGGACACCAACTCTTCCTTCTGTTTTGAAAAGAGGAAAGATGTAAATGGCTTGTTTCTGTGAGCAGGAATGATGATGGCTGGTGTGGTTGCCTTTTCCCTATTGACTGGGGGGGGGGCAGGCCAGCGCTATTACGTGGTCCTATGATCCCCTTCCTCGCACTCTTTTAGATGTAGCAGCTATTTTGTGTTACGCAGCACATCCCACCAGCTACATTTGGAGTTGCGACACCTCCCACCCCGCCCATGGCAGCCATTTTAGGACTGTCACCCACAGCACACCTCACCCCAAACACCCACCCACCCACTTCCCTCACAACCTGCTAACTGTTTAAAAGAGTGAAGAGTTTGGAGAACAGTTTGCAAAAAGAGCTTCCGAAGTATGCCCCACTATCCTTAAAATATTGCTTAAATTAAAATCAGAAGCAATCAGTGTTAACTTAGTAATCGAAACACGGGAGAAAATGTACTTGAACTGGCAAATTAAAAATACTTCCAGGTATCAGCTTAGCACCACGAAGTATTTGAACACCTCTTCTAAAGCTGGTATATTTTTAGTCTTCCAGTACTTACATCAAAGGTATAAGGTCCCCACCCCCACCCCCGTGTTTAGCATCTCTATCAACTTCTATTCTTTCCCCCACATATAACTTCAGAACAAAATAATCTGCCTTACATCTGTGCCAGACTACTGGCTCATCTAGTATTATCTCTATGTGGGTGATTTTTACATACATTATATTATCTCCTTCCAATTTTTAAATTCCCCGTACAATTTTTCCTTCCCCTCCCTTCCCACCCCCCAATATCCATTGGAAAGGTTCAAACAATTATTCTCAGCCACGGGCATAGCCTCTTTAGTTTCCACCGAATGTCTTTTGTTCCAGTAGTTTCTATCCTTTGAAGATAGGAGTTCCATCTGTTCCTTATTGTGGTGGACTTGACCTTCCACATTGTTTCCTGTGACATTACTGCGACAATGTCCGACTGAGTAAGTTCAAACAAATAACTATTCCATGCCTCTCCTGTCCATTTTTCTCTATCTTTCCAAACTAAAGCTATTGTTGCCTTTCCCGCTAATATCATAGCTTTGAAAGTAAACTGGTCCCCTTTCTCTATAGCCACGTTTTCAAGTATACCCATTGTCATGAAATCAAAATCCATTGATAGCTTCACTTTAAACAGTTCATTAATGACCTTCGGATTTTATTCCAGAATTCCTTTACCTCTGGACATTCCCAGTACATATGGGAAAACCATCCCTTGACTAGTTTACAGTGCCAACAGTTACAATTCAATCCTGCTACCATAGCTAGCTGGGCTGGAGTTCTGTACCATTTTAGAATTTTTTTAAATTCCAGCTGTCTAAATTTGCTTACTTTAATCTCATGTGTTCCTTTCATTAGGGGACGCAGGTGGCGCTGTGGGTTAAACCACAGAGCCTAGGACTTGCCAATCAGAAGTTTGGTGGTTCGAATCCCTGCGACGGAATGAGCTCCCATTGCTCCTGCCAACCTAGCAGCTCCTGCCAACCTAGCAGGTCCCAGCTCCTGCCAACCTAGCAGTTCGAAAGCACGTCAAAGTGCAAGTAGATAAATAGGTACCACTCTGGCAGGAAAGTAAATGGCGTTTCTGTGTGCTGGTCTGGTTCGCCAGAAGTGGCTTAGTCATGCTGGCCACATGACCTGGAAGCTGTACACCGGCTCCCTCGGCCAATAAAGCAAGATGAGCACCGCAACCCCAGAGTCGGTCACAACTGGACCTAATGGTCAGGGGTCCCTTTACCTTTACCTTATTCCTTTCATTATCCTTTCAACCGTTGATTCACTAACTTGTTCTTCCTGTATTATCTCCATTAAATGGCAATGAATCTCCAAAAGATCAGACAGGTGTCTCTCCCAACCCTACCTGCAGATGTCAAGGATTGAACTTGCAGCTTTCTTGACACCAAGCATTTGGTCTCTCAGTAAGCTATGACTCCTTCTAGTATTATTCAAAAGCATGACTTCTGGTACAAATAGCAATCTGTCACCTATTCTGTTTCTCTAGGCCTACCGATTGTCTGGTATGCAATTTCCTTCTCTGCTTCTTGGGAGTATCTTCTGCTATATATTAATTCTCACAGGGAACACAAACAAGAAGAAAAAGGGGGGGGGGAGAACTGCAATAGCACAGAGCGCTGACCTTCTGCTGTCTGGCATAGGAAACTCAAATCCAGTCCCAACCTCCAGCATTAGATTTGCAATGATATTTTAGCACTTGAATAGGCTGCGGAACTTGTGTTATGCAAGGTCACACTTCCAGTGTCTCCAACCAAGATGATAAGGAAATTGGATTACATGAATTGCCTGAAACTTAAGTGCCCTGTGGCGGTTATCAAGCCTGGGCATTAAGAGTCTGACAAGCAAAAAAATAACAGTAACCAAACTCACTATGTTAGAAGTGCTACTGGTGCATTAGGCAAAAGCCAGACACAGGCGTTATTATTATGAATATTAAAAGTATGTATTAAATCACTGTTCTTCGCAAAAGGAGCTATACAGCAGAACTAGCAATGCAGTATGATGGCTACAGCTATACTTTGGGAATAGTGGTTTGAATTTCAGCTAGCATTTTCTCTTTCTCTCTACCTTCCTCATGGGGCAGTTATGAGGCTAAACCACCACACTTAGCCCTCTGTAAGAAGGACAAGACAACAAAGGGGCGGGGGAACTAAGCATACCACAATCAGAGATACAGCCTTCCACGTTTGTCGTTCTGTTTCTCCACTTTCACATCTAAATTTTGGGAAATTTCTGATTTGTTTCACAACTTTGAGAGCCTATGCCTGTATAACGGACGTTTCTCTAAGGGCAGTGGAAGTCAACACGCAACATCTTTTGCCGGCCTCCTCTTACTGGCAAAGGATATATAATGAAATGAAAAGGATTTTTAAAATAACCTTTGTTAAAACAACAACAACCCAGAATTATAGGGACAGAACTACCTAAAATGTATAGAAATCCATTCATGTATGCTACTACAGCAGCAAGAATGTTACTTGCCCCAAAATGGAAAGAAGCAGAAGTCCTAGCAAAGGAAGAATGGATACAAGAAATTATGGAACATAGAGAAATGGCGAAACTTACTGGAAGAATAAGAATCAAGATAACACATTTTTAAATAAAAGATTGGAAATGGTTTCTTGAATATTTATAGTAGCAGTAGCAGCGCCAATCCAATAATCCTGCCCATGCCATGCCTCCCTCCCTGTGCCTTGTCCTTCTCCCAACCAACAGGAATGCTCAGTGTTCGGAAGGTAGGTGTACAATGCTTCCCTGTCAACCTCTACTTGTCAAGGCCTGGTCCCTTCATGAGGAAATAAGATGGGCCTTTAACCGAGGACTAGAGCAGAAAAGTGCATGAAAGTCTTGCCCTCCATGTCCCCAGCATGCCAGCTACACTTTAGACCTCCCCACAACTAGCAGAAAGCAGAAAGGGGCTAAACATGCTTCAAATCTCTTCCCACAACAGGGAAATTTCTGGAAGTGCTCAAACATGCTTTAAAACCTTCAGACCTGCATGCTAACTGTGTGAAGATCTGAAGAGCAGCTGGACACATGGGGTGGGACTTGGGGGGGTGTACCCCTATCCCTAGGGACGCGGGTGGCACTGTGGTCTAAACCACTGAGCCTAGGGCTTGCTGATCAGAAGGTCGGCAGTTCAAATCCCCGTGATGGGGTGAGCTCCTGTTGCTCGGTCCCTGCTCCTGCCAACTTAGCAGTTTGAAAGTGGGTCAAAGTGCAAATAGATAAATAGGTACCACTCCGACGGGAAGGTAAATGGCGTTTCCATGTGCTGCTCTGGTTTGCCAGAAGCGGCGTACTCATGCTGGCCACATGACCTGGAAAAACTGTTTGCGGACAAACGTCGGCTCCCTCGGTCAGTAAAGCGAGATGAGCGCCACAACCCCAGAGTCGTCTGCGACTGGACTTAACTGTCAGGGGTCCTTTACCTTTACCTTTTACCCTTATCCCAGTTTAATGCTTCACATATTTAGGCAAATGCCTGAACATGCATAGAGTGGCTTGTCAGAAGCTGCTAGGTGATCATCAGAGCCTAGATGGGTTTTAAAACTTTAATCTGCCATCCACAAACCAACATAGCATACTGCCGCCCAAACTTTTTGCCTCGATAAATTTAGAAGGTCAGAGGACCGGCTATCGAATCAGCTTCAATCTATATGGTGGGGGATCAAGCATAAATTAATTTAGAATTCATTATTAGTTTCTTTAATAATGTTTGGAGGCAAATATGCTGTAACTTCAGCAAAGATACACAGAAAACCTCTTGTTTTGCCCTTCCTCAACTAAGACCTAAGCCTAATTAGAGTAAGATCATTGTAGAGGAAGAAATCACTTTTTGAAAATGATACAGCTCAAATTTCAGTGCTTTTTAATCTGGGATAAATGAATATCAGGCCTACACACTCAGCATCTAAATACACACACACACCATTATAAGCCACATTTTGTGGCTCTAATTCTAGGCTATTCTCGCAAATGATAGGTAAATAATTACACTAATTGGCATTTTTTGTATAATCATATATGATAGTTTAGTATATAATAGCTTTTCACAGCGTCAAATTACTTACATTAACGCTGGTAATAGTTTTTAATGAAATCTCGGGGGACAGCTTGAACTTGCAGATATAAAGTAACATAGCTTTCATTTTTTTAAATGTGAATACTCTAATTAGTTTTCCTTACTTAACAGTTTGGTGCCTTGAGGCACTAAGGAAAGGGGCCTTCTTACCGAGGGAAATTTTCTAATGTCGTTCCACTGAAAAATTAAATGAATTAGGATGTCAGATATCAGCAGCATTTTACCAGGCTCTCTGCTAATTCTCACAGATGAGAGATTAATCAAAGGCACGTTCCCATCCAAACCACAGCCAAGAACATAACTGAATTCTTCACCCAGCAGAAAAAGGTAACAACGCACTGGATCGAGCATGCTATATTCCCCTTGGAATGTTAACAACTAGTTTAACTTTCAGCAAGCAAAACAGAGTAGCTCCTGGGTGGAGTTTATTCTATCAGAATATTCAACGCATACTTATATTATTATTTTTATGTACAAGCCATAAGCCACTCAGCCTATATGGAAAATAGTAACAACATTATGGCTGATTCCCACATCTAGGAACCAGCCCAGCTTCACTGGGATGGAGAAGAGAAGTGGGGATGATTTCTCTAGTTTGAGAAATGAGTGCTTGGCAAAAGAAATCTGGTGCTGGACTAGGTGTTCGTAGGGCTGACAGTGTCTGCTGTGGAGCGGGTAGCGCTGTGGTCTAAACTGTGGGCCTCTTGGGCTTGCCGATCAGGAGGTCGGCGGTTCAAATCCCCGCAATGGGGTGAGCTCCCATTGCTCTGTCCCAGCTCCTGCCAACCTAACAGTTTGAAAGCACGCCAGTGCAAGTAGCTAAGTAGCTAAAGCTGCAGCGGGAAGGTAAACAGCGTTTCCGTGCGTTCTGGTTTCCATCACGGTGGCCCATTGCGCCAGAAGCGGTTTAGTCATGCTGGCCACATGACCCAGAAAGCTATCTGTGGACAAATGCCGGCTCCCTTGGCCTGAAAGCGAGATGAGCGCTGCAACCCCATAGTTGCCTTTAACTGGACTTAACCAAGGGATCAAGAGACAAGAGCACCCTACTCTCCTTCTAAATCTATCCAACTGCTCTTCCCTTAGTCTTTAATAGTTGGCATCCCTGTGTTAGCATCATCTGTTAAGGCTGTACCAGTAGCAGGGGGCATATTAATAAGCTCTTTCGAGAAAGGCTGGGATGTGTAGCTAGAACTCCACTTTTTATTTTTAGTTAGTAGCCATGATCCTCCACACTATTAGTAGATAACTTGGTTTGCAAACTTCAACACAGTCCGCAACTGAGCCTATGATGATGCTGAAGGGTAAAACCTAAAACCTGAACTTTCTAGGATCTGATCAACTAGACCGCCACGCATAAATATATCATCAAAAATCATCTTCACTGGAATCAGGTATCAATAGTCCCTTGAAAAAGAGTAGCATTCCTGATTCTGACAAACTTAAAGGCCCATCAAGTCTCTTCCAAGTATGACTTAGCATTGTACAATTTGTATTTAAGAGTTGGGGGGGGGGGATATCTCCTAAATGTTTCATTTGTCTGTTGCTGCTTTCAGTTCCTAGAATCAAGAGTATATGCTCTGAAATGAAGTCATCTACTTGCGATGTTAAAATACCGAGTACCATATATTCTGATTGCCATATCTGATTATTTTAGTTCCACCAATTTGTTCATCCAAGGTACAAACTAGGGCTTTGCAATATCTGGTTTTCAACATTGTGATATATCACCAGCTAAATATCTCAATATTCTGATATATCACAATGTCTCAAATAAGGATGGAGCTATGTAGCATCGGCTGGCTTCATGTTTTTCCCCACATCATGATTTCTGCATAGCACACATATACACAAACCCCATGATTCGCGATACATTGCCAGGTCAAAAATTATGAAACCAATGTCATAATATGGACTTCAAACCGGTTTTGGACAATATATCAATACATTGTTCAGCCCTAGTACAAACTGAGCTCCTAAGAGTCTCACTGCCAGACTACTCCAATTCACCAGAACACAAACACAAGTGTCAAATATCTAAGACTACTCTTCAAGAAAGCTAGAAAACTCCTCAGAAAGAAACAGAGTTTCATGTTTTCCCTTAATATGCATTATGGTAAGACCTGACACTTCCAAAAGTGCAACATGAGTCATGTACCATGATGTTTAGCTGAGTGATTTATTTTTTTAAAAAAATAATAAAATTGGTTCTTCAATGAAAAGTCGACCACACAATTATTTGAGAAATATAGTGAATTTTAAGTGCCCATACCCTGGATAGTTCGAGGTTTGTTGGCATTATTGAAGTCACAGATTATCTCCCATTTATTCTGCACCTCCTCTGGTGTCATCGGCTGGTTCTTCTGCCTGACAATGGCTCCTAGCGATCGCTCCCAGCGTACTAAGCAAACAGTGATAGGAAGAGATAGCCATCAACTGTTGAAACTTCAGGACCACTGCTTCCTTGTAAAAGTAGTAGCCTTTCCCATCAAAAAAAAGTCTAGATTATCGCTCCCTGCCAAGAACAGAACCTGATTTTTACATAATTCAGACCCCCCACGTAGAGCAGAAATTCTAGCTCAGACCTTTAAGTAAGAGAGCTTCGCTGAATATGGCTTTTTTGCCATTTTGTTCATCTGCATTCACAGCTTGCATCATTTTGAAAGCTTAAAGAGAACAGTAGTTGTAAGAATGATAAAAGCACCTTATTCAGTTTCAAATAAGATCTGATAAAAACATACTATCATTTGCCATCAGTGTCCAAAAAGCTGGTCCACATAATACAGAGTGCTCATAAAACACCTGTAAAGGGTGCAGAGATGGAGTTTTGAGGAACTGTTTCATGGATGTATGGTAAACTGCACCGCTATAAGCCCTTTTAAAACATGTTGGCGGGATTATTGGGTTTTCTTGTTTTTGTTTTTATTATGTATTATGTGTTTTTGCATTGTGATTTTGTGTTGTGGCCCACCCTGAGACCTGTGGGTATCGGGTGGTATACAAATTTAATAACTAATTATAACAATAATAAATACTATATGCCTTTGTAGTACAAATGTGAATTCAATCCACAGTTACTTACCAAAACGTGGTACTGCTAAAGTGGTTTTAAAATGGCTAAAAATACGCCTTTGTATAATTCCGAAGTATTGGCATAAAGGTCCACTATCCTTAATAGGCAACAAATTAAAGTTTCCATATTCTATTTTATGACAACATAAAGATTTCATTTCATATTAAATTCAGATTCTTTTGCAAGTACTAGACCAGATTGTACAAGACCACTTACATTTACCAATCCATCCAGCTCCGACCTGCAATATAAAATTTTAAAAGTTAATATAACCTCAAAAAGCAAGCAGGGACAGAACTGTACTTCTAGCCATACTGGAGAGAGCAGTATGTTTCATTTCAATAGGGATGACAACAATAGCCCAATTCAGATGATCATATCTTGGTTTAATAAGGAGATTATATGAATATGAGCCTTTTGCCCACCCACTCAACCTCTTCAGTCCTCCTTTCCCAGCTAATCTAATCAAGAAGCCTCTAATTAACTATCATCGCCTGCTTTGTCTGAAATGGGAAATTATGGTTACGACTTTGTAACAAGTCATAATATTAAACCAGCTTCAAACCTTGGTTGAACATCCTAGCCTGTTTCAAAGCAGCTAATCATAGTTTCCCAGTTTTGATGGAACAAGAAACAATGGTTAATAAGAGGCTTCTTGGTTTGATTGTTATGAAGGCAAGAATTGGGGAGCTGAACAGGCAAGCAAAAGATTTATTCATTATCCATGTATTAAGCTGAGGTATAATCAGAATGTAGCCAATAGGTCAAACAGCTACAGTATATACTCTTTGTGTGGTATTCAATTAAGATTTACTCAGAGTACACCCACTGCAATTAAATAACATGGCTAAGTGAGGTTCGTTATTATCAATAGGTCTACTCTGAGTACAACTTGGTTGAATATTGCCCTTAATTTTTTCTGCATTTTGTTTCTTTCATGTGTATCTTTAACCCTAACATATTATTCTCCTAGCTTCAAGAAAGCTGTTAAGTGGGTAGGCAAACCCAATATCGGGAATGTAAATTCAGGTATCACTCCCCACCGATTACCTTATTCACCCTAATTTGCACACGCATATACCTCACTTTAACTCTCATTTCTCAAAGATTCACAGCTGACCATGTGAACAATTTGTGGCCGGGAAAGGATAATACAGGGATATTACCTCAAACAGACCGCTATTCTCTTGACAACTTTCATGGCAAAGCCAAAGAACCAGAGGAGCCACATATTCTGGCTTGAAAGCATCCAGCATATCTAGGTTAGATGGAGTTTAAAATAACGTAAGTTTGCAAAAATAAAATAAAAATGCTATACACTCTAGAACAGACGTTGCACACCAGGAATGGAAAAACTGCTGTCCTGGGGTTGCTGATGGACTACAACTCCCATCAACCTCAACCATTCTCCATGGCTGACAAGAGCTGGAGTCCTACCACATTTACCACACAGCCACTCTGAGCCCAGCCTTGGCTGGGGAGGGCGGGGTATAAAAAAATTATTATTATTATTATTATTATTATTATTATTATTATTATTATTATTTAGAGGGCCACAGTTTCCCCATCCTGGTTGTATATAAAGAGATAAAATACCAGGCTTAACTGATACTCGTAAGTGCATGCTCACATTCATCCTTTGTTATCCTTGTTTCTCTTCCTCACTTCCCCATAATTTTAGACTGTAATCTCCTTGGGGAGAGGGGGCACTAATTATTTTTACTATTATTATTATTTTATATCCCGCCCATCTGGCTGGGTTTCCGCAGCCTCTCTGCATGGCTCCCAACAGAATATTAAAAATACAACAAAACATCAAACATTAAAAACTTCCCTAAAGAAGGCTGCCTTCAGATGTCTTCTAAAAGTCAGATAGTTGTTTATTTCATTGACATCTGAAGGGAGGGCGTTCCACAAGGCAGGTACCGCTACCAGGAAGTCCCTCTGCCTGGTTCCCTGTAGCCTCACTTCTCGCAGTGAGGGAACCGCCAGAAGGCCCTCGGTGCTGGACCTCAGCGTCCGGGCAGAACTATGGGAGTGGAGATGCTCCTTCAGGTCTACTGAGCCAAGGCCGTTTAAGGCTTTAAAGGTCAGCACCAACACTTTGAATTGTGCTCAAAAACGTACTAGGAGCCAATCTGCCTCTCTTCTCGCCTTCAGAATTTAAGAGCGTTATGCGGTGTACAAAATAAAACACTGCAAGTGATAACTTGCTGTCCAAAAACACCCAGCATGGAATTTTCATCCAGGCATGATAGCACAGAGACAGAAGTTGGGACACATTTCAATGTATCATTCCACCTTTCCTTCGAAATGGTTAAATGGTTTCCCCCCATCTCCTTATCTTCAGAACAACTCTGTGAGGTAGGTAAGGCTGAGAGTCAGTGACTGGTCCTAGGCCACCTGGTGAGCTTCATGGCTGAGTGGTGATTTGAGTCCCACCTTCCCAGTTCCTAGTCTGACACCCTAACTATTACGTACACCGCATGGATTTTACAAAGACCCACAGGAAGAACAGATGTTGCACAAAGAGGCAGGAAATGGTGAGACAAGCCTACAGAAGAAATATGGTTGCTGCAGGAGCAAGTAGCTTATCAAGTTTTCTGACAAATTCAATAAACGTTGGTGCACACCCTCCCAAATTAGCTTTGCCTATATCAACATTAGTCTGGCATGCAATCTCCTCTTGCTCTTCCTTTTGAAATGTGACGTGATGCAACATCATCACTCTCGGCAAATACATCTAACATGTTTAACATACATACTTTCAGTGGTGGAATTTGGTACTGTGGCACCCTAAGCTAGGTCAAAATTTGGCACCCTCCCCAGCAGCTATCCTTGTCAGTTTGCATTTCTTAGTACAGAAAGTATTGATCTGATGTGTAGAGATCTTTCCTATTCCGTTTAATTCAGGAGTGTTCTGGAAAGTTTCTTTCTGCGTGAGAGAATCTTGCAGAAGGTTCTTGCTTGGGTTATTTCTTCTGGAAAGCTGAGTACAGCTAGTTTAAACTGGTTCTGTTATCTCTCTGTCAAGGTCAATGCTGACTATAATAGGCCAGAAGGAGCCTGGCCTTCACTTTACTTTATCTTTTCCGTCTCGTTGTTCTGGTGTTCTGTACTGTGTGCTATAGTGCTAAGGTTTAGTCTTATTACAGTGGTACCTCGGGTTAAGTACTTAATTCGTTCCGGAGGTCCGTTCTTAACCTGTAACTGTTCTTAACCTGAAGCACCACTTTAGCTAATGGGGCCTCCCACTGTCGCCGCACTGCCGGAGCACGATTTCTGTTCTCATCCTGAAGCAAAGTTCTTAACCTGAAGCACTATTTCTGGGTTAGCGGAGTCTGTAACCTGAAGCGTATGTTACCAGAAGCGTATGTAACCTGAAGTACCACTGTACAAGTATTGTAAGTTTTATTTTAAGTGCTGCAACTGGATTTTTATGGACTCTGCCAATCCTGAATGTATTGGATTTGTGACCATTGTGCTCATTTGCCTTCAGTAGCAGTAAAGCTCTGCTGAATGAAGTAGAATTTCCTTTGATCTTTTTTCTTGGAAACTCTGCAACGTGTTTTAAGTTTTTCCTCCTCTGGAGACCGCAAGACACTTCTGCCGTGCCAGGCTTTGGGAAGGAGGCAAGAAGGCTCCAGCAGGGTTCAAAGCCCATATACCTCCTTCCCAAAGATGGGCAAGAATTAACTAGGCTTTGGGAAGAAGGTGGAAGGACTCAAGGACCCTGTCAGAGCCCTTACAGCTCTTTCCCGTAGCCAGGCAAGTGTTTATGGGGTGTCCTTCGCTCAGCAACTGGTGCAAGGGAACCAGTTGCACTGCCCTAAAACGTCTGATGTCACTTTGGAGGAACGCATGATGAAGACTGAAATTTCAGTTTAAAAACTCAATAACATGGTGCTCACATAAAATATGCCAGCCCTTATAGGTTCACATTAGTAGTCACCCATGTGGCATTAAGTTGAGTGATGAACAAAAATGTTGGCATCTACTTTTTATAAAACATGCACAGTTTTTTCTGAGCACTTAAGAGGTTGATGTCGACGCTGGGTACACTCAAGTAAATGTCAACTTTAACCTTAATCAGAAATGAAATGGGAGTCTGTGCAGGACACTAAAAGAATGTCTGTGGAAGAAGATGACAAAGTAACACTCCAAGATTAATATATTTAGGAGTTGGGGGAGAAAGGGAACTGGGACTTCACAAATGCCGTTGTATCTCATATTGCTTCCTTGCATTAGAACAAAGGCCATAAACAGGCCAAAAGCCATATCCAGTTAAAGATGATACAACTGTAGCTCGCTACAATTCAGGAGGGTGAATCTCGCACACTATGTCCTGAACAGTCTTTTCTCCCCATTTATGAGCAGATAACTTTGCTTGTATCAGATGGGAAGCTTTTAACTGCTTTCTTCTAACACAGGAGCATCCAAACTTTTTTCAAAGAGGGCCAGATTTGATGAAGTGAACATGCATGAGGGCCAACCAAAGTTGTTGACCTTTTTAGGATTGAAGTTGTTGAGCGTTTTTTAGGATTTTACCCTGGGGAAATAAACTGCCACAGGGGCCGGATTTAAACCAACCGGTGGGTCACATTAAGCCCCAGAAATGGGTGCCTGTTCTAATGGATCGTTCTAATGGATCGGTGCCTGTTCTAATACTGCTAAAAGTGGTGAAATTATTTATTATTTTTAAAATAGGGAGATATTGGAAGGTTTGCAGCAGCCACTGGGCTGAATCGCTCATTGAGGAACTGGGTTCTGAATTATTAATACAAGACATGAAATAAATATATTTCCAAAGTGCATCAATGCAGAACATTGCGCTTTATGCGTAAGTCCAAGTGACAGCACATCAAAGACCAAAAGCTTGATTCCGAGTCTTAGCGGTCTGCTTTTGTCTTTGGAAGACAAGAGGAACGATATGAAGATACAGGATTAAAATGAGCTTCACACACAAGCACATCTATTCCAGCATCGCAAGCATCATGCAATGAAGCAAACGGAAGACGCTTTGAAAACACCACAATCAGCAGCACTGGTGGTCTCATACAGAAGCAGTCAAATCCATCACTGCCAGGCAAGAGGTGGTCAAAAGAGGTGTGTCTCCAAACAGGGGGCAGGATATTTTCTCAGGCCTCGCTTTCACTGGGCCTAGACCTATTTAATCCCCAGCATGCTTTGTGAAAATAAGTTTTGAGTTGTTCCTCAGTTGTTGTTTGGAAAAATAAAAGCAGGTGCTTCTCTAAAAGTCTTATGCAGCACTTACAGTGAGTGAGTTACATAAATTTGTTCCCTTTGAAATCTAGGGAAACTGGAATCAGCTCATCTCTATGCTCCTTGAAGGACTAGACCAAAAGTTTAATCTAGTTTACAGTTCCATTTAATCCCAGACACTGTTGCCAACAATAGCTTGTCCAGTGATCCAGGAAAAGGTATCATTACTGCAAAAGAGAAAACAGACATGCTGCTAGTGCAAAATTTCTTATCACCCAAAGTTAAACAACCAGGTTCAGAATTTTGATTTTAAATATTATGACAAAGAGCCAATGGTAGATCTATTCTCTGTTACATTTTTTCCCCATTCTTTTTCTCTCTCCTTCTTTTCAAAAACATCTGCACTTGCTGGGGACCAGTCAAAACAAATAACATTTCAAAATTTGAAGTTCTAGTCTGCTCTTGATTCAGGGTAGTCAGGGACACACCAGAGTGTGGAACAGTAGTTAGCGTTCTGGGTTCAAATTCCCACTCAGCCATGAGGTCACTTTGGGCTGGTCAACAACTCACAGTCTAACCTACCACACAAGGCTTTGGTGAGGATAACATGGGGAGAATTATGTACACCACTTTGAGCTCCTTCGAGGAGAAGTGGCATATTACTAACATCACAAATAAAGAAAAGGAAAAAGGAAAAACATTTGACTGTGTGATCCTTTGTAATTTTGCCACCGTTTCGGTGATTTAATGACACAGCCAAAGCTCACCTGAAATAGAAGAAATGTCAGGAACAGAAAAGTAGCTGGGCAGTTCTGTGATATTAAATCATCCACTTTGCTAATATTTAGATTGCTTACCCTGAGGCATGACAGTCTGCGTTAGCCGAGATCCTGCGGTGGGAGCAATGGTGTTGCAATGGATGTTGTACTTTCTGCCCTCGACTGCAAGTGTGTTCGCAAGACCCAAAAGACCAAGTTTGGCAGCGCTGTAGTTTGCCTGGCCAAAGTTGCCATATATCCCAGCAGCTGAGGAAGTCATAATTATTCTGGAAAACAAAATGCAGCGAATTCCTGTTAATATGATGTCATGGCAGAAAACACTTTGAAAGGGGACAAGGGGACTAGGCCAGTAAAAGCAAGGGAGATGAATCCTGTAATAGGGCAAGTCAGAAAACAGCACCAGGCTTTTCACATAGCGGCAAAATAATTTCCCCTCTTATCTAGTAAGAGAACAGCCAAGTCATTTAGCAAGGTTTGGAAGTGCAAGTTAGTGACTAGCAAATAGGAGATATTCTGCTATCTCAGGGTTGTTGTTGTTGTTGTTTAGTCGTTTAGAATCATAGAATCATAAAATCATAGAGTTGGAAGAGACCACAAGGGCCATCGAGTCCAACCCCCTGCCAAGCAGGAAACACCATCAGAGCACTCCTGACATATGGTTGTCAAGCCTCTGCTTAAAGACCTCCAAAGAAGGAGACTCCACCACACTCCTTGGCAGCAAATTCCACTGTCGAACAGCTCTTACTGTCAGGAAGTTCTTCCTAATGTTTAGGTGGAATCTTCTTTCTTGTAGTTTGGATCCATTGCTCCGTGTCCGCTTCTCTGGAGCAGCAGAAAACAACCTTTCTCCCTCCTCTATGTGACATCCTTTTATATATTTCAACATGGCTATCATATCACCCCTTAACCTCCTCTTCTCCACGCTAAACATGTTTAGTTGTGTCCGACTCTTCGTGACCCCATGGACCAGAGCATGCCAGGCACTCCTGTCTTCCACTGCCTCCCGCAGTTTGGTCAAACTCATGTTCATAGTTTCGAGAACACTGTCCAACCATCTCGTCCTCTGTGGTCCCCTTCTCCTTGTGCCCTCCATCTTTCCCAACATCAGGGTCTTTTCCAGGGAGTCTTCTCTTCTCATGAGGTGGCCAAAGTATTGGAGCCTCAACTTCATGATCTGTCCTTCCAGTGAGCACTCAGGGCTGATTTCCTTAAATAAACCCTGATTATCTCAGGGTAGAGTCCCACAAACTATTGAAATGGCAGTGATTAAGAGAGACATTTGGGTATGTTACCATGATTGCTCATAGCAAATTTATTCTCACTCAGCCCCCTGCCCCTGCCTTGCTATTTGGGGCAATAATATTGGCTAACCTTAGTACAGGGGTTGCCAAGAAGGTGCCCTCCAGATGTTGCCGACTTTCATCATTCCTACACCAGCATGTCCGATGGGCAGGGATGAGAATTGTAGCCCAATAACATCTGGAAGGGACTATGTTGGTTATCCCTTAGGGGGCTGTTGTATGGAGGACAACTAGATAATACCAGTGTTCAAGGTTCCTCACATGCAAGTGCTCTACAGCTATTAAGGATTATTGTTAGTATTATTGAACAACAACAACTATTACTGCTTATATTTAATAACCATTACATCATGGTTTTGAAGGTTGTCTACCACCTTAGGGTTCTTTTTCCTTTTTAAAAGGAAAGATGAATTCTTTTCTTTTTTTAAGATTAAAGTATCATGGATTTTACAGAGAAACCGGTGGTAACATAACCACAGAGTACTTTAACTCTTATTTATTCAACAGAGTCTTGGATCCCTCCGGCAGTATGTTCAATGACCAATCCAATCTACTCACCTGCCAAAGTTCTGGTTTTTCATATGGTTCCATGCAGCTCGGGTTACCAGGAAAGACCCCCTCAGGTGAACTTTGTGAATTATATCTAGAAGGAATTCAAGCAGTTTAATGCATGTGTTTCCTGAATGAGTGAAGGCAGTCAATTCTAAAGCGCAATATGGACGCTTTTCTTTGTAACAAGGGCCTGGAGTCTGACTAGCCCTCTGCGCTGCCTCTTGTGCAGCTACGGTAGGTTCCCCAACACTCCAGAACAGATTTTCAAAGGGTCTACAGAGGAAATGTAAGATCTGCAAAAACTACCATAATAGCTTCTGTTGGAAGAAGGATCCTATTAGTGGAACTCTGCTCTGCTCCATCAATGGAACCTCAGTTTGGATCTAAGCCAACAGGTTGAACCTTCAGTCTGTGAGTTTAATTAGGCCCACTAAAGCTTCCCATTTGGCCTGCAACGTCTTTTCAGCCAAACCCAACACCATATATGACATCAGGTGTGGGGCAGGTAAATATATGGCTCAGCTGAAAGAGGAATTTCAACAACACCTGGAAAGTTCTGTGCTAAACACTAGAAGATTATCAGGTCTTATGAAGAGCTGTGCACTGGGGTTCATAATGCCCAATGATCAGCTGACCTTTGGCACTTTGCAGGCTGTGCCTTCAGCCTCACTGTTTCATTTCAAAGTATGTGGGCAAAAATGGGTCACCTGATGTCACCATTGCACCAGGTGATTGACAGGTGGCTGGTCCACCTACCTGTCAAACATGGGGGGGGGAGGGTGTTGGGAGATAATGATATGCCCCACCAACCAGATTCTGTTCCCCACCACTGATCCATGTCATTGAGCTTTGTTACTTAGTCAACTCACCCCAGTCTTCATCACTAATTCTAGCGAATGAACGGTCCCTCAGTATCCTAAATAGAAGAAAAGGAAGCAAAATCATCACAGCAGTCACAACGTCATGAATCTGTGGCAGAAGAAAAAGGTTTTGTCGTTCAGATCTACTTACCCAGCATTGTTGATAAGTATGTCTGCAAAATAAATGCACACAAAATGTCATATAGATATATACACGCTATACATAGTTTTGATATGCATGCTAAAATCTTTACTACTACTTGAGTTGCATTAAATTTTGCCTTTAGCAAATCTGGCCAGTCCTGAGACACAGAGAGAGTACATTTCAGGAATGCAAAATGCTTGCACTTGTTAAAGGCTGGAAGCGACTCCAGTCTCTGGCTGCAGCACATTAGGTTGGTATAACAACAACAACAACTATAATAATAATAATTTTATTATTTGTATCCTGCCCATCTGACTGGGTTGCCCCAGCCACTTGTAACAGACTGGCAAGAGAGAAAAGAATGCCCCACATTTTTGTTTGGAATGAATGAACAGTTACTAAAATTTGGGCAAACAAAAGTGCCTCTTGGAACGTAACTGGCCTAACAGCCTCATTCAAATTCAGGGGCACTTGCATATCTAAATGAAGCAATGCCTCTCAAACAAAGGACAAGGACATGCTGATGCTTGCTATCCTAAGCATTTGATAGAACAGCAAGTCCAAGGTTCAGGCCGCCAGGCAACTTAGCATGAATATATAATGCTGTTGCAATGTGAAAAAGAGAGTTAATTCAAATTCAATACTCCTTACGTATTTTGAAGTGGTGCCATAAAACTTTGCCTTGCCATTTTATGCATCTGTGTAAAGGGACCCCTGACCATTAGGTCCAGTCGTGGCCGACTCTGGGGTTGCGGCGCTCATCTCGCTTTATTGGCCGAGGAAGCCGGTGTACAGCTTCCGGGTCATGTGGCCAGAATGACTAAGCCGCTTCTGGTGAACCAGAGCAGTGCACGGGAACGCCGTTTACCTTCCCGCCAGAGCAGTACCTATTTATCTACTTGCACTTTGAGGTGCTTTCGAACTGCTAGGTTGGCAGGAGCAGGGACCGAGCAACGGGAGCTCACCCTGTCGCAGGGATTTGAACCGCCGACCTTCTGATCGGCAAGTCCTAGGCTCTGTGGTTTAACCCACAGCGCCACCCGCGTCCATAGTGACATTCAAAAATGTACATGGCTGAGCCCTAATGAGTAAGAGATTAGCAGTCCTGCCCTAATCACAGTAGCTTCAGGACAGGACTCCTCAAATGCCCTGATGCCCACATGGTGCTCCAGGTGAGCTGAAATCCTCCCTCTTCTCATCAATAGGATGGTTGGCTCTTGATGACAGAAGGATGCCTTCATGCAGCTGTCCACCACTCAAGTGGATACAGAAGCCTTTTCATGAGCTGCATCTGAAAGATCAGGGCAGCTATGTGGGAGCTAACCCCCTAATTCTGTCCTAAACCTCCATTTAGGACAGAAGCACCCTGTCTCATTAAAAAATAATCATCATACCTATCCTCCCAAAAGCATCCAGTGCAGTTTTCACAAGCTTCTCGCCGGCTTCCACTGAATCTGCATAAAGAAGTCATAGAAAAAGAACTTAAACTTCAATCAGCAATGAGAATATTCTAGTTAGATAGAATACACCCATGCTGGTGGAAAGCAGGACACCAGAAAACCTGAATGTGATCCCTAGAGGCCATTACACATCAAATTTTGCTCACGCACAAACTATCTGGGCTATGCATTTGCATAACCAAGTTGATTACCATAGACAGCAGTAACTCCTTGCGACTGCAGCTACTGCGGTTTCTTCCTGCTGCATCCAGAGACATTATGCATTATGTGGATAGACCCAATAGCCGAAATGGGGAAGAAAACACCGGCTTGGATCCTATGGGTGAGTGGAAGCCACTTCTGCTTGTTCATAGCAGGAAGCGCCAATACCCATCCCAGCTGCAGCCCCTCCGGCACATGCCATTCCAGAGGGGTCTCCTGGCTCTCAGAAGTAAATTTGCAGAGAGGCACCAGGGGGTATGGAGCAGGAAAAAAACCCTGCTTTGCATATGGCACAATGTGTACTGTTGTTGTCTGGATCTATGCCACTGTATGAGCACATGTCCTTGGAAGGTAACACATATTTAAGACCCTGAACCAAAAAAAAGGCTTAAATGTGGGAACAAGCAGCATTTTGAGTGGTTTTTAATGCATCAAATATCTCCCGATGCCTGGGCTTCAGACATCACAATCTAAAGCAGGCTTCCTCAACCTCGGTCCTTCAGATATTTTTTGGCCTACAACTCCCATGATCTCTAGCTAGCAGAACCAGTGGTCAGGGATGATGGGAATTGTAGTCAAGTAAGCAACATATTGCTTTATTATCTAAGGATAATTGCATGTGTCAGATGGGTAAAACACTAAGCTCATTTAAAGCACCAGACTATGATCTTCAGTTCCTGGCTGTGCCTTGAAGCTAGAAGGACATGAATCAATAAATTTCACGACACGTTGCAGGTTATTTTCTGACGTTCTTCTGACACAAGGGTCAGCCTACATCATACAGTTGCACATGCATTTCATAGTGCTTGCCATAGTCTATGCAGATAGATGGGAGCTGCAGGTAAATACATGCATGTCATGTGTGTGTTACATTTGTGTGTGGACTTAAGCCTTTATAAAATGCAAGATTGGAAACCACTTTCAAAAGGCAGCGGCGTGCGCTGCGAATAGAGAACAGTACACTCATTCCATGGCCACTAAGAAATTACCAGATAGATCACAATGAAGCAGCACACAGATGTTTAAAGAATAAAGAAACAGAGCTACCATTTAAGGACTCAGCATAAATATTAGCCTTCATGACCTGCCCCAGGTAAGCTAAACGTGTACGTCTTCATTTAATGCAACAGCGTACAGCATGCTTCTGAACAGCACTGGCTGCAAAAACGATAATTGTTGGAAAGTGAATCACACTTACATAGCCACAATGAATTGCATAACTTCAAATCCTTCTAAAATGTGTGGGTTTATCATTCATGGCTCCACATTCTGACTTCCTAGTCACAGCAGACCCAATAATATTGGGTACTCTTAACCTTTCAGCTGGGTGACAATAATTCCCAAACTTTCCCCCCCCAGTTCTGAGATTAGGAACAATTGGCAAGCAAAATTCTAGGAAACCACTAATCGTGCAATAGTCATTTAAAACTTCATTTATGATTATATATAATTTTGCCAAAAATGTCAGACCCTTCTAAGAACCTCACCTGGATTTACATATTTCAAGCGTTAGAAATACAGTGGTGCCTCGCAAGACAAAAATAATCCATTCCGCGAGTCTCTTCGTCTAGCGGTTTTTTCGTCTTGCGAAGCATCCCTATTAGCGGCTTAGCGGATTAGCGCTATTAGCGGCTTAGAAAAAAGGGGAGGAGGGAAAAAACTCGCAAGACTCGCAAGACATTTTCGTCTTGCGAAGCAAGCCCATAGGGAAATTCGTCTTGCGAAGCGCCTTGAAAAACGGAAAACCCTTTCGTTTAGCGGGTTTTTCGTCTTGCGAGGTATTCGTCTTGCGGGGCACCACTGTAGTAGCTTTGTCAGCATGTGTTTTCTTGGGCAGGGGAGAGGCGGGATAGAGATGAGAGGAGAGAAACATACCATAGTTGGCCACTGCTTTTCCACCTTTGGCTCTGATTTCTTCAACAACATTGTCAGCAGCTGACGAGCTCTTTCCATGTCCCTTGAAGTCACCTCCGAGATCATTCACTGGTTATCAAACAGAGAAGATTGTAATGAGAATTAGGACCAGCTGCTGCACCTTAGGGTAGGGCCAGACTTAAAGATCAGCAGTGCCAACTTAAATAAAATATTGGGGGGGAGGTAATCCCCGCCCCACATAATTGACCGAATGTTGGGGTGCAACCTACAGCATTTAAATGGCAATGCCCATCAACTTTGGGGAGACCCAGGGCCCTCAAATATTTTGTTACAGAAGGTCGAAGGGACCTGGGCCCCTAGGAATTGGCTCCTACAGTATGTTGACCATGACTCTGGGGTCAGATGACACTCTAAGCTAAACCTTGGCATAGTTGCCATTCTGTGTCCGTATAGTTAAAGCTATGGTTTTCCCAGTAGTGATGTATGGAAGTGAGAGCTGGACCATAAAGAAGGCTGATCACCGAAGAACTGATGCTTTTGAATTATGGTGCTGGAGGAGACTCTTGAGAGTCCCATGGACTGCAAGAAGATCAAACCTATCCATTCTTAAGGAAATCAGACCTGAGTGCTCACTGGAAGGACAGATCGTGAAGCTGAGGCTCCAATACTTTGGCCACCTCGTGAGAAGAGAAGACTCCCTGGAAAAGACCCTGATGTTGGGAAAGATGGGGGGCACAAGGAGAAGGGGACAACAGAGGACGAGATGGTTGGACAGTGTTCTCGAAGCTACCAGCATGAGTTTGACCAAACTGCGGGAGGCAGTGGAAGACAGGAGTGCCTGGTGTGCTCTGGTCCATGGGGTCACGAAGAGTGGAACACAACTAAACGACTAAACAACAACAAAAAAGCTCAGGGGTCGGAGCAAAGCAAGAGTGAGCTCCCCATTGGGAACTACGACTGTGCAAAAATGCCAGAAAGTCATACTTCTCAAGATGTGTGAGCCAGACCTAACATACAGTGGTACCTTGGTTCCCGAATGGATTAGTTGTCGAACAAATCAGCTCCAGAATGCCGCAAACCCGGAAGATCCTGCAGCCAATCAGAAGCCGTGCCTTGGTTTTTGAACGGTTTTAGGAGTCGAACGGACTCCTGGAATGCATTAAGTTCAAGAACCAAGGTACCACTGTATATGGGTCAGAATAAGTACGCATTTAGTCTGCCAATGTTAAGTTTTAATCTGGGATAAGGAATTTGCGTTCCTCCAGATGTTATTGGACTGGAGTTGAACAACATCAGGAGAGTCACAGGTTCCATGTCCTTTATTTAAACTAACACTTCCTAGACTGAAAAATCATGAGCAGATGACTCTGGGACATTTAATGTAATGTTTCTGGCACAGTGAGCTTTTCTGTAATTGGATACCTGTGCAAACAGGGTAGGCTAAGACTACATATAAACTTTGAGCTAAAATTGTCAGAAACCCAACAAGAGCTTACAGGGTGAGCGAAAGTATTTCAGGACCTTATGAAGGCCATCTATTGGCAGTCTCTGTTTAAAAAGCACACTCAGTAGTTAAAACAGGAGTCCCCAATATCATGGATGTATGCAGTTATTCTGCAAAATCTTTTTCTTTTCTTCCCCTGCAGCGCAACTAATTAGACTTCATAGCCAGGCAGAAAGAGTTTTATTTTCATCATTGCAATTCAGCGTTTTTGAACTGTAAGAAACATGCATGGATTATTTGCATATTTTCAGACATATAACAAGAGCATGCAGAAAATCCAGGTTACGTAATAATAATGCAAAGCAGCTCATCTTGGAGGAGCTCAAAAAGGAAAGCAAATTGTGCTTGTGGATATGTATATATATCGTATTTATGAAGCAGGATTACCCCCATGTGGTCAAACCAAATAATGCAATTTAAAATTTGCCACTGTGTTCAATAATTCTTCAGGGCTAATGAAGTACATTAAAAAGGTGTCCATAAAAATTTGTTCTGAAAAATACACAGAATCAGGGGATAGCATAAAATTAATATCCTTATGCAGACACCTCATGATCTGTTTAAAGGCATTTTACTAGCCTAAGTGTTGGCTAAGGCTGTATCCCAACCTTACTTTACCTGAGAGTAAGCTCCACTAAATTCAATAGGACTTACTTCCAAGTGGACCATGTTAGAAACCAATAAAGAATACAGATTCACCAATGAGAAGTGGAGCACAGTAGCACAACTTTAAACCAGGTGTTCGCAAACAAATTTACTGAAGGGAGACTGATCTTTGATCCAACAGTAAACGGAATCACATGCATATGACAAATTACACAGACTGAGATCTCTAGTGAGGTGTGTGAGTTGCAGATCTCCACAGATGATAGCAGCCAGAATTGCATAAAACAACCAATGTAAGGGAAACCTATAGAATGTTAGGTAAAAGGTAAAGGGACCCCTGACCATTAGGTCCAGTCACGGACGACTCTGGGGTTGCGGCGCTCATCTCGCTTTATTGGCCGAGGGAGCCAGCGCACAGCTTCCAGGTCATGTGGCCAGCATGACTAAGCCGCTTCTGGCAAACCAGAGCAGTGCACGGAAACGCCGTTTACCTTCCCACTGGAGTGGTACCTATTTATCTACTTGCACTTTGACGTGCTTTTGAACTGCTAGGTTGGCAGGAGCAGGGACTGAGCAACAGGAGCTCACCCCGTCATGGGGATTTGAACCGCCGACCTTCTGATTGGCAAGTCCTAGGCTCTGTGGTTTAACCCATGGTGCCACCCACGTCCCTTATAGAATGTTACAGTAAGCTAAAGTTCTGATTGTATTGTTCACTCTTTTCAGTTGTGATAGAAGGAGAGGAGAGAGGGGTAGAGTGAAGAAAAAAGTCTGAATCTCAAATTAAATTACAGTGTAATCCTATATATGTCTACTCAGAGGCAAGTCTCATTGACTTCAGTGGGTAAGAGGGTATAGGACTGCATTCTGGTATTCAGAACCATACTGCCTTTGGTCAAAGCACAGCTATCGCTACTAAGGGGAACAGAAAAGGCTTTGAGACTGCCAACTCTAATGCGATGACACACAAAAAATCAAAGCGGTTTCCAGAGACCGAGAAGATTTAATGTCCTCCGTAACAGAGCTTGCAAGAGGAAGCCTTGCCAGTTTTAATTCTTGATTTCACACCCTGTTTTCCCCCCACAGCAAAATTCATTCTGCAGTAGCCTTGAAGCTGAAATAAGGAAAGTCGTGTCAGAGGAAGCTCCAATAGATGCTCAGATCGCAAAAGCTAAAAAAGGAGACTTCACAGGAGACAACGAACAGACCTCTAGTCAAACTCATTTAAGGACTCTTCCTATGACCTAACAGCACAAAGATACCAATTACAGTGGTGCCTCGCAAGACAAAAAGAATCCGTTCTGCGAGTCTCTTCGTCTAGCGGGTTTTTCGTCTTGCGAAGCAAGCCCATTGACGGATTAGCGCTATTAGCGGCTTAGCGGATAAGCAGATAAGCAGCTTAGAAAAAGGGGGGGAGGGGAAAAAACCCGCAGGAACTCGCAAGACATTTTCGTCTTGCGAAGCAAGCCCATAGGAAATTCGTTTTGCGAAGCACCTCCAAAACGGAAAACTCTTTCGTCTAGCGAGTTTTCCGTCTTGCAAGGCATTCGTCTTGCGGGGCACCACTGTATAAGTGGGTACCATTTTTATTGTTTAATGAATAGATTTATTGAATGTTCCTATTTTTACATATACTTCTAACATCAAAAACTGGGAGTGAAGGGGTGGGTGGTTATTTGCTTGCACGAGGCTTAAACATGCATATCTCTATTAGCATTCCAAATGTCAAAATGGGTACTGATTAATTGTAAGGGAGAGCAGTAAGCTCTGTAGCTGATAGACAGATGGACTGACAGGCAAGGATTATATTTCTGTTTCGTGCCAGTTTCAAGTAGCCATCTTAATAATAATAATAATTTTATTATTTGTACCCTACCCATCTGACTGGGTTGCCCCAGCCACTCTGGACGGCTTACAACATATACAAAAACCTAGCAAAACATGAAACATTAAAAAACTTCCCTATACAGGGCTGCCTTCAGATGTCTTCTAATGGTTGTATAGTAACTTATATCCTTGACATCTGATGGCAGGGCATTCCACTTGGAGGGTGCCACTACCAAGAAGGCCTTCTGCCTGGTTTCTTGTAATCTTACATTGACAGAAACCGACAGAAGGCCCTCGGAGCTGAACCTCAGTGTCTGGGCTGAACCATGGGGGTGGAGATGCTCCTTCATGGATATAGAGTCTGTATACTTGGCATCTCTGGAAACCCACATTGAAGGATTTTATTTATTTCCTTTTTATGTTTATGGTGCCACCTGCCTTCCATCACTGACCCCAAGGCTGTATACATGAGATTCCCAGCTGTTACCCAACCAGGCACTAACCAGTCCCAGACTTGCTTAAGTACTGCAAGGCCTCACGTCCCATCAGACCGAGACTTGTACAACTCACAAATGAACTATGCGTATATAGAAACTATGTGCTGAATATATTTGCAGTGTTCTGGTCTTCCACTTATAAAACATTGACAGTTATGCAGAAAACATATGGCATTAAAGGCAGGACCTGGGGTAATAGCGATAGATCTCCAAGTCGTCTCTGCTGCAAATGTCTAGGATTATTTCCCAAAGGCTAACAATCGTTTGGAAGTGTATCATGTTAAACTAGACTGAAGTGGGTGGAAACCTTGTACTGAAAGACTTGAGAATCACAAGGACAAAAGAAGTTAGAATACGACGCCAACTTAAGAAGGGTTTAAGGATTGGTTCACTAGGCTTCTGTTCTAACAGTGCTGCAAAGCCTCTGTTTTTGAGTATGTTTTGAACATTCTTACATTGAAAATGACGAAGGCTCGCATTTCAAACAACTTTAACCACTTCCAGAATAAAAGCTGTAATTCAGAGCAGCTGTTAGCTAAAATTAAAAGGAACTGCACACATTTCTGAAGCTTTTAGAGCAGTTTGTGCTGTAGCTGCTTTGACAACTGCTTGGTTTAAACAGCTTGTCGCACTGGTTGTTGGAGCTGTGGCAGTGGAAGAAAGCCCTGGCTGCAACATGCAGTTTGCAATGCGAAACAGGAATTTTAGATTGTATTGTAAATTTGCGAGTTGCAAAACAGAATAGCTGCTTGGTAGAAAAATATGAGTGATATATATTATTTTCCTAATTGCCATTTATAAACTGCTAGAGTTGCCCACTGCTATTAACAAATAGGATAGCAATTGTTGGCTACATCGCTAATGAAGCCTGAAATTCTGCTTAGTTCTGAGCTACCTAAACATTTGAAAAACATGTTCTCCGTGCCTTAATTCAGCGCCACCAACCCTTCTGTCACTGACTCAATTCATGATCAAATTGCCATCCCCTCAGACATTACCTCCTTTTCCTCCAATTTTCCTTCCCTGTCATTTTCCTGTTTAGCACTGACTGCAGTTTGCTGTGATGTTCAAATGGCCTAACTATGGTTGTCTTCCAAACCAAAATCATAAACGATGGTTTGAAGCAAACCCTAATCAGGGTTAATGATACATGGTGCAAATTTGCAACCCACTATGCACCCAAATCAGTTTACGATGAGCTAAATTTAACACAGAGAGTGGAGTGTTAAATGGAACATGCTCAACTCACTCCCGCTATTGCATTTTCTTATTTTTTGCACTAATTTGTGAACTTTTGTCCATTGTCGCTAAAACCGAAGCTCAAAATGTTCTTGCTAAACAGGCATTGAAAAGGCATCTACTGTAAGTGCAGTCCTGGGAAACTACAGCTACTCATTGAAAGAGCTCTCTGGCCATGTGTTAAGAGCTTTGCTCCAGATTCCAAGGTTTCAAATTATGTAAACCTACATGAAAATTCAACACACACTTAGAAGTTGTGCAATTTGAAAAGTGCCCTAACTAGTAGAAGGAGGAACTCAAGATGGAACGCAAGTGATTATTAGGCCAAAACTAGGCCTTTCACTCAGAACTAATTTACTCAGAATGCAGTGAGTTTTATTTCCTAGTTCAATATCATTTCCTAGCTTATTTCAAGGTTCAATAAGTCTTGTAAGTGTTGTTAGCTAATTAGAAATGAGTTATTTTAATGGGCAGAAGGGGATTAACATACATTTCCATGCATGTAGGAAAACTAAGAGGACTTAATCTATAACACACATTTTATATTGCTGTTGTCTTTAGACCCTTCCATGACTTGGTTTATCCTCCAATGTATTAAACACAATCCAGAGTTTCCAGTATGTTCCTGTATGCTCCTAACCTATGGCATATATGCGCACTCAGGAACTGCTTGGTTCCCTTTAATGAATCACATGAAGCTGCTGTTGCTCAACTATGAAAAAACAAGTCAATTAATCACTAAAGTCCCGGAGTGTTGCATGAGCACCATTAACATGACATGAAAGAAATTACACACACACACACACACACACACACACACAACACTCTTCTAAAATATTGCATGTGGCATTGTGGAACTGCAAGTGTTTTTGTTTTCAGGAAACATTTCCTTACCAGTAAGTAGCTACCACTCCAACTTAACACCAGATTCCCCATAAACACGTTGTGCCTGTGGGCAAGAAGATGTACTACCCAAATGCCAGTATGCCATTATGTAAAACCCCTAGCTGTCTTGCCATCGAAACTAGGTCAGAAAAATTAGCGGAAAAGCTTAACAGTGGATCTCCACAAGTAAGGAACGCAACGATTAAATGAAGTGCAAAGGTTGCTGGAACAAGTTGCAGCGCTTTAAATCACAAATTACAAAGGTTGCTGGCAAAAGAAATAAAGTAAATAACTTACCAACCACAGAAGCTCCTCTTTCAGCAAACGCCAAGGCATAGGCTCTGCCCAGTCCTACCAGGGATTAAAAAGAAGTTCTTTTAGAATCTCAACAGTTTAAAAACTGAAAAAGAAGTCAAGTTTGTGTGTGTGGATAACCCAACAAGAAAAAGAACATTTATTCTGAGGTTGCTTCACATCCATGTTTTGTGCAATCATCTGATATAGGGAATTAAGCAGAGGCTCAGAAAGAGATACCCAAAGCGAATGTCATCAGTACTCCTGGCTTACTTGCTGATCTTGTTCCCAAAAGGGCTATCCCAGAAGAAGCTAATCGCTTAAGTCCTTTCATCTGCAGAAATACTTGGAACAATCTGTGTAACTAAGCTGTGCAGTAGAGAAGGAAATTAGGCAGCCATGGTTCATTCTGGGAAGATGGATGGAGTGAAGGAAAATAAACTTGGTAGATTAATCTACTACTTCCCAAGTTAATATGGTAGCCTTGCAAGTTTAAGTTTAACATCAGTGAACATTTTAGAGTATGCCTCCGTCATGGAGATTGTGGTGGGGAAAGTACTGTAGTTTGAAAACATATTCTGATGCATATTTTTCTGAACATACAGCAGGTGTATGTTCATTTCAAGCCACCATACTTTAGAATGTATGCTCATCTTCAACCAAAATAGCGGCTATACTCATTCATGAGAAAGGCTTTGGGAGTAAACCCTGAGGGAAAATTCGTACCAGCCACTTTGTGAGACATCTTTGTGAAAAGAAAAGGGTAAACACTACACTAATCCGGAGCGGAGTCCCTAAGACAGCTGGAATAGCAACTCCTGCAGCCAGGTAAAAAGGTAAAGATACCCCTGACAGTTAAGTCCTGTCATGAACGACTCTGGGGTTGTGGCACTTATCTCACTTTACAGGCCAAGGGAGCCAGCGTTTGTCCACTCTGCAGACAGTTTTTCCAGGTCATGTGGCCAGCATGACTAAGCCGCTTCTGGCGCAACAGAACACCGACATCAGAGCAGTGCACAGAAACGCCGTTTACCTTCCCGCCACAGCGGTGCCTATTAATCTACTTGCACTTTTTGGCGTGCTTTTCAACTGCTAGGTTGGCAGGAGATGGAACCGAGCAACGGGAGCTCACCCCTTCGCAGGGATTCGAACCGCCAACCTTTTGATCAGCAAGCCCAAGGCTCAGTGGTTTAGACCACAGCGCCACCCGCATCCAAATGATTGCTCTGCTTTCCTTTGGACCACATCAGCAAGACCGCGAGAGGGGTCCTGCTGTCTGAGCAGCCCAGGACCTCCATGTACACTGCCCAGGCCTACACTTTAGAGAGGTCAGTTCGGTGCTGCTAACACAGCAAAAACAACGCAAGAGGCAGCAGTTACAAATTACCAGTTGCCAGTCTCTGCAGCCACAACAGGCGCTGTGATTCTCCAGCGATTTGACATCACCCCCAGAGGCACACTCCATTGTCTTTTGAGACAGATGGATGCCAACAAATGCATTTACAGTGCAATCCTACACCTGTCTACGCAGAAATCCCACTGACTGTGTGGGTATGAGATTGCAACCTTACGGTACAATCCTAACCAGGTCTACTCAGAAGTAAGTCCTGGGGCTTACTCTCAAGGTAGGGGATTTTAAGACTGGAGCATTAGATTGCCTTCCTCATTTTGCACTAAAGGCAAAAACTCTTTCTTCAGTAGGGGCCATTTGTTCAACATGTACACAACAGCACTGTAACAGAATCCAATTGTCCTTCTCCTATTTTTATTTCAGCCTTGAGCCCATGGACAACTGAATTACAAAAGCCACTTTAGTGGGGGGGAAATAATTGATCCTTGTGAAAAGTTTTTTAGAATGCAAAGACAGAACCTGAAGCCCTTTTTCATACAAATGAAGTGGCTTCAAAAACGAACTTGAACAGGCACTTGGCTAAGCAAAATAGCAACACACAACTTCAACAACTCACAATACCCAACCGTTGGGCTAATTCATGAGATCACTCGTGAGATGCACCCCACGAAAAAGATAAGTTGGTAGTGCAGTGTTCTTAAATCTAAGGTTTCTTAAAAGCATTTATAAATTAGAATCGGTTATTCGCAAGTGACCAGTGCAGGGTATCTGTGGGAACTTGTTTTTCCAACAAACGCGCTGTGAATAGAATCAATGCCCTATTCAGTTATCAAGTGCATTGCGACACTGGCAGCTTTAACATTTATATGCATCTTGGAGAACAAAGAGCCTTGTGCAATTTGAAAAACTAATTTATTATGGCCTAAACTTTTGTGGACTTCCTGAACATTTCAGGAAGGGCCATAGATCAGAGCGTCTTATCTGCATGTAGAAGATACCAGGTTCAGTCCAGAGCATCTCCATGTAGGACCGATCTGAAAACCTGGAGAGCAACAGTCACTCTGCACAGACAATTTTGAGCTAGACAGATCAATGATCTGCTTTGGTATAAGGTAATTTCCTTTGTTCCTTATTACTATAGTCCACTTTATCAGATGCATTAAGTGTTCTATACCTACAACCAGCATCGTATTTTTCGCTCTATAAGATGCACCAGACCACAAGATGCACCTAGCTTTTGGAGGAGAAAAACAAGAAAAAAAATATTCTGAATCTCAGAAGCCAGAACAGCAAGAGGGATCTCTGTGCAGTGAAAGCAGCAATCCCTCTTGCTGTTCTGGCTTCTGGGATAGCTTCGCAGCCTGCATTCGCTCCATAAGACGCACACACATTTCCCCTTACTTTTTAGGAGAGAAAAAGTGAGTCTTATAGAGCAAAAAATACGGTACCTTTTTTTTTCTAAAGGGGTACTCTCATTTTCCTTCTCATTTTGAAATACTGCCCCTCAATGAGGCCAAACTTAGATTCACAAAATGTTTAGGAGTATGCGTACCCCTGTGCCCCCCCCTGAAAAAAAGCACTGCCTGTAACTCAGGATATATACTAATGGTGCGTGCAAGGGGAACTGTAAACAGTGAGGTCAGTGAGAAATTAAATGCAGCAAACAAAATGAAGTCTGCAAAAATTTATGACTCTAGAATAGTTTATGCAAAAAACTGGAAAGAAAGGATTACTTCGACAAAGGAGCAGTGGTTACACAAATTAACAGAATTCGTGGAACTAGCGAGTATGATGACAAAAATAAGAAACTGGGATGAAAATACAGTAAAATAAAAAGCGAGTGGGATTGCTTTCGAGAATATTTAAAAAGAGATGTAATCAAGGAAAACTTTCAAGTGGACATAAAGCAGAGGGGGGGAAGGTAAGTGAATCGTAGGGATAGAAAAGGTGGAAAAAGAAAGGTGAGGTAGCAAATCAAAGAAAATGTGCTAGGAGGTCAATGAGGGATAGGTTGGGAAGTCTACGTAACAGTAAGATAAGATGGTGCATGTATGTACGGCGAAGTGTAAACTGAAAAATGCATAAATAAAATTAACATTTTTTTTATCAAAAAACAAAAAAACCTTATGACACAATAGATCTGTTAGACTCCACAGTGTCATGAGACCCTTTGAGCTTTTTGCTGCGACAGTTACCCCTCTTGAAGCTTGCATCTTGGTTATACCACAGTTTGTGTAGCCAATGGGCACCAAATAGCTTGCTAATGTGACTCACTAGCAAACCTGAAGTGGCCAGATACACAGACACCTTCTCCCACAACTGTTCTTTGTGCCAAAGCTGGTAACAAAGCCCTGGCAAAATGTACTTTACTTGGACGAAACTCATCTCTTAAGCCAGTTATTAATTATGGACAATTCATGTTCCTCCCTCAGTTTCTTCTAACTCCTCTTTTGCATGGCTTATTTAGCTGAACAACCTGCTCAAGAATCCTTATTCCAAACCTGCACTCCCACACCTCACGTGCAAAAAGATCTACAGCAGTTTCATGCCGCAACTTAGTAAGATTCAGGTGATTAATGAATCAACTAAACTCATACAATTAATTGCAATTTGCTTCATTGGGTCAGACCTAGCTATAGATTTTGGGAGGCCATGGAGAAGCAAGGGGTGGGGGCCACCAGCTCTCTCTAGTACCTCTACTCCCTGCAGGAGCTAGGCTATAAATGCCCTCCTCTCCTTTACTGGTTTACCCAGTGGCAATGGCACCAAAATGGGCTGGGAGCCATTTCTGTACCCTAAGATAAAGAGCAACTTAGAAATGCTTTAAAGAATTAACTCACAGTACACCAGTGGCACAGCTGTTTCTGGGTAAGCACACAAGTGTGCACAAGCAGGAGATTGGCATGTTTGGCAGCACTTCCACTTGAGGGACTCAAGGGGCACTGAGGGCGTCCACCAAAGCAGGCATCAGCCCTGGTGGGCTGTGCCAGGGCACATGGGCACTATCCAATGTCCCAGTATGCTTGGTGCTGACGCTAAGCCAGAACTGAATGACTAAACCTGCCAGTTTATAAAATGCTTTGTGGATTAAGAATACTTACAGTGCACTTTTTGGCCCCGAGAAGCTCTCAAAGTCCCTTGCAAAAATTGCTCACAAAACAAACACTAAAGTACCTTATTAGAGCCAGGATCATTTAGGTGGCATTTCCTGCCCTCATTCTTGGTCTTCTCAGGTGCTGCCTTTTGAGGGTTGCCATACAGTGGTGCCCCGCAAGACGAACGCCTCGCAAGACGAAAAACCCGCTAGACGAAAGGGTTTTCCGTTTTGGAGGCGCTTCGCAAAACGAATTTCCCTATGGGCTTGCTTCGCAAGAAGAAAGCCCATAGGGAAATCTCCGGGGACCTCTTTTAAATGCTAGCGGTGGGGAGCAAAGCCTTCCCCCCCCCTCCGGCCTTCAGAAGAGGTCCAGGAAGGCCGGCGGGGGCCGAAAAAAAGGCTTTGCTCCCCACCGCCAGCATTTTAAAAGCAGTCCGGGATAGCAGGGAAGCGCTTCCCGCTATCCCGGATGGCTTTTGAAGGCAGGCGGCGGGGGAGCAAAGACTTTCGCCCCCCACCGGCCTTCAGAAGAGGTCCTGGACCTCTTCTGAAGGCGGGCGGGGGGCAAAAGTCTTTGCTCCCCCCTGCCTGCCTTCCGGGAGAGCGGAGAAACGCAACGCTGCGTTTCTCCGCTCTCCCGGGAAGGCAGGCAGGGGGGACAAAGACTTTTGCCCCCCGCCCGCCTTCAGAAGAGGTCCAGGACCTCTTTTGAAGGCCGGTGGGGGGCGAAAGTCTTTGTCCCCCCTGCCTGCCTTCCCGGGGGCTTTTAAATCGCCCCGGGACAGCGGATAATTCCTCCACTGTCCCGGGGCGATTTTAAAATGCTGACGGGCAGCAGCGCTGCCGCCCGCCAGCATTTTAAGATCACCCCAGACAGCGGAGAAGTCCTCCGCTATCCCGGGGTTTTTAAAATGCTGGTGGGCGGCAGCGAAGGCTTCGCGGGCAGCAGCGCTGCCGCCCACCAGCATTTTAAAAACCCCGGGATAGCGGAGGACTTCTCCGCTGTCTGGGGTGATCTTAAAATGCTGGCGGGCGGCAGCGCTGCTGCCCGCCAGCATTTTAAAATCGCCCCGGGAAGTCTCCGCTGTCCCAGGGGCTTTTAAAATGCTGGGGGACGGCAGCGAAGGCTTCGCTGCCGCCCGACAGCATTTTAAGACCGCCCCGGGACAGCGGAGAAGTCTCCGCTGTCCCGGGAAGGCAGGGGGGGGAGCAAAGACTTTCGCCCCCCACCGGCCTTCAGAAGAGGTCGGGGGACAGACTGTCCCCGGACCTGGTCTGAAGGCGGTTTCCATAGGAACGCATTAATTGATTTTTAATGCATTCCTATGGGAAACCGTGCTTCGCAAGACGAAAAACTCACAAGACGAAAAGACTTGCGGAACGAATTAATTTCGTCTTGCGAGGCACCACTGTACTTCAAAAAGTAAAATTCCTGACACACACAAACTTGTTTAGCTTTTTTTAGGAAGACCCCAGAAATGTTGAGCTATTTTTAGGAACAAACCCAAATTGTTGACCTGCCCCCCAAATAGTGAGCTGTTCCCGCTGCTTTTCCCATCGTGTTGCCATACATCCGGGTTCTTCCTGGCAAAATTCCCCCAGTGCCATTTTTACACCCAAGAACCAGGACATGTCAGGAATTTTCCTGACGTATGGCAAGCGTATGCATTTTACCCTCTGCCTACCTAGCCCACTGAATTCATCTTTTAATGTTTAATGTTTTGTTATGTTTTTATATATGTTGGAAGCTGACCAGAGTTGCAGGGGCAACCCAGTCAGATGGGCAGGGTACAAATAACAAAAATATTATTTCTTATTATCTGAGATAAAGGAGGCACATCTTCCCTGAGTCTTCCCACTCATGTCCTGGTAGTGGGGCTGAATAGTTGGATCTCACTTAGCCCATAGAGGAGGTGAATAGTCCCTTATGCTTTAAGAAGTAACAGGAATGTATACTAGAAGCTGGTAATCATTGACTCTGAATAGAGGGCTGTTCAGATATATATAATAACTGAAAAGATATGATAGCAAAGTCATTAAATCATATATGATTTAGCTAAGATTCTTGAAGGAATCTCAGACTAGATGACCCTTGATACCTTCCAACTATACAACTGGATGATTTTATTATTCTAATAAAAAGGGATAAAACACTGGTACTAACTCTAGAATCAGAATACTTTGCATTAAGGGCGCCTACACGTTGAATGGTTCAAGAGGTTTGTGGAAGTACATATTGCAAAACACAGGCTTGGCTTGTTATGCATGTTTATTATCTTCCTTGGGAACTGTTTCATCTGTGAGTGGGCAGGTTTTGAAACTCACGTATTCCCACCCCCAATATCAGGGATCTAGGCAATATTCTGAAGTGAAGTTAGGAACACTGCCTACCTTTTTTAAGAATATAAAGTTGAAAAGATTTGCAACTTAGCAATTTACTCCAAAGTTTTTTTTATTGTCATTTTTGTAACAACAGCCGTTTTGCAGGGTGGGGAGGTAAAAGGACCATTTTGCAGTCCCCGTGTCAGCAACAATTACATTATCACATTCAGCATTAAGTTGCGTAATTCACTGCAAACCGATGTGGCAATAAGCAAAGCCATTAGTGGTTGTTATTTATTTCGTTACCTATGTTTTCCTCTGAGAAACTAAAAGAGATGAGCGTGGTTAACCTCTCCCCTGCTTTAGTCCTCTCAACAGTCCTGTGAAGCAAGTTAGGCTGGGAAGTAGCTGAAAGGGAGCTTCATCACTGAGTATTTGATTTTGGGTCTTGTCATTTCTAGTTTGACACTCTCAACACAAATGGTCTATGAATACCTGCCAGCCATAACAGGTAAAAAACGAAGCTGCATATAAAAGGGGTTAGGATTTCACTGAACAAGAAATTCTGGGAACAAACAAGACTGTGTGCGTGAGCTTTCCAGAAGAATCTGCGGGGACACTGCCAGAAACTAGATTGATCTTCTAGTACAAAAGTGTCTACTCAAAAACGAAACGTAGTTTAAATGCACAGAAGCTCTTTGCAGCCTACTCAAAAGCAGATCCCACGTATTGCAGCCCAATACATGTCTACTCAAAAGCAGATCCCAGTGGGACTTGCTCCCAGGTAAGAGGGCACAGCTTTAGTCTCGTCCCCCCAAAAAGAAGCTCGCAAAGTAATTGCAACCTACTATTGACAGCACACACCTAGCAGGCTGGGACCCACGTCTGCAGACCCTGCAGGCAGCCCCCTCCTACCTGCACCCGGGCAGGTAGCTAAGAAGCAACCTTGATAGCTGCTGCTGCTTACCTCCCCCTGCTCCAGTCACCAGCACCACCCGCCCGTCAAACCTCAAGGGAGCGGACATGCTGCTTCAATAACTCGAGAAACACTCCTCCCCAGCTGCACAGCGCAGAGGGTAAGCAGGGAAGAAGCCGGCCAAAGGGCAAGGGGAGAGCGCGTGCGCGAGTTGGCTCGTTGCATTCTGGGAACGGTAGTTCGTTGGAGCAAGCAGCCACCTCCTCCTCCGAGCCGCGCAGCTTAAATGCAGTACTAACGATCGCTTTCAATGGACCAGGATTTTCCCAAACTTAGGTCCCCATATGTTGTGGTTTTTTTTGGACTACAACTCCCATCATCCCCAGCTAGCAGGACCAATTATCAAGGATGATGGGAATTGTAGTCCGAGATCCAAGTTTGGGAAACACTGCATAAACCAGTGATGGCCCTCTGTTTTTTGGGACTACAGTTCCCATCATCCCTGACCACTGGTCCTGTTAGCTAGGGATGATGGGAGTTGTAGTCCAAAAACAGCTGGAGGGCCAAGTTTGGCCATCACTGGCATAGACCCTCTGAAGGTGGAATCGAGACCTTCCCTTTAATGTTAAACGCAGAGGTTCTTGAGCACTTCCAAACAAAAGGTGGTAAAAGCAAAGAGAAGCCTTCCCGTTTTTAAGAAAGAAAAATGTAAGTGGTGGGGCCGTTTTGAACTGGCAGTTGAGCTCTCACTTGCGCCCCAGGAGATATTTAAAAATGGCCGCGCCCATGTGAACCAAGAAATCTGATTCCTTGTTCATGCAGCCGACTAAAGGTGGTTCAGGGAGGAGCAGAAGCGCACCTTCTGTCCACCAGATGTTGTGCACTACAACTCCCATCATGCTTCACCATCAGTTGTTCTGGCTGGGGCTGATGGAAGCTGTAGCTCAGAGGGCACCAGGTTGGGGAAGGCTGGAGTAGAAACTAGCAATGGGTGTAAAAGTAATGGGAAGGGCAAAGGATGTGTAGGTTATGCTGTGGATAGAAATGCGTGTTGCATTTGTGCCTCACAGCACAATAGGGTACATGTCTACTCCAAAGTAAGTCTCATTGAGTTCCATGGGACTTACTCATGGGTAAAAGGGACATGGGTGGCGCTGTGGTCTAATCCACTGAGCCTCTTGAGCTTGCTGATTGGAAGGTCGGTGGTTTGAATCCACACAACGGGGGTGAACTCATGTTCCTCTGTCCCAACTTCTGGCAACCTAGCAGTTCGGAAGCACGCCAGTGCAAGTAGATAAATAGGTACCACTGCAGCAGGAAGGTAAATGGCATTTCAGTGCACTCTGGCATTTGTCACGGTCCAATGTACACCAGTAGCAGTTTGGTCATGCTGGCCACATGACCCGAAAAGCTGCCTGCGGACAAATGCCGGCTCCCTTAGCCTGAAACGAGACGAGTGGGTCCTTTACCTTTACCTACTCTTGAGTAAGTGGGTTTAGAATTGCAGCCTCAAACTCAAGTGCTGTTTTAGTTCTAGAGGAGGGAAGGCTTGGGAAAACATATTTATAAAAGAATACTAGCAGCATTCTGTTAATTTGCACACATTTTCTGAGAAGGCAAAAAGTCTCCTGAAAAATTAAACTTTGCCAGATGCTTTCAATTACTGCTATGTTGCAGTTTTTCAAGTTCACAGAGTTACTCAAACCACGGCAGATGTATCTTTCAAATGGAAACAGAAAAGGCACCTCTGATCTTGTCAACTCTGCTGGCTGGGTCATGGGACAATTTGTTCAGTTAAAGAGACCTACAAATATGTTTGAAACTTCGGTTCGTCAAAGGATGTTAAAAGTTTGAGAAATGCGAGGTGCAAAGTTTGATATGAGGCAAGCTTGTAGAATTGGAAGACGGGATCCATCCCTTCTCTTCGTAGCCAAGAAGTGCAAGATGCAGGATAAAAATAAAGACTATCCAAAATCCATGGCCAGACAATATTTGTTAAGACCAACTGAAATGTAAGAAAACAGGGCCAACTTTTAGTGTTCCTCTGTTCTCTTATTAGGCTGCATGCGAGAAAGGGAGAGAAGCTGGCTTGGCATTAGAATATACATTTAGTCACAGCATGAGATAGTAGAGCATACTCCAATTAATTTCCATATGGAAATTTAGATGCATGCATATGGTTAAGTGAACTACATAGTCCATATGTTAGTCATTAAGCTGTCTGGGGACTATTCAAGTTTCAGGTTACTGCTGGGACTAAAAGCCACCATCCGATCGAAATACATTATTTCCCTCAACATATTCTGAGCACTGTCGTTTGTTAAGGACGCTGCAGATTTTTCTTTATATACCGAAAAGCCCAACCCTAGCCTCCTACAAGGAAAAGGTTTGTGCCATAATAAACCGGTGAATCTTTTAAGGTTACGGCAGCTGCTCCGGAAGTTCTAAAAAAATATGGGTAATACACTAGGTGCCCATCAGTGTTTTAAAAGCACCGCAATACTTTAGTCCTTTTCTGTAACAGTGCTGCAAAAAGTACTTTCAACTCTCGCGAGACTTGCTTTCTTCCGACAGAATCCAGCGTGAGAGAGAGAGAGAGTGAGAGAGAGAGCGCACGCGCAGTTACTCTTCGATACGACGTAGTTGGCAGTTGGGAGTAGCACGTGATCACCCGAGTTCTTCTGCCCAGCCAGCCAATGGGGGCGCTCCTCGCTCGGGCCGCGGGGCTTTCGAGGGCTCGGTCGGCGAGACAAGATGGCGGCGCTTAGCGCTGAGGCGTCTTCTCAGATGGGTAAGGCGCGGCGGCGGCCGGCAGGGCAGGGCACGCTCTTTTTAGGCGTAGGAGACGCGACCTGCCCGGACGCAGCGTGACGGCGACAAGGAGGAAGGGGAATGACTGCGCCCGCCTCATGGGGGGGGGGGGCTGGTGGGTGCCCTCTGCACATGGCCAGGAACGCTCGTGCTATTTTTTTGTAATTATTCCCAACCCAAAACACTGCCTTTTTTCCGAGGCTCCCGGCGCAGTAATATAAATCTCAAACCCTTTTTAATGTCCAATTTGTCAACCTCAAAAAGCCACACAAGTAGCAACGCACACACTATGGAAACGTTTGAAAACGAATGAACATTAAATTAAATAAAACTACACAAGGGGATCTCTGCATTTTTCAAGGCCGGTGGTCCCAAACACAGGACGTGTAAGGGATATATGTAATCCTGCAAAAAAGAGAGCTGCACATTCTCTGATAAGAATACTACGTATATCAAAATCTGATTTCCTCCCCACTAGGGGGAGTATTGTACTGACACAACTACACAATTTTGCACCCTCCCAGTGCTTTGCACCAACCTCAGGATTGCTTTATCTCTAGCATCTTAATAATTAGATAACCTGATTTATTACTGTAGAAAGGACTGGCTGCTGGCATGTTTTCAGTTTCTGAAAGAGAGAACATTGCTGCTTTAATTTCAAGGTTTTTTGGTTTGTTTGTTTTTAACATATTAGAGGAAAAAGGGCCAGTTTAAAAGAGTGGATTCACTGAAGTATGTTTTACACCATCTCCAAGCACCATTCTAGCATTTCAATCTCTTCTGATTCAGATGAAACAACTGGGTGTCCTCCATATTGGAGACACCTCACTACGAAACACTGAGCAGTTTCACATAGCTGTTAAATAATATGTCAGCTTGCATGGAGCATTATTATTATTTATACTCCACCCCACTCTGGGTGGCTCCCAGCAGATTAAAAACAGAATAAAACATCAAACATTAAAAACTTTCCTAAGCAGGGCTGCCTTCAGATAACTTGCATGGCACCAAACAATGATGCCCTCATAACTACTTTTTGAAAGCCACCCTGCAGGTAACGGTGAAACTACTGAAGTACAGTGTCCCCAACCTTGATCTCCCTGGGCTGTTCCAGAAGAATACCATTGGCAACCGTATCAAAAGTCACTGAGAGGTTGAGAAAAATAAGTAGGTATAGATGGCTCTACCTAACTGTACTGTCCTGCTTTGAATCAGCAATTTTGTCCCTAAAGTGCAGAACAAATTTGTCACAGCAGGCTGCTCAGGGTGTCAGAGCAGCTCTCTTGGCCAGATGACAACAGCCCATTTGCTGCTTGGAAGCTCTGCTGGACAGCTACCTGCAGTTGCAGTGGTGGCCACTGGTGGAGGAAGAGGAGGCGGGGAGAGCACACCGCCCCTGGCAGCGCGATCCCGCTGGGGTGCAATCACGGCTGCCCCGCCCCCTGCAGGCAGCACACCACCCCCAGGATGTGTGCCACACCCCCAGGGTGCACACCAGCCACGCCCCTGCCTGTTCTCTCCCCCCCCCCCCCCCGTGCCAGAGCATGAAGCTCCGCCACTGTGGGCGGTGTGCCACACCCCCAGGACGCACACCAGCCACACATCTGTCTGTTCTCTGCCCCCCCCCCGGTGCCAGAGCATGAAGCTCCGCCACTGGTGGTGACACCAAAGGCACTCAGTAGCAATTGTGTCAATGGCTCTGTGCAGCCCACCATTTCAGTGTGACAAGAGTGCCAGCCAACTGCTTAGCATCTTCAGTCTTTCATAATGTATGAGAATTCAAACTATGTAGGGTTCTGGGATGTGTACTCTAGCCCCACCCCAACATTCCCAACTCCTTCCTCTTCTGCCATTTTTCATAAAGGTATGCAGGAAGATTCTAACTGGAACCCAGATTGTGCAGGGTTCCCAGTTGCAGAGAGTATTAGGATCACATTAAACTGAACACTGTTATAATTCCCCTTTGAACCATTGCACAGAATATGTGAAGGTCAGCAAAGAACTCAGTATACAGGGGATATTGGGGTAGGGCTTTAAACTTTAAACCCACGCAGATTCTTCCAAATGCCTGAAGAGCACTTTTCTCCACTAGGCACCAGAGCCTAATTTAGGAAGAGATGTAGTAATTGTATCCACATCCCTCATTCAGGACAGTTACTGAACTCATGCATGCAAAATCATGGCTAGTAGAACAGGCTTCCATCAGCTGTGTTTGGTTACTTAGTAGTGAGGAAAACATCGCATGTACTCTGAGATATGCCTTTCCCGCCTGCCCCCAGACTCAAGCTACAACATAAAAAATGATTTTGGAAGCTACATACACACTAGAGACCTTTGACTACTGTGTTGTATGTGTTAACTTCAGACAATTATCATGCTTGCTTCAGTGTTTTTCATCCCAGAGAAGCAATCTTTATTTTCCCACATCTTTGATTTTAGCACATGCCCCTGGAAAAAAGAGACAAAATTTTCATTGAATTCTGAAACCCTTTTAGGTTTCATGCCTCAACGCTAATGTTCCCCATGAATAAATCAAAGCTTGTACCTGTACAAGTTGCCTTTTAATGCAGAGCAATGGCATACTCTTATACATTGGGTTGCACAAAAAAGGCATCTTCTGCCAGGTAAAAGACAAGTTACCACTATTGATAACAAACTGAAAAGCGTATCTTGATGAAGGAGCTGTATTATCCTAAATTCCGTTTCCTGTCTGAAATACCTTGCATAAGGAGGGAAAGTTCCTCCCTTTGTTTTAACAGCTATTTTTATGTTCCCCCAGTTTGCAATATATTTTCTGAAATGCCTGCACTGGAAGTAGTGTCTGTAGCAACTGTGGTGTATCACTAATTCAGTAGTGTCCCTATAGATTAACTATAAACATGTTATTTCCTTTGCTTCTTTGCTTCAAAAGCAGTGAAGTCAACCTCTTTTCAGATACATGCAGTTGATCATCTGTCAGCAGTGGTATCTGAAAAGCTGCTTCCTGGATTTGATGGCAAGTAACTGCATATTGTGCAACACACAGTGGGAAGTTCTAAAGAACAAATTGGCAAAGGTAAACATTTGAGAAGCACTTAACTTTCCACTTTCATAGGAGAGGTCTGCTGCCTTGTTTTCTTGCAAGAACCAAGCTTTGCATTTGTAATAATGCATGCATTTGTTGAACTAGTTGTGCCTAAGGCACCAGGTCTGGCAAGCTACTGATTCCACTAGTTAGCTTGTGCCCAAGGCACCAGTGTCTCGTTGTGCTAATGTACTGGTTTCACTAGTTAGGTTGGCCACAAATAATGTAACAAACAATTGTTACAACAAGTTCTGTATGTGGCTTGCTACTATTAGAGATACAAAACAGTAGTCTGAATTATAGAGAACTCTTAGCAATCTGCTTCTATGTATGTCTACTCAGATGTAAGTTCCATCAAATTCAATGGGGCTTACTCTCAGGACTGCAGCTTAACTTAAATGGTAGAAATTTACAGCCATAGGGGGACGAATGTGGATCATTTGGTCATTGAGCGAATTAATCTGTAGAATTTATCCAGTATGTTAAAACTACCACCATAATTATTGGTGAGAGGAGAGAACATTGGATGAAGTCACTGAGCTGTATTTGTAGTTGCTATTCAGAGATGGAGTTTCCATATTCAGACAGAATATGACAATTCCAGATAAATATTGACAGTTGCTCAGATAAATATTGACAGCTGTTTAGTTCTCCACTAGTTGGATCCATTGGGTCTGACCTGTAGAAAAGCCTCATCTTTTAATATGTAACTGATGGAAGTAGTTGAGTACATATGTGAAATGAAGTGGAATCAGGCTGCTGAACATATGACTAAAATTATTCTTTATTCTAATGAGTTCAGTTGTTATTCTCAGTTTTTAATTGAAATTCAGAAGACCTAAAGATAAAAGTATTAAAGTGCTCATGTGGGGACACACAGGGAGAAATAAGTTACATTGAATGTAGAATTTGAAGGACAATTTTTTTCCCCTGTGGCAAAAGATAATGCAGTAATCAATACATGGCTTCTATTCAGATCTTGTGAGGGAACACCAAATCTATACTAGTGATGAAAAAAGCAAACAGAAGAAACGGGGGAAATTACTGTGTTCTTGCTGACGCTAACAGAAAATGATACTGGCTTCTCCATTTTGAGCTTATTCCAGTCAATAGCACTTAGCAATAAGGGATACTCCATTTTAAAATTTGCCATGAGGGTAGTGTTTTGCGCCTAGCAAGTGTTGGTGTATTTCTTTTCCCTCCCCTCTTCCAGTAACTCAACATTATTCCAAATTGTTTCGTTTTCCTGTTTTCATTTCCACATTTCCCTTATTTATCCCTCACTTTTTTCCCTCTTCCCATCTCCATTTTACATACTATGTTATGTTATTGCTCAAGATGGCCATCCATGTAATGACCTGGTAAGAATAATAAATCAAGCAATGCTCTTTCCATTGACAAGATATCATAGCCCCTGTGGTTTTTAACAGCAATGTTTTTTAGGTGGAGACTGAACCAGATCTCATTGGCGCATTGATCTTGGAACATCCACATCTTGCTCGATAGCCACTTCCTTAGATGGTATTGTCTTCCATTTCCCAGCCACTGCTTCCTCTAGCTCACCTTTATATCTATAAAGGTTTATATTCAGCAGTATCAGGATTTGTGAGTGGCTTCTTGGTGGTAGCAAAGTGAGGCATTCTATCAATGTGAACCAGGCAGCACTGGAAGCTCAGCAATAGTGTACAGTATTTTAGTCACTTGGAACCTTCCTGTGGTTGAACTAAGAGCCATTCAGCATCTGTTTCATCACTCAGATGTTGAAGCTTTACCAATGGTTTCCTTTCAAATTTATTTTCACTATTAGTCCCGATAGCTTTCATCAGTTTGCCTTTCACTGAAATTTTTTCAAGAGTTTTATTTGTGTCTCTGGAGAATGAGTTTGCCCTTGGTTTGGGGGCTAAACTGTGATGAGTGCCGTCTTTATCTAATGCAGGTAGTTAGATAGTTCAGGAGCTCAACCCTCCAGTCTGGAATCCTATACTGTCCCCGTTCTTCACCCTCACATTCCTATAGAACCCACAATTTCCCTGACCATCCAGTTTTAATAGAAAATTCCATGAGTGCATATTTAAAACACTTTTTCATCCCCATATCCAATGGTACCATAGTAGTGCATCTTAATTATTAATTTTATGCTTTAATTCAGCAATTTTTGAAGACAGCCTGCCACTTTACAGATGAGTTTTATTTTGTTATTTCTTTGAGGAGCTCTGCAGCAACTGTCATCTCCCTTTTTTTGCATTTTTGATTGCCTTGGCCACCATTTTATTGGCCTATGAGATTTATTTCACATCAGCTGAAACAGAGGTACCAACTGCCATACAGTTTGCTGTTAATTCATGTCCATTAGCTAGTTGTCCTATGTTCAACATACACTTCCTGAGGCTGCTTCTTTTATTAAGGAGGGGTGATAAAAGCCAGTGTTGTGGGCAGTTTTTCTGCTATGGGAGTAAACACTTGTGCTTCCATCTCTCTTTGTGTGTGCACACCCCTTTTGCCTATCATCTAATGATTACAGTATTTAAAAAAATTAAAAAGTGATGAATGTTATAGGACACTGATTCGTTACGGTATCTTCTTGCAAGAAGGGGAGAAAACAGCCTTAGAAATAGTTGGTGTACATAAATAAAGAATCAAGAGCAATAGGTAGACAAATGTAGAAATGTTCAGTAATTTATTCCATAGATTTCTTTTTCCATTAGATGATGCTTTGTATAGCCACTCTGTACCACTTTTGATATTCCAATATGACATTTTGCCAGCTAAAATGCAATTATAACACATTCAGAAACATGTTTGCTCAAAAATAAGTCCCACTGCGTTAAATGGGTCACCCCCAGTTAAGGTATGTACAGGATTGCAGCCTTAGAATGTTATGTGCCACCTATATAACAGAAGTATTATACATTATCCAGGGTTTGATAGCACTCAGATTTCTAGTACAGTCATACCTTGGGTTGAATATGCTTCAGGTTGAGCATTTTTGGGTTGTGCTCCGCGGTGACCTGGAAGTAATGGAACGTGTTACTTCTGGGTTTCGCTGCATGCGCAGACGCTCAAAATGACGTCACACAAATGCGCGGAAGCGGCAAATTGCGAGCCGCGCACACGCAGACATGTGTTGCGTTCACTTCAGGATGCGAACGGGGCTCCGGAACGGATCCCGTTCGCATCCAGAAGTACCACTGTATATATTTTCTTTGGCATTCTCCATGCTTTGAATTATACTCATCTCAATCTAAATGTAGTGGTGTTAAGGGCAGCTAAATAAGTCTTAATAGAATGATCTCAAACTCTGCTAATGAGTGGTAAAACTTAAGGGAAATCAAGTTTCTTCCCGCAGCAATAAAACATATATTTTGCAAAACCTTAGGGAAAGCAACTACCCATAATAGAAATGGCATGTACAAAAATTATTAGAGACTTGTCAAGAAGGAACAAAACATGGCTTGGATTTAATTAAGTAGTGCATATCCATTTTTTGATTCGTTATGCCATAGAAAATCAGGCACAGCATTTATAATGAATATATTCTTTTAGTAACAATTCTTTTTAAAACTTGGCAATCAGCAAAGACTTGTGTGACATACAAAAAACATTACATTTTCAGCAAATTCCTTTGGATAGTCCTATTTTCACCTCAATATTGTTTTTTAAAGAAATCTTATATAAGCTGCTGCAGTTATAAGATGCATTTCACCATATTTGCTATACATTTATTCTAGGTTCTACACAGTGACTTTTGTTTCAGAGGCAATGTACACAATATCGTTCAGAATTTGGTGCTGGTACTTATGGTTTGCAGATTCACAATACCACCCATTTATTTTTATATATATATATATATATATATATATATATATATATATATATATATATATTTATTTATTTACTGTATTTTGTCACCCCACGCTATAGATTCTCATGTGCTCACATACACAAAATATTGACTTGTGCATGCAGGGTGCCTCATTTTATTGAGGAACTTGATCTGGAACTACATTCTTCTACAGAAATGAGAAAAGGCATTTGCAGACTGAACTCTATGTGCCCACTGTGGGATTGGAGTATTTAGGACAATTTCTATTTAAAAGCAAGCCCCTTAGCAATGACAGTAATTTTGGATTAAGCTAATTTTTGATTTGTGTGAGGGTATTGTTAGCAGAATGGCAAAATGTATATGGGTGCTTCATTTAACCACACACTACTAATGTATAGTTTTCCTGGCCACACTTTATTACTGTAGCCAACTAAGAATAGCAATACATCAATCAAATCCAGACCATTCAGCTGATAAAGCACACAAAATTATGGTACTATAGATTAACAATCCAAAGCCTTAAATGATATGATTAAGGGTAGGGTCATATGGAAACAGCCTTTGTGAATTCCCTCGAGAGTACATGCCACAAGGTTTAGAGGTGGGATGTACTGGTCTTCCATGGAAGTATGTTATGTGAAACCATGCCAATACATGTGAAGCATATGCAGATGCAATAACCACAGGACAACAGCTTGATGAACTACTACTGTTGTTATGGGAACAGGGACTGCCATGTACAGATGTCAGTTTATGCCAATGAAGTATTTCCAGATGCATCTGGCGGCAGCCCTGCACATTTCAAAGGCAATTGTGTGGTCTCTTACTGTCTTATATGAGAACCAGCCCTACGAAGCAGAACTATTTTAACAGTATAACTAAGACCATGTGACCTAAGCATTTATGTATAGCATATATGGATCTAGATTAAGTAGCATAGGTTCTATTAAATCTAACTCCAGTTATCATATATGTGCCATAGTCATTTGTGTATATAAAAAAATATTGATCCTTTGTAGGATTATAAATACTCTTCTACATGTAGAAATATGCATTTTGATTCTGATTATCTTGCTGTACACTTTTCCTGTCTATTTTACAAAAGCTCTGTTTCACGAGTAATCCCGTTTCATGGCTTTATTGCTCCACGTTTTAAAGCAAAGTACTGCAAAAAGAAAGAATAGCAATAGATGACTCCAAATAAATGGGTCAATTTGATGAAGAATTTTCTAAATATTTAGCATTTGTTTTGGTATTCAATTTTGCCATTACCACACACAGTTTTTCTAGCCCTCCTTCATTGAATCCAGACCAGTAGTCCTCAGCCTACGAATATACACCACCGATGCAGTAACTTATATATTCCCTTCATCTAACATTTTGTTGACACCATCACAGAGTCTCTGAAGGTGAGACTTGTAAGATCCAAATGGATTGTACAAGGCAGCCAAAAATTCACAATCTGAGAAGTGATCAAACACGTGGTTGACTCGTCCATGAGATTTCGCAGTTAGGTGACGCTGAATGATTTCATGAAGCAGGTCTCTGCATTCATTCAAGAGTTTTGACAAAAACTTTCTGTCAAAGGTATAATCCACTTGATGGAAGCTCACCACAGTTTTGGCCAACTGGTGAACTTTCTTCTTGAATTTCTCCATAAGGATGATCTCTTCTTCATTAAACTGGTTATTCCGGTAGAGGATTGCTAACTTGATTACAGTCTTAATGAGATTTTTAATGATCTTCTCCGCTTCCTTTTTGCTTTGTGTGTATTGCCTTGTCACTCTGTAAAGTTCATCCAGCACATCACTGCTAGTGTCATCTATCAAAGCATTTGCTATGGATTTAGACGCCATTTTGCCAAGGATTTTCTTCTGGGCCTGGATGGCCAAACCTTTGGAATTGAAGACATCTGATGCCACTGGAAGAAAAGGAGTAGATGTTAGTACCTTCAGACCATCTGATGCAATCCATTGAATGTGAAAGCATTTTAAAGCACTGTGTGAGGGGGAAATAACTAAAGTTTCCCACTACATATATTTCCTGTATTAAAATGCTGATTAATTTCCTTGTGTAACAATTAAAAGAACTAAAACCTTTATACTACTTAGGAGGGTATATATTTTATATTTAAGTACTGATGTTGGTATTACTATTTCAGTGAATGGTACGCTATATTGCTTACTTGAAATATAATATCCTAAAAGAATCCTGAAACCAATATGGGAAGCTAATTACAGACCCTAAAAAAAATAAAAATCCCCCCAAAAAAGGATGGAGTACACCTGAAGAACACAGAGAAAGATCATTTATTTCTAGGCAAAATACACAGAATTTTCAAGAAACAAGGGTGGTAGCTACTGGGCAAAGCAGTTTATCATGAGATGAGAAGAGGCTGAGCAATGAAAGCTTCCCTTAAATTGGGCTGTGGGACTGATTGAGCAGAGGCTTATCTGTGCCAGAAGCTAGACTCTCCCTTCTGCCTACCAAACATGCTGGTGGGAGCCATTAGAAAGTCCTGAAATGGGATATTCTGAGGGCTGTGGAAGGCTGAGCCAATCCTGGATTGAGTATATCCTGAGACAGTCTCACTGCTGTTACATGATGGCATCTGGCTGGCTGGTGCTCCAGCATGGAGCTGGTGCGGGCATAGCGCTGCCACCATTAGGCTCTATCATCCTGCCCTCTCCACTTCTACCACTATGAGCAGCAGGGCTGCCGATGTAGCAGTGGCCCTGTTGCTCCAAAAAGCAAAAAAGGTAGTTAGTGGGATCTTGGATTGCGCCTTGAATGTACATATTTGAACACTAAATGTACACTTTGGTTGGTATGAACAATTTGTTTGTTTTGAGTGGAATATAGGGTTGTGGTTCTTTGTCTTAAGTGTCAGATTTCCATGCCTGTGTTGACATAACCCCCATAGGACACGTGCAACGCCACAAAAAGCTGCACTGTATAAAGAAACACCTTGTCTGTCCTGAATCTAGTGCCAAACAATTCAGGATTTTTTTTTGGGGGGGGGGATTCTTTCATTTCATCACATCACAGCATTATTTTATAAACTTCTATTATGCTCCCTCAATTGGTTTTCCTAAATCCACAAAAGCTTTAGCCCATGTTTCCCAACACAGCAGCTGTGGGCACAATATCTGCAGAGACAAAACTAAAGTCCATCATGAGAGCCATCCTTATCTTGGAAAGATACACAAGTGGGCTAATTCAGACACACTACTCAACTGGAAGAAAGATAGAGCAATTCTGAGGAATATACTAAAGAAATATGATCTGGCCCTCCAAAAGACATTTTAGATCTTGCAACAACTAAGTGGAATACTGCTTTATTTGTTGTTGTTTTTAAAAACCAGCTAATCACATGCATATGGATTAGCACAAAGCTTTACACATGTCTACTCCTAGACAATATTTGTTGAGAGAATAGCTAATGAACTTTGAATAAAGTCTTACTCCAAGAGCAAAATATGTACATCTGGAAGACTCCTACAGATCAAATCCTGGAACTTGGAATGTGTCCAAGATATCCTACTAGCGCTCATGACAAAGATTCTGCTATTAGACACAGTCTAAACAGTTTATTTTAACACTCAGATCATTTAAACATGTCTTTTAATAGCCCAATTTTCACAGATGAAGCTACTCAGATGCCAGATGAACTATTGTGATCTATTTTAAGAGAAGCAACTGGGATCACATGATGGACAAACTTGTGTTTTAACCATGTGATGGAGGGAGAGTCAGTCGATTTAAGAAACAGTGCACTTAATGGCTCACTTGTAGTCTCAATTGTAAGAATCAAAACTCAATTTTCTCATATTAAGTGACAGCAAATTTCTTTTCCTAACACACACATTCATTCATTCATACACACACACACACACACACACACACACACACACACAGGCTTTCCTGTGACGGCAGTTACTTTATTTCATTTTTCTATCACCAGATCCTTTAAAAGTTGCTCTAAAATGACTGACATTCCACTTTATAACTACCCTAGGAAACCTATTTAGAATTAAATAATTCTAAGAATAGCAAACTAGTGCTAGAAGTTTTAAAAATATTAATGAGATTATTACATATGGTTTTCTACAATTACTATTACTTTCATTGTCCAATACTTCCAATATCTGACACAAATCTAATATTTCATGTTTTCCATAACAATCCTATAAATGTTTTTCTAAACTGTTTCACTAAGCCAAGCTATGTCTTAAAGGAACATTGTGGCTGATTTAGTTTTCCTTGGGTGCTGCTGCTGCTGCACTACTGTGAGCAAAACCATGATTCAACTTAAAATGTCATCCTAGTTGGATTCATGGTGCTTTTTGCTCCAGACAAAAACAAAAGCTATAACCAAGGTTTGATCTTCGGTTTATAGCTCATGATTTGTCATGGAGGCAAACTATAAGACCAGGTTGGACAACATGCTAAGCCAAAGCATGCCTTGGCTTACAGCAGCAAAGCAGAAGGATGATCGGGGGAGAACCACAGCGGTTGTGATCTCCTTCCTGGGAATAAACAATGGTTTGGTTTAGTGTTTTATGTGAACCAGCTAAATATAATCACTTTCAGGATCAGATGCAGCATGAGCAGCAGGAAAGGGCCACTGTGCTCATGTCCTGCTTTAGTGGGCCAGGCTTCCCATAAGGATCTGCTTTGCTACTGTAGATAACAGGCTACTGCACTAGGCAGGGCTTTGGTGTGGTCCAGTGGGACTTACGTTCTTATGTTGGGGTCTCACAGTTTACATAGCCACAAGGAAAATGAACTGCTTTAAACTTAATTCATCGTTTGTTTTAACACAACCCCCGCCCCCATACTATAGTAAGACAGAGTGCACAGGGAATTTAAGAGATTGCTATGGAAAAGTCAAATTCCATCTTAGAATGCTTAAATAAACTTTGAGCCAGTTTACACACACACACACACACACACACACACACACACACACCTGCTGTTTTGTTATTATTTGATTTGAATTCTATTTCTTCTAAACTGCTCTCATTTTGCTACATATAAATAAATATTAAATTCAACTCAACTAGACTGTTGAACTGCAGCTCATGTAATAACTTGCATGTATGACTGAGGCGGAAGTTTCATTACTTCAAGCAGAATCCTCTTCAATGGAATATTGAAAACCAAGTGAGGCGCACATAGGTGTGAACCAGTCCATTTTTTTTTAAAAAAGGGTCTGATTAAGTGGGCACATCTATATACACATTCTTCCTTCTAGACATCCACTACTGGCTCTGTGCTCTCAAATCCACACTCTCCCAAGTATGCTATTGGTCAGCAATCTGCGGGGCTTTTGCAGACACATTTCCCACAGCAACAAGCCTGCAAACTGGAGTCATGTTTGAAATGAAAGTTGTGCAAATAGAAGATTGTATCACTTGCTTAAAACAACAAAACTGCATAGAATACAAAAGAGGCGGCAGCATGCCACACTATAACTAATAATGTTGCCTGGATAGCTCCATTGGTTAGAACATGGTGCTGAAAATACTAATGTAGCCAGTTTGATCCCTGTACGTATGGGACAGCTGCAGACAAACACAGCTTACTGCTTGACCAAAGATTTTAAACCAAATGAATGTGGGTGGACAGGGTGACATTTGGCTATGGTATTTGTGGATTTGTTGCTGCAGGCTTTGCCTCAGCACAACCTCTATGCTAACATTCCAACTTTCTATCCATCAAGCCTAGATTTTGCATGCCAATGGCAGTTGACAGTTTTAAAACCGGTATGTATTAATATTTATTTACCAGCACTCTGTTTTTCTTTGCACAAGAGTCACAAGGATGTTATCATTAATTTTTTAGTTGCTTTTCCTCACAAAAGTGATGCAAAGCGGCTTTAAAAAATAGTATAAACATTAAAGCCAGTTATAATACACACACAACCAGTAAATGCCTAAAAAGCACATCTGTGCAGATGACAGGTCATACATATCCCACCACACTAAAAGAGGCAACAAATGTATGAAGCCCTTCAAATTAAGTAAAAAGGAAAGCTTTTGCCTGGCGCCTAAGAAATAAAGATGGCACCAGGGAGAGTATTCCACAAGTGGGGAGCCAACACTGAAAAGGTCTGTTCTCATGTGGCCATCCTTTTGAGGAAGTGACACAAAGAAAACACCTCAGACGACAATTTAAGGATCTGGGTTCGTTCACATGGGAAGAGGCAGTCCTTGAGATACTGGGGTCCTGAGCAACTTAAGGCATTTCAGGTCAAAACTTGCACTTTAAATTGAGGCAAGAAACATAATTTGTAGCCAGTGCAGTCATACCATAATTGGTGTTACAGTATATCTTTGGACCGTCTTGCCTTGGTCAACAATCTGGCTGCTGAATTCTGCACAAGCTGAACCATCTTTAAAGCCCCGCATACAATGCAGTAATCCAACCTAGAGGTTACCAGAGCCTTCGCAATGGAAGCTAGGCTATCCCTGTCCAACTGGGGCACCAGTCAAAGCTGACAGAAGACACTCAGTCCCACTGAAACCACTTGAACCTCACATGATAGCAGTGGAGCCAGACGTTTTCCCAAGCTACGTACATACCTGCTCTTTCAGAGGGATCATAATCCCATCCAAGACAGATTAATCCCATCTATCCGGTACCAACTAACACTTCCTCGGCCTTATCTGGGTTAAGCTTCAGTTGAACAAAGTCAAGGAAATGAGGGGTAGAAAAACATGGAAAAGAAAAATAAATAGTCCGGGATAATGGGGTAAATGAGGAACATGATAATGCATTTGGACAGATACAAGAGAGAGGAGCAAAAGGATGGATGGATGGATTTAATTTCTGTACTGCCCTATACCTGAGGGTCTCAGGGCAGTTCACATAAAATATCAAATACATAAAAATCTAAACAACAACAACCCAATAACCTCCCCCCAAAAAAGAGCCAGCATTTTAAAAAGGGTATAGGATGTAGATCAAGTCAGGCAAAGGCCTAGTTAAAAAGGAATGTTTTGCCTGGTGCCTAAAGGTGTATAGTGAAGGCATCAGGCGCACTTCCCTGGGGAGAGCATTCCACAGACAGGGAGCCTGCATTCTTGTGTTGCCACCCTCCTGATCTCTCAAGGAGGAGCACATGAAGAAGGCCTCAGAGGATGGTCTCGGGGTCTGGGTAGGTTCATATGGGAAGAGGTGGTCCTTGAAGTATTGTGGCCCTGAGCTTTTCAGATCAAAATGAGGAAGAAGATGGATATGGGAAATAAAAGGGAAGGAAACAACTAGAGATGAAAGGACTATTAGGCCAGACACAAAGAGAACAGTAGGCGGTGGAGGTGCGAACATATACAGAGCAATGGGTGGGGGGAGGCAGAAGTGAACTGGATAAACACACTGGAGAGAAGGATGTCATTAACAGCCAGAAGAGACACAAAGATTAGCCAGATATTTCCTCTCCTCACCCCACCCCCCGCCAACTACAGGACCAGAGTGATGCTAAACAGACACAGGCCACTTCTTTTAACTTGAGTTCAGACTTTTTCTTCTTTTTTTAACCACGTCTAATTCCACATCCTGACATTTGGATGCTGCTGTCAAACACCTGATAACCTTCAGTGTTAAGGACATGTTTTGCTCTCAGGGATGTAAAAGAACATTTTGGGCATATTTATAATTGTGAGCTAGTGACCTGGAAACAAAATATAAAAGAACCCCAATGGTTCACTTTCACTTCATAATGGAAGATGGCATTTTTTAACTCTGGCCCTGCACAACACATTTTCAGCAGTCAAACTACTCTCACCCTGACGCTTTCTTTCCACTATTTGCTTTGGCATTTTTACAAACTAATTTGACAAGATGTAACATATATGCTGGAAACTGCAGTGGTTTTTTATGTTTTTTGCTCTACTGCTCACCCGGTGCTATACCAGCTGCACTGGCTCCCGGTGGAATACAGGATCAGGTTTAAGGTGCTGGTTCTAACCTTTAAAGCCCTATACGGCCTAGGACCCTTGTACCTACGGGACCGCCTCTCCTGGTATGCCCCACAGAGAAACTTACGGTCTTCAAATAAAAACATCTTGAAGGTCCCAGGCCACAGAGAAGTTAGGCTGGCCTCAACTAGAGCCAGGGCTTTCTCGGCTGTGGCTCCGATCTGGTGGAACGCTCTGTCACTAGAGACTAGGGCCCTACGGGACTTGACATCTTTCCGCAGGGCCTGCAAGACAGAGCTGTTCCACCAGGCCTTTGGCCAGGGCACAGCCTGACTCCCTCCCTCGGCAATCTTCGTGGAGCTCTGGCACAATGGTTGCCAGTGGCTTGATTTGAATCAATTTTATAATGAATGGTTTTAGAGTGTTGTTTGTGCTGTACTTTTGTACTTTTTTATCTTTGTTAGCCACCCTGAGCCCGGCTTTGGCTGGGGAGGGCGGGATATAAATAAAAATTATTATTATTATTATTATTATTATTATTATTATTATTATTATTATTACTGAAGCCTGGCCATAGACTACTGAAACCTCTGTTCTGAGTATTTTCAGGATCATAGTACCAAAGGTGACTCACTGAGACCACTATATTCAAAATGCATACATTCAGAGTTGCCTTTCTATTATGACCGGTGACTATGACTAAAACAATGAATGGATTATTGTACATTCATGCTCCAAGCATTTTACCATTTTTTATCTCGAAGAGAATGAGGAAATTTTGCTTAATAGCAAAATTTGGCTGGCTAGCAGGGCCATCACTCATAATACCTGTTTATCATAATACCTGTTTATCACACAGTCTGCTTCTGCACTCAGACCATCTCAATTCTGTATCATGTCAAAAAAACAACAACAAAGTGGCAGACACTGACCTCACACAATCACATGGTAGATTCTGCTGTTAGAAGACTGATAGTACCATAATGAGATAGCAGCTTCAGTGATACAGCTTATTCCCAATTTGAGCTGACAACCTTAGAAACAGTTCCTATAGCTGCCCTTTGACCACTAGCCAGGTCTACAGCAGTTAGCAGGTGGAAATGTTTCATTCCATGCCTTAAAAACCTTCAACTGCTGATTTGCATGTCTCAAACCTTTTTTTTTTAAAGGAAGATGAGTAGGCCAAGCTGCTTTTATCAGGTCAGATGGCGAGACTGCAGTTGCCCAGGAGGATTATTTTACCCGAAAATTGCACAGAATTTTTCTGCCGGGGTCCTTACAGGTTATGACACCTTGTAACGGGGGAATGCCCCATCACACTGTATCCTCAAGTCAACAAAGAAGCAGCCTAGGCCCACTGACCCAGGAAAATCCTAAAGTCTAGGTATCAACCTCACTGCTAGTAATGAAGCAAATGGCTGTTAAGAAGTTTTAGTAAACTGTCCTACACCAGGCATGGGAAATTTGTGGCCTTCCAGCTGTTGTTGGGCAACTCCCAGCACAACTGACTACTAGGCCATGCTGGCTAGGGCTGACGAGAATCAGATTCCAACAATATCTAAAGGGCCATAGGTGTCCCCCACCCCCCAAAAAATTAATTCCACATAGTTATCAGCACAAAGTTTTTGAGTGAGAGTTGCACCCTTTTGCACTCAAGTTACAGTTTCCTGAGTACTTCTAAAGTCATTGCTGCAGGATACATATGGTTTCCAAGCCAAGTGAGAATATTAGAAATATTATCTTTTTCCAAGAGGGGGACAAAACAGAACCTGAGGAGATCTAACCACACTTCTTTTCTAGCAGATATACTCAAGCCTCTTTATTGCTCCATTTGAAAACCATAAGAGGCTGTGGAGGAAATTTGCTACAGGATGTGGGTAAAGGTGCAATCGGACAGAAGCAGGACGACACAGATTCACATATTACTCTGACAGTGCCATGTTATACAGTAATACTGATCTCATTCTCCAAGTGTTAATCTTTATGTAGCCAGAAGAGGGTGAAAAGACGACAAACTAGCTAAATGAGTACTGAGCATCCTCAGTTGGTGTGGGATGATGGCTGAGTGTTGCAGGGTGGGGAACCAGGATGACAAAAATGGAATGGAGTATCCTGAGAAAGGACACAACTGGCCAGTGGGCACTTTAAACATCCCATGCTGCAAAATGTGTCATAGGTCCCATTTGTATAACTAACCCTTGTTTAACTTCTTGGAGATTTTGTCTAAAGTTTGTAGGGCTATAGCCCTATTTGAGTGTTCCAGTTATCCTATTCAATTAGAATCTCATGAAGAAGAGTGGCAACAAGTTGCTAGCTCAGCTCTCTGTCACTGTTCTCACCACTCTCTCCAAGTTAGAGGCAAATGTCTGCAATGCAAAGCAGAGCTGGGTCCTAAATAGCACAAGGAGCCTATACATTTAGAAAAGATTCCATACTTCAGAAATTAATGCTCCAATTTGTGGATGGTACAACATTTTATTTTTATGAGGGAGAGGAGAACTAGCCCACTAATATGAGGTATCAGAACATCTAAATAGGGCTTAGATGGATGGACCAACAATATAACCCAGAAACACACATTTTATTTTAATCATACAGCTGAAGCATATACTTAGCTGTCCAAAGCTGTGGCAAGAGAAGGCTTAAGTGACATTATGTGGAGTATATCACAATCACCATTTTTATTATTGTGACTGAATTGCATATTCTGCTGAAATATTTACTGATTTTGCCTTGAAGAACAGTTTTAGATAAAATCCTATTTCCCCTTAAAACCATGACACTCATTTCTGCAATACAAGAATTATAACATAGACAAACACAGCACGGGAGCAACCTTCAGAACAAGGTATAAGCCTGTAACTGTTCTCAATACTCTGAATGACATGGATCTACTTAACTGGAGAGTGCACAGAGTATTGTTAGTGAGACTATTCCTGTGAGATAGATGCCAGTGTTTAGTTTAAAACACACAACTATTAACGTAGCTAGCATTGGATTATCATAATCAAGAACTGCTCTTTTCTCATTTCTGTGCAATGACTTTCTACCTTCTCTTACAACTAAAACATAAGACAGTGGTTCTTAAGTGCTTTAGCCTAGGCATTCATAGATTCTAAGCCAAGAAATACAGTGTATGCAAATACAGAATGCTGATTCACAGTTCTTTATATGAGGGAACGTAACAGAACGTTAACACATTTCCTTCCTCTTTGCCTTTCTGTAACAATAAGCGCATCTGCACAAGTACTGCTGTGCTACAGTTATTAGTTGGTACATCAGGCAACATTAAATTCTTAAACTTGTAGAATGATAAGCACTGCCATTCTGCTGGGAGAACCCACACCAAAATAAGCAAGGGAAAGTAATGCAATATAAGTAGTAGTAATTTCAAATTTCTAAAGCAGAGGTTAAAAAACTGATATTACCAGCTCTACTGTAGCTGGGTAATGAAAATGTTTTTCAAATTTCAGATAACCAAGGGATCTGTCTCTTCTCAGGGGAGCTCAAGGCAGCATATAGGGTTCATGCCTCCTAATTGTATTTTCACAACAACCTTGTAGGGTAGTTCAGGCTGAGAAATAGTGAAATGCCCAAGGTCACTCAGTGAGCTTCACAGCTTAATACAGATCTGATCTCCCTGATACTATTCAGACACTTTAACCACTGCACCACACCGGCTCTGGATATGCTTCCTGCCAGAGTGGTCAGCAGAGAGGGGTGGCACTGAGCACCTGGCCTCCCAGCAGTGGTGTCTCTGCTGCTTGCTGAGAGGGACAGAGGCAAGGTGGGAGTGGAGATGGGAACTTCACGGATGCAACAGTAGAGCCAACCTGGTACTCCTGCCAATGAGCCCTCACAGACCCAACCAGGCATCTCAGCCCATTCAGTAAAGAGTAGCAGCAATGCTGCTACCAGGAGGTCAGGTGTACAGCAGCGGCCCTTCCTGCTGGCTGCTCCCTGTCTTGTGACTGGAAGTAGCTCAGAGCAGTAATAGATTGTGAGACTCAATGGGCAGCCTCTTCTGATGATAGGCAACTCTGCTACATCACTACACCTGGACTGATTGAATGATCCAGTCACATCAGATGCAAATATATGAAAGAATTATCTTGCCCCAGGATGATGTGGAAGATTACTGGAAGGAGGCAACAACAGAACAGGAAAATGTGCAAAATCACTGATGAGGCTTTCTGGGAGGGTACTCTGAATTAAATAAATCCTCACTGCACTCTGGTAGTGGTCTGAGCACAATAGAATGTCCTTCTGGCATGTATACAATGAACATGTATGAAATACAAGCACTTACATTTTATAACCTGTAGACAAATCTAATGACTGAAAACACAATTTTCAACGTAATAATATAAAGGGGCATTCATTCTCCAAACCATAACACAATCCAGTTAAAATGTGGCATTTAAAACATAGCACAGTGGGCATGTACTGTGAAGTCAGGACTAATCCATGGCTTCATGGTATTCATCTACCTTATGGTTTTTCTTATCTTGGATCATACATGATGCAGCAGTCGTGTTTGGGGAAGTAACGTATGATCTGGGTGCCCATGCTGGCATCCAATTCTCCAGAAACCCCGTTTGTGGTTTCTCTCCTTCAGGGGTATGTGGGGAGTGGTATAAAAAGCATGAGTGACAGCATGAACTCTGGGCTCAACCTTCATTTCCCTCACATGGATGTTGCAATGAAACTGCTGTAAAGAGGGTTGTGTTTTTAAAGTACAGTAGACCCACAATTTATGAAGGGGTTATATTCTGGGGATAGTGCATAAAGCCAAAATTGCATATAGTCAAAACACGTTGAGTGCAAGGTGGGTGGGATTGCCAAAGTATTTTCCCCAGATGCCCTCTCCCTTTTTAATTTTTTAAAAAATTGTTTGCCAAGCACATAAAGCTGAATGCACACAAGTTAAATGTCCATAAGTTGCGAGTATAATGTTATGAAGCAGGGAGGCTTTTTCTTCAGTTTCAAAGCATAGGCAGCTGGTATAATAGTTTATTGCAGAGTTTCTCTTGAAGTTATCCTGCGTGCAATTCCATTCCTGCCACAGCATCACCCCCCTCTCATGAGCTCGGAGATAAAGTCATGACATGCAGCTTTATTGATTCTCATCTAAAACTGCTGCAAACAAGCTTGTGACCTCAAGCATCTTGCACAGAAAAAGCTTCTGGAAAAGCCACAGCTATCAAAAAACAAAGGCTAAACCTCTCCAAAAAGGCATCAAAAATTTTATGCTGACCTCTCAAAGTAGTTTACAGTTTGCATTTTGACTGAGTCCACTGGAAAAGTGCCACATTCTTTTCCTGATCAGTGTAAGGCCAATTGTGAGTCATTGCTTCTGTTGCACTATTTTACTGTTCAGGAAACCAATGAGCTGTACAGCAGCTTCACATTTTTAAGTTATTCATCTCTTTACCCCAAAGTGATGTTCCACTTCCTGCTGAAACAAGCAATACCTTTAGGAGGAAGCATAGAGAGAGAAAAATAAGGTAAGGAGGGAGGAGAAACCCCTGGAGATACTGTGGGACTGCCTGAAATGAAAAGTTTACTTCCAAGGATGAGAAAACATTTTCTGATGTACATCAGGTTGATTCTTCATTTCCTTTTGAGGTGTGTAAAAGCAGAGCAGGGGTTTCATGGTCCAGGTGTCCAGATCTGACACTGTTCCATGATCTAGATCAGGGGCCAGCAAAATTTTTCAGCAGGGGGCCAGTCCACTGTCCCTCAGACCTTGTGGGGGGGGCAGACCTATTTTTTTGGGGGGGGGATGAACAAATTCCTATGCCCCACAGAGATGCATTTTAAATAAAAGCACACATTCTACTCATGTAAAAACACCAGGCAGGCCCCACAAATAACCCAGAGATGCATTTTAAATAAAAGCACACATTCTACTCATGTAAAAACATGCTGATTCCTGGACCGTCTGCGGGCCGGATTTAGAAGGCGATTGGGCCCAATTCGGCTCCTGGGCCTTAGTTTGCCTAACCATGATCTAGATTATATTCCAAGCACCCAATCCTTCAAATGTCTGTTCAGTTCAAGTGAACAACAGGTTCAGTGTCACCTCATCGGAAGGATGTGAAAGAATTAACTGTGGTAGGGAAGCTTTGGCCTGTGGATTCCCCAGTATTCAAAGCATATTTTCAGGGAGCTCAAGAGATAGCAGAAGGATTGAATCCAAGCATTTTTAAAAAAACAAATAATAAAATTAATGACCATAAAAACTCATTATGGACATTTTGATATGTCACTGTTTTACCTAGTCATGGTATCTACTCCCATACACTGATTAATTTATTTATCATTTACCTTTGTATCCTGTACTACTTTGAATGGATATATACACTAACAAAACATTTGGAATATTTAAAGTCACACTTGTAGCATTGAGATTTATTTTACAAATTCTATTTTTAAGTCAAAGATATGCAAATTTCCAAAGCTAATTCAAGGGGAGTTTTTGAAAGTATATTTACTCACTTGGAGGGAGTTAGCAAAGTTAGGTGCAAATGCATTTATTATGTGCAACATTGCAAAAATAATATTTGCTGTTAAAAAAACCAACACCCTTATATTTGGTCAAATCACCAAACCTTATCAAACATTTTTTGATAGTTGATCTAGGTATATTTGTACTAGCTTTTAGTGTACCTCGTAAACAAAGTGTTTAGCATTTACCAGCCCATGAAAAAATGAATCCATGTCTCTATTGTTGCTGTGTAGATGTTACTGTTCACATGCTTGAATCCACATGCTTGAAGGAGGAAGTCTCAATTTTGTGTTTGTGTGTGTGCATCAATAGTATGTTTGTATATTTGCAGTGATCCAATGAAAAGAAGTGCCCCTGAAGAAAGAAAAGAATAGCGAAATGTCTCGGACCTTTAAACTACAATAAACTTTGAGAACACTTCCCTCTTTCATTTTCTTGTTGTTCACACAACTACACAACCCAGAAATTATAAAGCTGTGAATGTGGCTAGCTTCATGCTAAGACTGGCTAAGGTATGGGAAGTACATTGCTGACCACTTAGAAATGTTTTTCTACTTTTAATGGTAGTGATTCTAAGAGAGAGGTGAGCCTCAGCCACTCAAATGGCCAGTGCACATGTAATTTGCTTAACCACATGATCCTTCCCAACCCCTCCTTGTGGAACCTGGCAAGCCTTAAGCACACAATCACATTTCCCATAGGGACATTATTCCCTGTGTTTGTGGTGTTCTTTTATGTTGTGTTAAAATTCATTTTGTGTTCAAGACTGCCTTCAACCTTTCACAGGGCTGTACTGTTCCCCTGAGGCAAGGTGAGAGACCTTCAGCTCCCAAGGTGAACTTCTGTATCTCTAGATCAGGGATCCTCCTTTGGCTCATGGGCTGATCTTGGCCCACAAGACTTCCCCATTTGGCGCACGAGTCCACCATGTGTAAGCCATGGCCACCCCCATGACACCTGATGCCATACAGGTAAGGGTGCTTTGTCCAGCTCTGAAAGCAACCGGCAACCAGTTGGTTGTCAGGAGCCTTTGAAATGCTACACGAAGCAGGAACCCAGTGCTAAGCGGGATCACTCACCCTTCATATCAGCTGATCCAAAGGGAGATCAAATTCTAAAGAACTTCTGAAGTTCTTTAGCTTGTTAACTTCTCTTTCTCTCTCTCTTAAATCTTTTTCTATTCCTTTTTCTCTATTTCTTCATTTTTCTTCCTTCCTCCTCCTTCTCCTCTCCCTCTTTTTTGCCTTTAATGTTTCAGTTTGGATAAAGAAAATATGTTTGACAATAATCTTTGTATTTTTCTTTATAAACCTTAATAATTATTTTAAGAAAAAAACATAGGGAGATGCTGAGGTCAGGCTTTTGTGGCAAAAATAACATACTCATTCAGCATATGTTTCATTGTCCCAAGCTCATCTGATTTTGTTCCTAACATAATTTTTTTTTGTCAGCTCACCAAATGACAAAATAAAACTATGAATAAAATCAAGTGCCATTAACCTAGTCTCTATTTTCTTGGAGAAGGTACTTGAACACTAGAAGAAAATTAGAGAAATTCTGAGTCATCGTGTGTGTGTGTGTGTGTGTGTGTGTGTGTTAAGTTGCATACCAGCCTTCATCCGTAGCTCTCAGGGCAGTTTGCAGCATAAAAACAAAACAAAAAACATGTAAAATGTAATTTTGAAAAGCTGCTGCCAAGTACTGAAACTTTGGAAAATTATGATATAGAACATGTTAGCTATATATGGAAACGAAAAATGTGTCTGCAGGTTGACATTTTAACAGAATTACGCAAATCTGAAAGAAGGACATGAGCAGGTAACTTGAAGGTTGTGAACATAAATTATTACTGAAATTAAGTAACCATTCAAATCAATGCAAATAAGGATGTAGCAAGAGTCCTGCTGGAGGTTGGATCTGATTAAGTTCAACATCCTATTTCTCAGAACGCCCAGTCAGATATCTATGGGAAGCTTACAAGAAGGGCTCACTTCTAAATACATGCAGAAGAAGGCTGATTGCCGAAGAATTGATGCTTTTGAATTCTGGTGCTGGAGGAGACTGTTGAGAGTCCCATGGATTGCAAGAAGATCAAACCTATCCATTCTTAAGGAAATCAGCCCTGAGTGCTCACTGGAAGGACAGATCGTGAAGCTGAGGCTCCAATACTTTGGCCACCTCATGGGAAGAGAAGACTCCCTGGAAAAGACCCTGATGTTGTGAAAGATGGAGGGCCCAAGGAGAAGGGGATGACAGAGGACGAGATGGTTGGACAGTGTTCTCGAAGCTACCAGCATGAGTTTGACCAAACTGTGGGAGGCAGTGGAAGACAGGAGTGCCTGGCGTGCTCTGGTCCATGGGGTCACAAAGAGTCGGACACGACTAAACAACAACAGATAATAAGGATGTTTAATGCAATAGTTAAATGAAATGTCCACATCATTCAATATGTCTAGACTATCATTCATGCTGCGTTATGATGTAGTGTGCGTGCAAGTTGGTTCAAGGCCCATTGAGGTATTGATTGGCTTCTCTTATTTAACACTAAAAAACAACCACAGGTCAGATTCTGACCTTATAATGTTTGCCACCTCAGTTCAGTCATTTGCAGAAGAGTAAATGGTCAGACTATCGCAGAATAATCAAATAACTTAAAGTAAATGCATACTAATTTTGGATCCATTTCCTCTTTCTAAACTACAGACATTGTGAAAGATTTATTAAATATTTAAGCCATAACAATTGCTATATTGATAAACTCTGTGTCATGGACTGGCTGGATGCAGAGGAGTGCAGCAGGCACCAGCGGGTACCTTCAGTTCTCGTAACTGCCTCATTGGGGCAAGATCTACTGGAAAGAGTTGCTGCCCTCACTAGGCCTGAGCTGTTGTGTTTCTCTGAATAAAGAGAGTTAACTTCACTGACAATGCCCCACACCCAGCGCAGCCAGCTTTTATGGCCGGTGGTAGACCAAACAGAAGACTGGGACTGTCAGGTCTGCCACTGGGGCACTGCGCCCCCACTAGGGTGCCAACTGATCCATTTGCCAGCTCCCCACAGCCGTCAAGACCATTGCTGACATCAGCTGGCCTTGCAGTTGATTCTCACCCCCAGCTCTCCTCGTGGTCCCATGCCAAGCTGCAACAACAACCACTGCCTGAAGATGGTAAGCAGTTTTAATATGAACCACCAGCACCACCACAATTATTCTGGTGTGACTTTATTGATCATACAAATAACGAAGCATTAGTAAGTTCTAATTAACTATGTCTTAGTAGTTCAAATACAGTTTTCTATCTTACCCAGAAGTATAAAAGCACAGAGGTGAGGCTGCACACCTAACAGATTCAAACCCAAAAATTAAGTGTCAAAATGCTTCTTTTTAACGTGGGATACACCATTTAGCAAAGAATGTCCTCCAACCTTTCCCACCCCATCTATCCCAAAATCAAGGAAGTAGCTGAGACATCTGTCTGACTTAACTCTAAACCTCCTCTAACTTTAACCCTGCCCACACTATACTGCAACACGACTAAGTTGTGCAAGAAGGAGTAGCATTACTACTAAACTGGGGGAAATACCATATTTTTCACCCTATAGGACGCACCTTTTCCCCTCCAAAAATGAAGGGGAAATCTGTGTGCATCCTATGGGGCGAATACAGGCTTTCGCTGAAGCTTGGAGAGCGAGACGGGTCGGTGCGCACCCACCCCTCTCGCTCTCCAGGCTTCAGGAAGCTATCAGCAAGCCTGGGGAGCCCGCGGGAGTTCCCGCAGGGCTCCCTAGGCTGCGGATAGCAGCCTGCCGCCCGGCGCGCAGGGTGCCCTAAAGCAGAGCGCCCTGCACGCTGGGCAAACATCCGCATTGTGGGGAGCCCTGCGGGAGTTCCCACGGGGCTCCCCACGCTGCGGATAGCAGCCTGCCGCCCAGCATGCGGGGTGCCCTGAAGCTGAGTGTCCCGCGCGCCGAGGAGACACCGGCAAGCCCCACAAGCTCGGGGGACAGCGGGGAGGTGCAGCGCCACCATCCCGCTGTTCCCCGACCTGGTTTGGGGGGGGAATAAAGGGGGGGAATTCCTTTATTTCCCCCCCAAAAAATTAGGTGCGTCCTATGGGACGGAGCGTCCTATGGGACGAAAAATACGGTATGTGTTCCAGCACAACTAAGAAAGGAATTATTCTAACCAGGATGGCAATTTTCACATTAACTCACTCCCCCCAAAGTATTTAAGGGAACATGATGTTACAGATATTTAGCTTAAAATTAGTTGTGCTGAACATCAGTCCAGTACAAATACCTCTAATAATAGTTTGTGGTCGAAAATTTAATACAAAATTTAATACAGAATGTAGCAAAAAGCACAATTCTATTGATCCATTGAGGTTTAGAAATCAATTATAATGTTCCAGTGTAATTGCTCCTTAGCAGCCTCATTTGTTATGGGATATTAAAAGGCCAGTATGTGAGCAATCTTCATCTGGAAAATACAGAAAACAGGAAAGAAACACACAAATGCTGCAAAGCCATGGAAGAATGAAATGAACAACATTAACAAGACTTCTGCCAAAACAAAAATTAAGAGCCCTATTTTCCTAACTCAAATTTCCTAACCCAAGACATTATTTTATATTTTTTATTTCTCCCCTTGCAGCCCTTCTAAAACAGCTTATAAGACACACAGACACACACACACACACACACACACACACACACACACACAAATTCAGCTTAAATAAGAAGCCACACACACAGTAATCAGAGTCAGGAATAGCATCAACACTGTCCAAAGGCCTGTCTGAAAAGAAAAAGCATAGATGGCCAGCAAAAGATGGAAAACAAAGAGGCCTGATAAGTCTTTTTAGGAGAGTGTGACTACCAATATGCTACGGTTCCTTTTAACTTGCTGTTCAAGGCCGGAGTCCTCTGCACTCTTACCTAGAAGCAGCTCCCCATTGGGAACAGTTATTTCTGAGCAATAATGCACAGGATTGCATTGCAACTGAGGCATAGCACTGGCAAGAGGAGCTCATTTGTGATCCCAGCATCCACAGAAGAACAGGTAAGTTATCAGGCCCTAAAGTTTACAATGCTTTTTTTGTAATGACATACATCAACACAATTAGCAAAAGTTTGTGGTCTTTAATTTAAACACCTGAGTGGAACTCTGGATACACCTCTTTATACCAAATATATTGTTTGGTTTCATCATTATTTTCCTTTTTCTCCATTCTATGTCTCACCTTGTAAGCTCTAACTACAACAGCCATCAATCCCGCTTAAAACTGAAATATTGCAACCTAAATTTTGGGTGGACAGAAGAAATCCATCAACAGAATTCGGGGTTAGGTAATTTCCTGCTATGGGACGCGGGTGGCACTGTGGTCTAAATCACAGAGCCTAGGGATTGCTGATCAGAAGGTTGGCGGTTCGAATCCCCACGACGGGGTGAGCTCCCATTGCTCGGTCCCTGCTCCTGCCAACCTAGCAGTTCGAAAGCACATCAAAGGGCAAGTAGATAAATAGGTAAACTGGTGGGAAGGTAAACGGCGTTTCCGTGCGCTGCTCTGGTTCGCCAGAAGCGGCTTAGTCATGCTGGCCACATGACCTGGAAGCTGTACGCCGGCTCCCTCGGCCAATAAAGTGAGATGAGCACCGCAACCCCAGAGTCGGTCACAACTCGACCTAACGGTCAGGGGTCCCTTTACCTAATTTCCTGCTATTCTCCCCTCTCCCTGTAGCCCCCCACCCAATGTGCCCTAGAGGTGCCCCCAACACACTGAAACAGGTTTGTAAACTGAGACACAATATACTGTATTCAACTTTTACAAATGCCAACATGTGTTCTACTTTGTTTTCCTTAATTACCCCCCCTTGAGAGAAGTTTCACCTTGCTCCAAGTGAAACTCAGGAGTTTTGTAGAAAACAGAAGCACACAGGGACATCTCAAGATGTCAGCAGAAGAACAATCACCCTGTAGCAAAGATAGCAGGGGCAATTTGGATGTTTTATCTTAAATCAACTCAATGTTCATGTGAAACGAAGGCCACTTTCAAAAGGTTTTCCTGCAATCCTTGTGTCATGTCATAGCATGCATGCTGCTTACTCATCTCCCACACAGGAGGGTTGGAATGAACGTGCCACCAGGAGAACACTGCACTGAGGAGTTGCCAGAGAAGAAAGGTTTAGTACAGTTTTACAATTGTTCAGTGGAAATGGATTCACATTTATTCTCTTGGTTGATGAGGAAAGGAAAGGGATCAGTATTAAAATGGTTTTAGCATCAATGTATTTGTTAATTAGCTATGCTGCTGTTTGTGGATTTCATTTAGTAGGCTGTGTTTTTTCTGTGCTAAGAAATACACACTCCTTCAACTCCAACTGGAAGGATAAGAGCTATGTTGAAAACATTGGCAAGGTGGGGGTATCAGATAAGCCATGGGGAGAATAGAGGAGCATTCCAGTGTTTTGAAAAGTTTCCTGATTTACTACAAACTGGTGTTCTGACTAGCTTATACCAGCCCTTTATTTAAGGCAAGTTTATCTGGCTTCTTAACAAGTCAGGAAATTCCAGTTTTTAAAAGTGTGCCCACATTTTTAAGGCATTGTCCTTACCCCATTCCCACTCCTTCTCCAAACCTCTGATTGAAATGGTTTTTGTATTAACATTTCAGAAAGCCATTTCTTCCCTTCCTCCACCAGATACCCCCTCCTCTATGTTTACACAGATAATTGGGGTATTTCCAGCTCTCCACATGCTCTTCCGTATCATAAAAGTAAATGAAATAGTTTTCCACATTGGCAAGCTTTGTTTCAGACCTAGTGCTACTTAAAAGCATACATACATCAAGAGTATATACCCACACTGGAAAAAGAAGTTGTTAACGCCAAGAAACCTCCTTCCTAAAAATAACGATCTTTCAGTTCTCTGTATTACACAACTTCCTTTTGCAAAAGGAACACTGCATCTACTTAAAAAAAAGTATCTTCCCCTTTCAACTTAAGCCATTGTTGCTTGTGTGAATACATAGCACTCAGCCCTTTGAACAGTAATAATACTGTGTATTGTATATAGTTATCATTGCACAAACAAAACGCCATTGGCATCAAGGCTCGTGTTTCTGCATTTTCAGTGAAATCTGAACAGCAGTCTTTAGATGCCTTTTGCTTTCTCCCCTCCCCTACGAAGAGCTCAGTGCTACTGAGAGCACAAATCTCTATTCATCATCTCATATTGCTGCCAGAAGCAGCTCTGAAGGAGACGCGAACTTTTTCAAAAACGAAAACCCAAATCTTAGAAAACACTAAAGTCATACCTTCTTTAGATTCATCTGCCTCAGCGCTCATGGTATCACACTAAATCTCTGGAGATTGCGGATGACGTGCGCGTCTGAGAAGCAGCAAAGTCAACTTCTCAAAAGAAAAAAAGGGGGGCTGGGATTAAGAGAGGAAAAGTTCTGTGAAACCAACGAATCACAGCTCAGCTGCTCTAAAAGTTTCCGCCTCTTTCGGAATGGCATTCTGAGCAACTGTCTGAAAAGGAGCACCTTTGCAGACACCCATTTCATTTGCAAGGAATCACAGTTTATATATTTTATTCTATTTTAGCCTTTCAAATGGTAGACTTCTACTCAGAGCTTGCTAAGCAGTGTGAGTGCACACATGCACATGAAAGGCAGTTAAGACAAAACAACAGAAAAGCCACTAAGTTTTTAATATCTCATTAAGAGGCTGACAAGCAGCATGGGCCTACAACCTCCAACTGTAATTGTCTAAAACAGTGTTTTGAGCTATTAAGAATTAACTTGATATTTGAGTATGAATTGCTTTATAGGGTGGGGGTGGGTGGGAAAAACTCAAGGAAGGAAAAGGTGTATTTTAAAAAACAAAAATATACATAAGCATTGTTTCTTCCAGCTTTGTTTTAAAATTCAGACTGTGGCTTTTTATCCATCCATAACAGGAGCAATTTTGGTGAAATATTTTTGCCCCTGCCCCCATTATCTGTTCACACCTTTAATGTCTCAGATCAGATAGATCTGATGCTAAACCACTGTTTGTTGTAAGCAGAGTTTAGAACCCAAACCATGGTTTGAGAGACCTCTGGGTATAGGGTGGTATCTTCTTCTTCTTCTTCTTCTTCTTCTTCTTCTTCTTCATCATCATCATGGTTTGTGCTTCCAAATGTACAAGGAAAACCATGACTTGCAGTACCTTTGACATTCTGCCCTTTAGCTTTCCTAAATTCAAAGGGCAGAAGCATATGGAAACAATGTCTGCAACTGTGGTTTCGGAGCCATTACAGTGGTACCTCGGGTTAAGAACTTAATTCGTTCTGGAGGTCTGTTCTTAACCTGAAACTGTTCTTAACCTGAAGCACCACTTTAGCTAATGGGGCCTCCTGCTGCCGCTGCGCTGCCGCTGCACGATTTCTGTTATCCTGAAGCAAAGTTCTTAACCCAAGGTAATATTTCTGGGTTAGCGGAGTCTGTAACCTGAAGCGTATGTAACCTGAAGTGTATGTAACCCGAGGTACCACTGTATACCAAATCTTGGGGCTGGTTTAGATGATACACACCTGCCTCATCTACTGGATAGAGAAGGGAGAACAAGCTTGCCTGCCCACCTCACCCAGACAGCATGCAAGCACCACTCGAGTCTCACTATGTGCATGGTCGAGCATGTGTATGATATTATGCCTATGCATATACCAGATTTCATTTAGGAAATCAACTGGAAGGTTTTAGTGTATGTATGTGAACAGCATTCACATATTATGTCCCCACATGCAAGTGTGGAGCCACCACAGGTGGGTCAAGTACTCTGGACAGGCAGGTATGTTCATGGTTCTCAAGGTACTTGGAGCCCTGTTTCAACTGGCTCAAATTGAGTGTGAACCATAGTTTCCAACCCCACTTCAAACTATGGTGTCCAATTGCAAGCAAAGGTTCATCAGTTCAGACATGATACAGAATCATAATTCGGTTTCCTTAACCATCATTTAGGGAGGCATCTGTACTACTACAACTACTACTACTACTATTACTTATTAAATTTGTATACTGCCCTTCATCTGCAGGTCTCAAGGTGGTTCACAACATAAAATTACAACGTTGAATATTAAACCTTTACTGTTGTATGAACTACCAGCTTTTCTGATAGTGACATAGCTCTGTAATTAGCCTATTCTTAAGTTGCTTAAAAGTTTTATGCTTTTGTTTTGAAATTGCTTCTACTGAAGTAGGTCCTAGGTAAATTGTTTTAATGTTACAGTTCAGGATGACAAGATCAATAATAATGTTGCGCTTTCTTCTTGCAACAACTCTGCACAACCTAAGTGTCTTCTTCAATAGGCTTTTGTGGTGCTTTGTAAGACCAAAGGCTGCTGCAATTGTGTCAGTCATGGTAATTGCCATGAGATGTATTGGTCTCTTGTGGAAGAGGCACTGTTCGTACCAACAGTGCCCGAGGTGATTGTTAGACTACATGTGAAGAAGCTCTCCCTGTGCCCTGTCAACTCAAACAAGCAACTGGCGAGTTACCAATCACTTGAGCATTAAATACTGTTAATGAAAACAAGCAAAACAGAAAAACAGAAAAATCTAAGTTATGTTGGTAGAGAATTTACTTGAGCAACGGAACAATATTTAACTTTTTTTTTGTTTTTTTAAAGAGTGCTGTATTTTTCCTGTAACAGCAAGTTCAAAGCTTGGGAGTGCTTTTGAATCTGGCCTTGTCTTGCTTTGGTAACATCCAGACTGGATAGTTTTTAATTCATGACAAATAGGGCTGCCTTTTAAGTGTTCACAAAGAAACTTCAAACAGGGGTTTTCCACAATTAACATTTTGCCACTGTTGAAATATCCCTATTGTTTTCCAGTATGTTTCTGACCTCAGTTCAAAGATCTCCTTTTGATCAATAAGGTCCAGCAGTCCTCAAAATTCCCTCCTAGGGCTCACTTGAGCTGGCCCATGACTCATAAAATGGCAGTGAAGGAGCAGAGTTGATAACAAAATGGTGGTCAATAGAGACAGAAATAGGTATAATTGATGAGCAATTACTGACACTTCTATCTAATCTTTTGTCACAGCAATTTCCTTGTGGCAGGGAATTCCAATAATTAGGAACAGATATTGGCTTTGGAGGCAACCTGATTTAGACTCTCCATTTTATTTTATAAATTTGTTCTTAGTCATACAATTATTTATAGACTATCTTTTTAGGAACATCCAATGGTGGTTTATGTTTTATTTTAGGCAGAAATCGCTGATCTATGTATAAGCAGAGATGGCTTTTATATTTTCACTTCCACATGCACCTCAAAATAGTTTTACCCATCCACAATTTCATCTTCCCATCTCGTTTCACCCCTTTCCCCACTCCACAAACTGTCAGTTTCTTTAATCCCTCCTTTAACAGCTTCCCTCACCCTGCTTCCCCTTTATTTCCAGTTTATCAGTGCTCATATTAAAAATACTGGATTTCTCCTAAGTTCCTTTAATGCCCCCTCTTCAAAGGAGGCTCAAACCATCCATTTCTTTCACCAGCTCCTCCTCCTTCCTTCCTTCAAAACCAGTTAACCACACTGCAAGTTTTCTCACTTTCCCCCCTTTCTTAGCCTCCAACTCTGCATGCTAGAGCCTCACTCTTGCTGGAAAGCATAGGATGTTCTGGGCACAGTGGGAATAAGCACTATTGAATTCACGGCACTTCTTGCGTATACATGTATAGGATTGCACTGTAGGTAATGCAGCTGAGAGTGGCAATACATCGACACTGTAGTGCACAGTAACAGACCATGACATGTCAGCCTCTTTTCCTACTAAGGTTGACAAACTTCCAAGCCCTATGGTTCAGTATTTTGTGTAGTAGTAATAATCATAAACATAATAATTTATTATTTACACCCCAGCCACTCTGGGAAGCTTTAAACAAAATTTTAAAATACAGTGGTCTGTTAAACATTAAAAACTTCCCTAAACAGAGCTGCCTTCAGATGTCTTCTAAAAGTCTGGTAGTTGTTATTCTCTTTGACATCTGGTGGGAGTGTGTTCCACCAGGCAGGTGCCACTACCGAGAAGGCCCTCTGCCTGGTTCCCTGTAACCTGGCTTCTTGCAGTGAGGGAACCACAGGAAGGCCCTCAGCACTGGACCTCAGTGTCCTGGCAGAATGACGGGGATGGAAACACTCCTATAGGTATACTGGACCGAGGCCGTTTAGGGCTTTAAATGTTAGCACCAACACTTTGAATTGTGCTCGGAAACGTACTAGGAGCCAATGTAGATCTTTCAAGACCGGTGTTATGTGGTCTGAGCGGCCACCCCCAGTCACCAGTCTAGCTGCCACATTCTGGATTAGATGCAGTTTCTGGGTCACCTTCAAAGATAGCCCCACATAGAGTGCATTGCAGTAATCCAAGCGAGAGATAACTAGAGTATGCACCACTCTGGCAAGACAGTCCACCGCCAGATAGGGTCTCAGCTTGCGTACCAGATGGAGTTGGTAAACAGCTGCCCTGGACACAGAATTGACCTGTGCCTCCATGGACAGCTGTGAGTCCAAAATGACTCCCAGGCTGCACACTTGGTCCTTCAGGGGCAGTTACCCCATTCAGGACCAAGGAGTCCTCCACACCTGCCTGCCTCCTGTCCCCCCAAAACAGTACTTCTGTCTTGTCAGGATTCAACCTCAATCTGTTAGCCGCCATACATCCTCCAACTACCTCCAGACACTCACACAGGACCTTCACCGCTGTCAGGGGCTCAGGAGCAGAGGCACAGGGAAGAGGGGAGATGGAGAGCGAGGGGGAGGAATCCGAGGGGAGCGTAGGAGGGGACAGTGGTCCGAGGGATTCCATGAGCCTCTCCAGCGAATCGGAAGATTCACAAAAGGGGGCGCCAGTGGCCAGGGGCAGGGGGTTCCCAAGGGGAACGCCCCAGGAGCAAGGGGGCAGCAGGGACTCCCAGAGCAGTAGTTGGAAATCAGGACCAGCTTCCCCACCAGAGCAGAGTGGGGGGGAAGAGTCCCAGGTATCGGGGCCAGTGCTTTCCCCACCAGGGAGAGGAGACGAGGCAGAGCTGACCACGCCTCCATCGGAGAGTCAGGCAACGGAGGGGAGGTCAGATCCGGCCAGTGTCACGGAAGAGGGAAGCAGTGATAGAAGCAGTGTAACGGTTAGGAGAAAGGTCACTGGGTTGGCGCGAGAAACAAGTTCAAATGTACAGGAGCGCGGGACAGCAGAGAATGAGGATTGGGAACCGGGTCCTAAAGCCCGCCGGAGGCAGGGGGAGGAGCTGAGCGACTCAGCGTCGGAGGAGTCCAGAAAGGGCAATGTCCCGGTGGGCAGGAGGACCCAGAGGAGAAGAGAACAGCGCAGAAGGTGGAGCAGGGCTAGGATCTTAAACTGGTGCGGAAGGGGAGGTGATTCAGACGGGACTTCGCCGATCTAAGGTCTAAGACGTAGGGCTGCACGCTCTGGCGTTGAAATGGAAACTAAACTTCAATAAAGACTTTTGTACATTACATCAACCTGGCGTTGGTCCTCTGTGAGCTGGGACCTAGAGGCAGCTCTGACAACCGCGTTCACTGTTTCTGATTTGAAAGAGAGGTAGAGCTCGGTATCATCCGCATACTGATGAACACCCAGCCCAAACCCCCTGATGATCTCTCCCAGCGGCTGCATGTAGATGTTGAAAAGCATGGGGGAAGAGGACAGAACCCTGAGGCACCCCACAAGTGAGAGCCCAGGGGTCTGAACATTCATCCCCCAACACCACTTTCTGAACACGGCCCAGGAGGAAGGAGCGAAACAACTGTATGACAGTGCCCCCAGCTCCCAGCCCCTCTAGACGGTTGATGTTATGGTTGATGGTATCAAAAGCCATTGAGAGATCCAGCAGAACTAGGAAACAGCTCTCACCTTTGTCCCTAGCCAACCGGAGACCAGTGCGACCAAGGCAGTTTCAGTCCCATGATGAGGCCTGAATCCTGACTGGAAGGGATCCAAATGGTCTGCTTCTTCCAGGCGTGCCTGGAGTTGTTCAGCAACCACTCGCTCAGTCACCTTGCCCCAGAATGGAATATTTGAGACTGGGTAATAGTTAGCCATATTGGCCGGGTCTAGAGATATTTTTTTTAAGAAGTGGTTTAATGACTGCCTCTTTCAGCAGGTCTGGGAAGGCTCCCTCACAGAGAGAAGCATTCACCACCCCGCAAAGCCCATCGCCCAGCCCTTCCCGGCTAGCTTTTATAAGCCAGGATGGGCAAGGATCAAGGAGACAGGTGGCTGGTTTCATTCGTCCAAGAAGCCTGTCCACATCCTCAGTGGTAACAGATTGGAATTGATCCCACACAACTTCACTAGACAGGACTCTAGCACTCTCCCGCCCCGCCCCTGCTCCCACAGGCCATCAACATGGAATAAAGCATCCCCTCCCACTCTTTGGAAACCATTTGGATCCATTAAGTGGCGGGGGCAGACCATCCAAATCGGCCCCACCTCCCTGCAAGAGTTCTACAGGAACTTGAAGCTTCACAACTCCTGGGTTTTACAAAAAAGAAGACATTTTTAGGATGCTTTATTCAAGGAAAAGTTGAATTCCCATACAGCTATTGGTTTTAATATGCTCAAAACCAACGTAATTGGTTCCTGCCTTCCACAGATGTGTGATAAGGCGAAATGAAAGTTCATTTGCAATGCATGTATGCAAAACAGGTCATCTAAACTGCATACTAAAATACAGAGGACATCTAATAATGGCCTGGAAGCAAGCAGCTACTTTTTGCACTCACTCATTTTAAAACCTTAAACACACATGGCACCTGCCTCTCTCTTGAAAGCCTGCTTTTATCTTCAAAAGAATTTTGCCATGCAGTAGTATCTGTGTATGAATCCCATATGAAATTAGATAGAATTAATGTTACAGATTTGATCTAGTTATTTTCCCCAAGATAAATCCATAATTCAGTAATCTGGACTCAGTTTAAAACTGTGTGAACAGACCTCAATTAAGGAATTCTTATCTATTCTAAATTTGGTTCAAGCTTTAGAAAATGTAGTTGTATCAACATGGCACTAGATGGCACTTGATCACTAAGAAACCATATCCTTTTACACAGGAATAAGTTTGCTGCTGGTTTGAACACAACCATTAGAAGCATTAAAACTTCACAAGAATTTTACACAAGTTTGGGGGGGTGTATATCAGTTAAAACGATTAATTTTCAACAAGGTTATTGGAGGCAATCCACATAATCACACAAATCCATGAACATAAATATCAATTTCTTTTATGGCCACATTCACTAAAAGACAGGAGAGAAGAATTAGAAACTTTGACACAAGTTACTATGGATTGCATTCAACTAAAACATTCCCAGAGTACACCTATGGAAATTAGTGAACCTAAATTAGTCATACATATTAACTTCAATGGGTCTACTCAAAGTAGGACTAGCATTGAATACTACTCTATAGTAGTATCAGAAGAAAAGTCAAAATTTAATCGTCTTTCCTATATACAGTTTGAGAGACTTCCTAAGTTTGTTATTAGTATCGATACCACATCCCAAATGGTTTGAATCCAAGTGTGCTAAAAACCAGAGAGAAAAGCTATTTTGCAGCTGTTACATTTGACCTTAGGATTCTGCTTTCTTCTTGTTCAAACCAGATTATTCCAATAGCCATGTAACAAAGCTTATGCACAGTGCAAACAAATACATCTGAGCAGCAAACAAAGTATATGTTTAGTCAACAAAGAAATAAAAGGTGGTACTTATTTTTCTAGATGTTTAGCTTCAAAACTCCTCAGGGAAGCTACCTTACTGTGCTTCTGTATAGCACAGTATTTCAAACTCAGTCCAATCATCACTTTTTAAACAGGCTCGCAATGCTTCTCAGATATTTGTTAGACACACAGCCTTTCCCTTTATTCATGCATAGGTGATTTCACAGCTGGAGATACACAAAAGCAGCTAGGGATGGGGATGCATAAAATTTCAAGTCTGGATACTAGATTTTGGAGTGCCTGTAGCCCTCCTGTTTTATTATCAATAGGTCACTGGAGTACCAAGGTGACATACATACTTAACAGTGATGGTGAGGAGTAATTGTGTGAAAAGCATGCATACTGAAGTCCCCCAAAACCACAGTGAAAGCTTTCTCCAACACCACAAAAACTCATCTGCCCAGGTCTCAGCTACATATGCCAAGCAGGCTCCCTCTTTCATGATCAGACTCTGGATGATGGATGTTTTATTCTGGACAGACCCATCATTTAACATCACCACCACTACCACCAGGCCACGAGAACAGCTGATAGGCACTCCCAGATTCTGAAGTGCAGCAGTCAAAGCAGAGGGGCAAAGGGCTTTGATGTAATTAGCCCTTCTCTCCCACTTATATACTTTCACCCACCTCTGTATGTCTCCCTAGATAAAAAACTTTCCTTACCCTGACTGTTCAGCCCTAATCGTTTAAGGCTTGGGGAGAAGCAAAGCATATATGGAAGAGGCCAGAAGACTCTGCCTTCTACTGTACCAGCTGGTGCACTGGTGCATCAATCTGAAGTACTTAAGGCACTTCAGCTTTAGCAGCCACCAGGATATGCAATTCTACAACTAGAAGCAAACACAAGCTGCATACGTTATCATTAATAGTGGAGAGAGTGTGAACAGAACAGGCAAATCTCTGATCAAACTGATGAAACTTTGTCAACATTTCCATATTATCTGGATTGAGATGAAACATTATTCTAAATTATTCTGCAGAATTATATACCTAGTGATAAGATGCAATATTTGATTGTTCCCAGTTAGAGAACAGCCTAGTATTGATGCAACCATGGCCATGGCATTTATCTTAAGTGGAAACTGATGTAGTAAGCTGGAATGCAATCACAGTTCTTGCTCAACAACAATAAGCAAATGCATCCCAAGTAGTAGGAATGACACAACTGAATTTAAGCCTCCTTGCAAATAAGAACAAATATGAGTCATGTTACAACATGGGTGTTCCCCTAGTATCACTGCTCAAACATCTAATAGTCACAGAGTGAATTCTGAAAACATTAAAAGGGAGAGTCATAAAGACTCTTAAGAACACAGGAAAGACAGGAGTGAAAACATAGAGGAGTGATGTGTTTTGTAAACTCATCTAATGATTTCAAGGATCCTGCTGTAAAAGTGTTTCTTAAAGTACAATGATTCAACAACAAAAAAGAGCAAGACTAGAATTGTTGCATTATAACATTTGGATTTTAGTGGTCTTTTGAGCACTAACACACACTTTAAACTGGCCCATTAATAGGGGAGGGGCATTTGGGTCCCTGAGCATTCAAGAAAATAAATTGAGATATTAACTGTTCTTACAAATGAGGTATTATCTCTTGACTTATACTTTGTACACAAATGCAAACCACACAAATAGGCACCTATGTGTTATGTTATTGTTCAGAAATCATAACCAATACAATTTACTGTTTATACATTTCTCATTGCAAACTCTTATTTATATTGAGCTTAATTTGAAGTCAGGAGTCAAAAACACACAAAAGCTCGCCTCTACCTTTGTTAGGACCACTTAGAATGCTGGTCCTACTAAAAGGTTCTCATTGGCCACATTTGCACATCACAAAAAGTCACACATGAGCCACAGTGAGGTTCAGTGGTAGAGTGTTTGCTCAGCATACAGAAAGTCCCAAGCTCAATTCTTGGCATCTCCAGGTAGGGCTGGGATAGACCTGAACTCTGAACTCCTTAGAGAGCTGCTGCCAGTCAGTGTGGACTATACTGAACTGGATGAACCATAGTTCTGACACAGTTTAAGACAGCTTCCCAAGTTCCTATGCTTTATGTGAAGCTTTTACTTTCACTTTTTTTAAGCAATAGCGTCTCATCTCTTTCAAACTGGGGAGTATGGTTTAACAAGCTATGGATTATGAAGTTGGCTTGTTTAAATTCCTTCACCCAACAATATGGCAGGAAGAGAGGTGGGGAGCTAAGAAGTCTGGAGTTTGCTGTAGCTCATGTACACAGTGGCGTAGCGTGGGGGGTGTAGGGGGGGCCGGCCGCACCGGGCGCAACATCTGGGGGTTAGGGTTAGGGGGCGCAAATCCACGGGTTAGGGGGCACAAATCCACGGGTTAGGGGGTGCAAATTACTTGCCTTGCCCCGGGTGCTGACAACCCACGCTATGCCACTGCATGTACATAACCCATGCTTTTTTACAGGTTACAGGGAACCAGGCAGAGGGCCTTCTCAGTAGTGGCACCTGCCCTGTGGAACGCCCTCCCAGCTGATGTCAAGCCAATAAACAACTATTTTACTTTTAAAACACAACTGAAGGCACCCCTGTTTGAGTAAGGTTTTAATGTCTGATGCTGTATTGTTTTTAATAGTTGGTTGGAAGCCGCTCAGAGTGTTTGGGGAAACCCAGCCAGATGGGCGGGGTATAAACAAATTACTACTACTACTACTATTATTATTATTTCTGCGGGTACTCAAGGGTACGCAGTATCCACATCTCCCCCCCCCCATGTTAAAAGTGTGGCACTTACTGTAACAATTTTATGGTGAGTAAAGGCACCTTTTTTGCTTAAAAAGCACAGTACATGACAATAAACCATGGTTTAGCATGACATTCAAACTGGGTCACTGTCACTTTATTTGCATACTACTTTTCTAGACTATGTAATTTATTACCCATCCTTCACGAACAAGTCTAGGAGGGCTGCTGCTGCAATAATTTAAAATTCAGACATATAAATACTTAAAACAAATCACAAGTTGCATGAATAGGGTGGATCCTGAAAATACACATGTAAGGTGTCAAAGACCAGGGTAAAGAGTTGCATCTTCAGTATTTGCCGAAAGCTGCATAGCGAAAGTGCTAGACACACTCAATGTTAAAGGAATACCTGACAGACAAATGGCAACATGGAGGGCAGAACACTAATTACAGAGCAGTAAAATCAAAGAGAGAAAGCACGATTCGCTTCTCTGACCTCATTTGGAAAGTATGCAACTACAGCATTTCTCTTAGTATCAATAGATGATGTTCATCCCTCTGGCATATACATAGATACACACTGGTAAGCTCTATATTGTTTGCCTTTCCCAGTTTATCTCTCTGCAAAAACTACCCTCTAGCATCAGCCAGTGGAAAAACACGATCAACAAAAGTAGATAAATAAATAAACAAAGGGTCTGGACAATGCAAGGCCTAACATAAAGCCAGGGGGATTAGGGGTGCTTGACATGCAGACCACTTGTAGCAGCTTACACAAAAGCTGGAGTTCATGTAATATAAAGGCAAAAGCTCCAACACATAAAATAATCAGAAAGCTTCTACCATGGCAGAAGACTCTTTGTTCCAGCAGAGGTTTTATCAGTGGAAGAGAGAAGGAATCTGATTTTCACCCTTCCTTTAGTAGCACTGATCACCTCCCAAAACCTTCTCCAGAAGTTTGGCAGTTCCTTTAGAACAGCATGGGAAATGGTGTGAGGAGGAGTACAAATTGGTGAAAATAGCCTCCTTTCCTTTTTGGCTGACAACAACCTCTGCTGGAATCAAAGAGCCTTCCTTTGTTAGAGCAACCACACTGCAAGTAAACCACAGTGATTTCCCCCATTCATTCTGTGAATTTTTGACTAGGGGGCAAAATGTTATTTCACATACAGTTCATGTAATTCTTTCAACAACTTCACTACTTTTTTGCCTGTTTATTCTGGGAAACCTTTCTAGCAGTCAGTCTAACTTGTTTGTTGTTTAGGTTATTATGTGTTAACTAAGTATTCAAATAGCTCTATTTCCATCTGCAGCACAAAGCTATTTCCCAATTATTCAAAGAAAAGACACTGATATGCACATGGATGCATTAAATACTAGGCAAAAACATGAAGAAAATCTACTACTAAGCTGAAAATAGATTAATTGAACAGAAAAAAGGACAAAGACACAATATGTCATTTTGTCATGGCTCATAACTTCCTGATTCTTTGAAGATTTATTTTAATTTATGTATTATATTATATTAGTCTAATAAAGTATTCTTTATTAAGAAAATTATGCAGTTTATAATGCAATAAAATATGAATGTGTTTATTGTCCTTTAAAGCTCAGAAGTATTTGACTCATTATTTTGAATAATGTAAAATTCAGTGCTCCTCACTTCTCCACACTCCCTTTTCTAACAACAGGTAAAAAGAGGGTAAGCCCACACCCCATTCCTACTGCAGCCTCCCAATTTTCTTCTGTGTTCTCTGACCACTGGACCCCTCCAGCTCAGTTGATGCCCCTCTAAATCATCCCTCATCACCTCCATGCCATAGAAGCCAGTGGTTACAGAAAAAGACAATGGTCTTTTAAGAACAGCTCCTCAGAGGAAATAGGGGCTATGTGGTGGGTTAGGCCAGCTAGCCTTCAGGAGTCCTTAAAAGGCATCAGCATGCTACTGAGACCACAGCTCTCCCAGAGAAAGTCCTAGTCTGAACTGGCCAAAGTGAACTCTCCAGGGTACTAACAAGCTTTCTTTTGCTCTTAGGGGCCTTGCTGTCTTTCCTAGTGGAAATGTGGCAATGCCCATTTTGCCTGGACCACTAGTCTACTGCCTCTGCCCTGCCCCTGCTCTTTAGCACATGGCCTCCATGGGGCAGAGCATCAATCCACCATTGGATGGGACACTATTTTGCTTCCCAGGCTCATTCAATAAACTGAAAACTTTGCCACTTTGGAGTCATGCTAGGAGTTTTAGTCCAAAGCATCTGGAGGGCAATATGCTAAAGGACATACGGCTCTCTGGTCTAAAAGGATGGCTGCCAGCTTATCATAGAAAGGAATCACCATGGTACTGGAATACAAAGGAATACAACTGAGTATTTCGTGTGGCAATTTTCTTGACTTCTTTTTGAAGGCACTCACTTTCATCCTGCACTGGGTGGTGTTGTGGTATCTCCATTGCACAGGTTCTTGAAGAGGCAAGTGAATTTGGCAAGGCAGCAAACAAATCGTAGTTAAGGACAGAACACTAAGCCATTGTTAAAACATAGTCAAAGTTTGTTCTTAAGAACAAACTATTGCTTCATACTGCAGTTCGCTGGACATTAATAAAGCATAGTTAAGCCTCTGGGCAGAGTTCAGATGATGAAAAAAGCCATAGTTTAACAAACCATGGCTTAGTGTTATATACTTCTATAGCTTGGTTATGCTTCTTGCCACTCACCAGTATCAGATGATGAAAATAAAGTGCTCTATATTAACAAAGTCAAACCTTAATGTCCAGTAACTTTTCTCATTCATGAAATGGCATTCTTCTTTTGCTACCACCATACCATGTTCAGTTTAGACAAAGGCCTCCTCCATATTCAGAATGAAAGCCTCCCACTAACTCTCTTTGCATACACCAATTGAATTATATGCTTAATTCATTTGCACAGCTCATCCACAAACTAGTTCCAGAACCTGCTATGCAAATCTAAATAAGGAGCTATGCAAAGAAAGCCCGGTTTGCACTGCTGTAAGCGTAGACAGAAGATTAGATGACAATATGAAATACAGACACCATTATGAAAATGTATTCCACTTGTCTCTACGATTCATGTTTCTATAATGAAAATTATATTTTTGTTTTTCCTCCATCTTAGATATAGCACCATTAACATTCAGGTGGAAAATTCAAATTTAATATAAAAGTCAACAATTGGGGGGGGGGGGAGAACCCCAATGCAGCTATATGTTTAGTCATACTAAGGAAAAGAAAAGCACCAATGCACCCCACACTGCTAAGTGAAGCCTCCCCTAGTACCAAAGGCAGGTGGCTAGGATCATTTAGGATGAGGTGGGGGACCCTGGACCAAAATCAGCCTCCTAGGCCTCTCTATTCAGCCCTCTGGATTCTTTCCAGATGATGCCTCCCTCATTACCAGGCTACACATCATCATGCTTTCATGCTCTTAAGTGCTTTTGGCTGGCTGTAGTGTGCCCTTTAACTGTGTTAATATTACCTGCTTGCCTGTATGGCAAGATGTGGGTGTAGTAATTTCCGACTTGTTTGGCTAGTGAATATACTGCCCATGGATCTCACTGAAAAATCTGAATGTGCCCATTGGTCTAAACTGGTTGGGGACTTGTGGATGAATGTCACAACAAGAGGCTTTGGCCAGTTTCCAATGATCAGTGATGGGGAGAGTTTTAGCTGAAACCTACAGGCTACACATAGAGCTTGCTCCATACATAATAGCATTTTAAATGAATGCAGTAGCTGAAGAAGCCACCAGAAAAGACCTCTTGAAACAGCACCAAGAGTCTCATTACCTCCGAACACTCCTTGGGGCCCAGAGAAGATGCACTAAGGAGGTGCCCAGATAAGCACAGGTTACAGATGTAAAGTTTCCTCACTCCCATCACTCTTGTCTTTTCAACATCTTGAAAGTCTAAGCTGTGAACAAGAACTTAGCAATTATGCTCATGTAAGGAAGAAATTTCTTTAACATTAATCATCATACACCCTCTTATTAAATGGTTATGTTGGGAAACAGCCCAACACTTTAGGCTTTCTGCACAGTTCCTGGGTTCCACCTTGCTAAATGAAGGTGCTGTTCCTCCCAAACAGAAGCAAGATCCAATCTTCTGGTCTACAGGTGCCAGATGGTACAGCACACAGGCGCATGCAGAAGAATGAAAAATGAAGTAAACAAAGAATCTTCTGTACTTCATAGTATTTTGTAGTCCCATTCATACAGGAGATTTTGCCCAAGAATTCTGCTATCCTACATTGTGTTGAGACGAATGAACACGCATACACAGGAAGTGCCTTTACACATGTGTGAAGAAAAACCTGGTTTACATCATACACACAGCGTACGTATTTTAAGGCAGCATGGCTTTGAATGAATTTTAACTTGACACTGGAGGTTTTAACTTTGTCTTAGTATTCAATGTTTTCTGTTACTGTTTAATTTTATTGGTTTTTGTATTTTCTTTTCTTGTAAAGTGCTTTGTTAGATTCACTGAGCCATCCATTTTTGTTGTTTATGCACATCACCTGGGAGCTAACATTTACAGCAAAAAGTGTACAGTACATATGTAAAGACAACTGAATCTTCTCCCACTCACCCTCCAGGGGCTTACCATCTGAATGCTAGAAGTGCACCAGGTTGGGGGGAAAGGGCTCTTAGCAGTGGGCTATGGGAAGATAAGGCATGTGAGGGTATAGCTGTCAGCTATACAACTCTTTTTGGTGTTAAATATTACCCAGATCGTGCTTTTTGAAAATACAAAAATGGAACAGATATGTGAACGGTGAGGCTGCCGTAGTCACATCTAATTTAGCCTTTGAAAACAAAGGATACAGTTCCTCAAATGAGATAAACTTCCTTACCAAGGTCAACTTAAGGTAATGCTTCCTATCAAATTCCTTACTACATGATGTACATGGAGCTTCACCAGCATAAGCGTATTGACCTATCGGTCATTGTTCATTTTCTCCCCATTGAAGTGAAAGATCAATAACTTTTCCAAACCCATTTGCCCTTGTAACAGGCTCTCCGGAAATACAATTCTTATTAAAATCATGGTAATGTATTTTAGATTTTACTTTTCTCCCTTCACCACATTTTGGGCAGTGGCATGTATAATTATGTCTGCAAGTTCATGTGGTAAGGATAATAGACCTTGGAATACACTAGGACTGCTAATGGCTGCTTTACATACTAAAATATTTTACAAGTACACAAAAAGGTTACATATGTACATGGCATGAACACCCATGGCTTTATATAAGACCCATTTTCCATGTCACATGCACACTATGGAAGCAAATACACATTTGCTGCTGAATATTATGTGTTGTTTCCAAATTAATCACTGCTGTTGTAAAGGCAGAAATTCCAACAATAACTGAAATATTTTTTCTGAAGAGTATACTGGTATAGGGAAGTATGCTACCTACTTCCGTCAACAGTCAGGAGAGCTGTCCAGATGGTCGCTGGAAAGACAACTAGACCGAACATTGCCTCAAATTGTGGGAGTGTTAAGCCATAGATTTGTTGATCAGGCAAGAACATAGAATTGTAGAGTAGGAAGGGACCATGAGAGTCATTGAGTCCAATCTGTCTCCTATCAACATCAAAAATAATTCCAATCTATCCAAAACTTGCAAAACTTCAATCTGATTTCTGAATGATTGCTACCTGTATCTCAAATATAAATAAGGCTGTTCACACCCTTTCCAGACATTTCTTCTTCCCTAAGCAGCAGGCCAGAAACTCCTCAACCTGTATTACTGGAATGTTTGCCTATCTTACAATTGCCACACATTACATTGCCCCAAGTCTTTTTCTTTCTTGAATTGTCCTTAAAAGATTCAGGTAGTTCACAAATCACATTTCACAAGTACAGAGATGGATACTGGAATGCTAATACTGAGGGGTATGATTTTTGTTTGTTACTATGGTATATATTTTGTGTTTTATATTTTAAACTGCTCTGTGACCTTTGGGAAAAGGGCAGTGTAGAAATTTACATACATACATACAGGAATATAAAATTGAGCATCCTGAAAATCTCTTTTTTCTTTTTAGAAACACTAAGGATAATGCCTAGTGAAACCTCTGGTATGAGAGAGCAGTAAGCAAGATTTCTGGTTACCAAGAGGCTTATATAATGTTTTGTCCCTCCACTGACTAGTGGAAGCAAGGTAATATACACAAATCAAATGTATACAAAATTGCACTGTCACAAAATTTAGCTTTCCTTGACAAAGAATATGGAGTATCAGTACTGTACCTACTCTTTTCTTTTCCTATTGTATTTTATTTTTAAGTGAAGAAAATACAGAGCTCTGGATTACTGGCATGCAGGGAAACATAACTTTGGCCAACGCAGAATTTTTGGTTCTAACTTGGGTGCTTTCACTGATGTTTTAAGGCAGGAGTCTGGTACAAGGTGCAAGGCAAGATTGTTCTGAACTACGGTATCTACCAGAACAAACTTGAATCATTGCCAAACTCAGGATGCATGTCCTATTCTTCCTGCACTACACCCAACCAAATACACATTATACATACAAAGCAGGTGTATCAAGTATATACCTATTAAAAAGCAAATATTTGCTTTAGATGACAGGAAAAGCAAAAGAATGATTACATTGGTCACCTTAGTTTGCTTACAAATGGAAAACATTGACCAGAGAAATCTGGTTTAGCCACATCACCCAAAACATGTTACACAATGTGTAACAATGTGTGCATGCACATACACATACACTTATTCAATTTTTTAATCTACTTTTTATCTTCTTTCCGAACAACTCAAGAAAATATATTTTGGCAAATGAAGCAAAATACACTTGTTTGAATACTTCCATTTCCTCCAGTTTCCCCATGGCAGAAACCCATGAAATAAATACTTTGATTACAATCACCATCAAACTTAATATTTCTCCCATTCTACAAACTTGATCATTAAAACACCACCATGAGTCAAACACCACCATTATGATCATGCCTTTTTTCTTTTTACAGTTTCACAGCAGTAATTTAATTTGAACAATCATTGTTCTCGGGAGGTTAATCAATAATATACATTATTGTCTAATTGCTTGAATAGGTTAATATTGTTTCCTGCTTTTAGGCTTGCTCAAATTAGAAATCAAAATGCAGTTTATTTTAACAGAATATGTAAATTTCTAATTATACCCATAAAAAAACAAAGGCATTTGTTTCCTTTCTTCTCATACACACACACCTTTCACATATAGCAGACATGGGGAAGATGTGCCTTTCCTGGTGTTTCTGGGCTATAATTTCCATCATCACTGGCCACTGCTCACTGGCCATGCTGGCTGGGACTGATGTGAGCTGGGGGGTTTAACAACATCTGGAGGATCCCTGGTATATAAGCCGCAGAAGCCTCCCAAAACTTGGTGCCCTCCATGTGTTTTGGGCTGCCACTTCCATCAGCCTCAGCCAGCAAAGCCAACAGTCAAAGATAATGGGAGCTTGAACTGCAAGTTGGGGATGGTCAATTATATATAAAGGTAAAGGTAAAGGGACCCCTGACCATTAGGTCCAGCCATGACCAACTCTGGGGTTGCGGCGCTCATCTTGCTTTATTGGCCGAGGGAGCCAGCATACAGCTTCCGGGTCATGTGGACAGCATGACTAAGCCGCTTCTGGCGAACCAGAGCAGCGCACGGAAACGCTGTTTACCTTCCCACCGGAGCAGTGCCTATTTATCTACTGGCACCTTGACATGCTTTCGAACTGCTAGGTTGGCAGGAGCAGAAACCGAGCAACGGGAGCTCACCCCGTTGCGGGGATTTGAACCGCCGACCTTCTGATTGGCAAGTCCTAGGCTCTGTGGTTTAACCCACAGCGCCACCCGCATCCCTGGTCAATATATAGGCTGCATTTATTTGCATGGGAAGCTGCCTTAAATCAATTCAAACCACTGGTCCATCTAGTTCAGTATTATTTACACTGATTGGGAGCAGCAGTTCTCCGGGGTCTGAGACGGGGATTTTCCCAGCTTTAGCATTAAATGCCAGAGATGAAATTTAGGACCTTTGCTCTAACACTGAGCTATGGCCCTTCATATTATTTGGCAACTGTCTTTTGAACTGCCTTGCGTGTACAAATGCAGCAGGCAGGACAGATAGTACAGCACAGAATGGCAATCCCCGAAGCTTTTAAATTGGTATCCAATTGCCTTAACAATGTACATTTAGCATATATTTAACTTTAAATATGTAAGGCTGCAGTCTTGCTTACACAGTGCAGTTGCTTAGATCCTAGCGACCTCTACAGCCACACTTAGAAGCCTCTCTAAGCGCACTGAACAACAGGCTAGAAGTAAACCCACCATTCAAGTGGTGTGTATGTGTATGTTTTTAAAGGCCAGCTCCACAATGAACCCCAAAAAAGGACGAGAAAAGAATAGAAAGGGCTCTGGAGCTGCAAGCCTCTGGAAATTCCAGAAGAGCAGCCGTGATATGCCTTTCACAGCTACACAAGCTGACCAAGCAACCCAACCTGCAAGAGTTGGGGAGACAGTCAACCTCAACAAGAGGCGCTCCTTCCAATGATCCCAATTGCTTAATGGGATTGCAGGAACAACAGCATCTTATTCTCTCCACCGCCCGCCCTCCAAAAAAGAGGAGTTTGCAGAATCGTAGCATTGGAAGGGACCACACGGGTCATCTAGCTCAACCCCCCTGCAGTGCAGGAATATTTGGCCCACGACCCCGAGACGAAGAGTCTCAGCTAGCAAGATTTCCAGCTTTCCATCTCGCACCCGCTTTTTTGCAGTCCTACTTCTCCTTGGTATTCCAACTGGAATGCCAATGGGGGACAGATATATATTGCATATAAATTCAATAAACAATAATATTTGTGAACCACCCTGAGACCTCTGGGTATAGGGCAGTATATAAATAATAATAATAATAATACTGTAATAATAATTACGGTGCAGGTATATATTGAATATAAATTCAATAAATAACAATATTTGTGAACCGCCCTGTGACCTCTGGGTATAGGGAGGTATATAAATTCAATCAATCAATCAATATAAGCCCTGTCTGGCATAGTTGGTCACATGGTGCAACAAACACACAATTTGAATGGCAATGTCCATCAACTTTCTAGGAGGGGCTGGCCCCTCAAATATTTTATTTGGGGAGGGGCGAAGGGGCCTTGGCTCCTAGGGGTTGGCTGCTATGTACGTACAGTATCCCATACCAGCAGGACTATTCTGTGAGGGTCATCTGGGGGCGGTTTTCGAATAAGACCAACCTGTGATTTTGATTTATATTTATTTATTTAGTGTGTATTTGTGTCTACTCCTCACTATCCCACGAATTCCTCAGCGAAGTCTAAGACGTTTCCCCACCCCAGCCAAGAAGGGAAGCCTCCCCTCAAAGCGCCCCCCCCCCCTCAACACACCGTAAACTATTTAAAAAGAGCATTTTTCCCGACACGGGCGCCTTCCTCACAAACGGGGAGAAGCTGCCGCTGCTTCTCTTTCTCGTCATAAAGGACCCCCCCCCTCACACACCGACCCCTCCCTCCAGGGTCGCGGCCACGACGTCACACTCACTGTGTAGCCCGTGGAGAAACCGTTGGGAGGGGGAGGGGAAACCCAACGGCGGCGGCGGCGGCGGCACCTTGACGACTCCTCACAACTCTCCCAATTCCCCGGGGCGCGCGAGAGAGCGCGGCTCGGATTGACAGGCGGGTGAAAGAAAAAGGTTTGGCCCACAGGGGGACAAGGAGAGGCGGGGCTTGAGACTTCGGGCCAATCGCAGAGCGGAGGAGAGGGCTGGGGGGCGGGGGTCTCAGCGGAGGTTTGAAAGGTGCGCCGCGTGAGGTTTCGCCCTCAGTGGCGGCAGGGCGTTGGCCGCTGCTCGCCAGCGGGAGAGGGGGAGTTTCGTTGGCCGCGTGTCTCAGGCGCAAGAGAGCCGTGGTCTCTCTCCGTGCTTTAACCCTTTGTAAAGAAACGGGAATGCGAAACACGTGTCTCTCCTTTCTGAAGTGCCCCGCCTTTGGGTGCTTCAGCGCTCCTGTTGCTTCAACCGGTACAGGACGCCCGCCTGTCATCATCCTCTGTCTTATCAGATCCGGAACGAAATGTCTCAACTGTTTGTAGAGTTAGAAGGGACCCGAGGGTCATCTAGTCAACCCCCTGCCATGCAGGAATCTCACCTAAAGCTCCCATGGCAGATGGACATTTAAATCGCTTTCTTTTAACCCCAAGTGCTCAGGAAAATCTGTCAAAATCTTTCTACAATGTCTACTTTTAGTTAAGTATTTTTATTTATTTACTTGATTTTTTGGAGGGGGGGTAAACTGCTCCCCAATGTTGCTAGGTCATCTAGCCTCGTTTTGCAAGGCCCCCACCATCCCACTTTGTGTGCACACGTGCAAATACATATATAATATATTAATTATATATATATATATATGTGTGTGTGTGTATATATATGTGTGTGTGTGTGTGTGTGTGTGTGTGTGTATGTATTCTTTGCTACCAACCATTAGGGGACAGTGCGCTTGGGTTTATGGATACTAAACCTGGGGGCAGGGTGTTAGGGAGAAAAAGCCCCCAGTAGTCCCATTGCGTGCTCAGTGGGCACATCATGGCTGACTGACTCTTGACGTGGGGAAATCAAGATTTTACTATACAGTACTGAAGGGTATCTCAATGTGTAAGTAAAGGGACCCCTGACCATTAGGTCCAGTTGTGGCCGACTCTGGGGTTGCAATGCTCATCTCGCTTTATTGGCCAAGGGAGCTGGCATACAGCTTCCGGGTCATGTGGCCAGCATGACTAAGCCGCTTCTGGTGAACCAGAGCACAGAAACGCCGTTTACCTTCCTGCCGGAGCCGTACCTATTTATCTACATGCACTTTGATGTGCTTTCGAACTGCTAGGTTGGCAGAAGCAGGTAGCGAGCAACGGGAGCTCACCCCGTCGCGGGGATTTGAACCGCCGACCTTCTGATCGGCAAGTCCTAGCCTCTGTGGTTTAAGCCACAGCGCCACCCGCGTCCCTATCTCAATGTGTACATGCCATCTATTTAAAGTGCATGACTCCCCCCAAATATTCTTGGGAACTGTAGTTTAAGAATGCTGGGAATCATAGCTCTGAGATGTGAACTAAAGTTCCCAAGGTTCAAAAAGGTGTACCAGACTGCCTCTTATGGGGTCTGGACTATGCTACAACATTTTGCTGCAGTTCCCACTTGTGTATGCATAATACATACCCCCAACGCACACACAACACAATAACAAAAAATCAACAATATATCCAGCTGGGCATACAAAACCTAAACTTATTAAATAATGACACCCAATTTAAAATCACAACCATCTTTCTGTAGATACAGTAGTGTGGTGAGAGATATAGTTTAGCTTCAGATTTACAGGTATGTTCTATTTTTCTTCAATAAATTCCAATAGATTTTTTAATGCCATAAGGATATAGTCCATTTTTTTAAACAATTTCCACTATTTTCTATAGGAATCCTGGCAGCACCCATGTCAAAATTCTTTTTGGCAAAATGTATTCATGGCAAAATGTATGCTCTCTTATTTAGTAGGGATAACTGGGGAGAAAATTTGAATATGTGTTTTAACAATCTTTCATATTTCCTGAATAATTTCATTCCAGAATAAAGCAACCTGTAGGAATCCCTGTCACCATTCATCCTACAGTTTGGTGATGCATTGGAGGTAATATTTGGAAGTGCACAATATTTATAAAGAGGTAGTGGGCTTTGGGTTTGCTTTGTCATGAAAGGAGTCTTGAAAGAGCTTGAAACAACAACAAAAAGTTGTTGGTATTCTCTTTAGCATTTATATAGCAAAGTAGGCTAAACTTAGACCTGCTGTATTACATGGTTCCAGATAATATGCCATTATTGTAGCTTCAACTCCCTGTCTGTTAAGGGGGGAAAGCAACAAACAATCTTGGAACTAGCATTGGAAGTGACCCTAAAGGTCATCTTGTCTTCAATATACCACTTCAGACTGTAATGAGGCTGAGCACAAATACAAACTTTCAGAAGTTCAAGGAAAACAGTATCTATGAGTAAAATTCTGGGTTTTAGCTCTTTAAATAAACCACACACTTTTTCTACTAAAACAAAAAAATACTATACAGAAGTTCAAAAACAAGGAGAGAACTGTAAAAGGCAGAAAATAAAAGGCTCTAAATTAAGTTTAAATGCTATTTTTCATAGTAAACGGAAACACTGAAATTTCTGGCTTTTAGGAGCTTGATACCCTGGGCTCTCCTTTTCTTGCAACTACAGATTCCCTTATTAATCAGCTGAACTTCCAGTTTAAAACCCTTCCTTTAGATCCACAGCCTTCACCTATTTAGGAAAGCCTAAAAAGACCTACCTAATCCTGAGAGAAAAAAGAGACGACTCATCTTCTGTCTGAAAAATGCAGTTTTAAATTGCTGTCACAGGTGTCAGGTCTCCTGTTTGTCTTGCTTTCTAATTTTGCAACGTTGCAGCACTTATCTCACAAACTTCCTACTAGTGCACAATAATTAAAAGCATATTAGTCTGCTTCAGGTGAAAAGCTTCTGGCAGTCCTAGAGTTCATAAGTCTGAAGCAGAAGCAGTCTTCCTGGCTGACATAGAAGACAAAATAAAAATCCAAATGTTTTATATATGTGGCACAATCGCAGCTCAAGTAGAGTATTAAACATTGGTCATAGGACCCGTTTGGAGAAAGATACTTATTTTCCTCCTCCTCACCTGAGAAACTAACTTTGTGCTTGCTCCACTCTGCTCTCATAAGTGTTTAAAATACAAAATTTGAAGATGGACCATAGCACTTGGATACATTAATCACTTGAAGGGGGGCGGTGAGTACAAAGGATCCCTGGCCCCAACATCCACATGCTGGGCATAGACACCTCTGTAGGTCAGGGTGGAGAACATGTGGCCATTCAGATGTTGGATTGCAACATCGGCCCAGTATACCTGAAGGAGCATCTTTACTCCCATTGTTCAGCCCAGACACTGAGGTCCAGCTCCGAGGGCCTTCTGGCAGTTCCTTCATTGCAAAAACTAAAGTTACAGGGAACCAGGCAGAGAGCCTTCTCAGTAGTGGTGCCTGCCCTGTGGAACACTCTCCCACCAGATGTCAAGGAAATAAACAACTGTCTGGTTTTTAGAAGGCATCTGAAGGCAGCCCTGTTTAGGGAAGTTTTTTAATGTTTGATGTTTTATTGTGTTTTTAATATCCTATTGGAAGCTTCCCAGAGTGACTAGGGAGGACCAGCCAGATGGGTGGGGTATAAGTAATAAAATTTATAACTATTATTATAGCTAAGATTCCTGACCATTATGCTGGCAGGATCTGAAACGAGTCCAACAAGATCTGGATGGCCACAGGTTCTCCATCCCAGCTCTATACTGAAAGAGCTCAAGGCCCAAATATGCCATTTAACTCACATCAAACATTGATTCCCATTGTGAAGGAAACTAGTGGTTTGGAGGGGAGGGGGTTAATAGCTTTTCCTTTCCTTCTATATATGTATTTATTTACAAAGTACTTTTTGTCTGTATAATTCTAAGCACCATATCATGGTGGTCTCCCATCTGGGCACCTCAGCAGATCCGCCAAGTGTCCCTATTTTCCAGGGACAGATTTACAGAAGCCATTGTGACCCCTCCCTCTGCTGGCTCACTGGTCTCCAGAGTGCTAAAAGGCCTGGTGAACTCCTATGGTTGGTTCATTTTGTGTTTGTTACAGAAAGAAGATAGACATGTAAGTAGGATTTCTCTCAGCATCTGCATTCTGTGATGATAGTGAATTCCTCCTGAGCTTAGATGCTTGAATGCCAAAACCAGTTTAGGAACGTAGATCAGGAGAGTACTAACTGTGGGCCCCATTTCTCACATTTTTCTCTTTCTTTTCTAGGCTTTCAAGGCTGAGAAAAGTGTTTCCTGGTTGGGAAAGAGAAATAAGATTTTGTCTCTCCCTAAGACCTCCTCCTCACCCACAACCTCCCCCTCCGCCTTCCCCTCTGGACCCCTCTTTCAGAGGACAAAAAAGGTAAAACGCTTCTGCATATAGATGTATCTTCCAGAGTAATATTAGTCCCTAAATAAGGCTTCTTAGGAAAGGTCTCTCTGTAACTGTCTGAGTCCTGTTTTGAGGTTCAGAAAATAAACATATCCCATGTGACTCTTTGTTTCCCTGTAGCTCTGCAGACCTCCTGCCAGCCAGAACTGAAAACCCCAGGAAAACATGAAGGCAATGTCTATTTCCAAGGATATGTTCAGGGTATGTAAGAAAGTCCCTAAAACAGTTATAATTGCTAGCCTTCTCTTCTTTTCCATTGAGATGACATAATATCTGAAGACCTGGAGAGAGAGCAGGGGCAGGACAGCTTTTATACTGACACCATGAACCACCAGAACCTGAACACGGAGTTTGCCCTCACTCTCTACCAATGCTGGGCAGAGCTCCACCATGGAACGAACCTCACCATTTCCCCAGTGAGCGTGTCTCTTTCTCTGGGGCTCAAGGAAGCCCATTGGCTCAGCTGCAGCATGTTCTGGTATACAGCACTCATGGTAAGGCAACCTTCTGAGAAACAGCTTTTCGGTGAGCAGTGCATGCTGTTGTGAATTTCACCTTACAGCTTGGACTGTCTTTCCTCTGAGACGCCAAGGAAGCCGCCCTCCTGGGTCACCAGGGCTGCCTGGGTCACGGCGGGGTCCAGAGAGCCAGACTCCACATGGCTCAGCAGGAGCGGGGACGAGGGAGGACATGTCTTCTATGGGGGATCCTACAAGCCCAACTGGGGAGAATTTAACATTTTTAAAGCAAATGTCCTGGATTTGGTTCAGGCTCTGAGTCAGCAGTCTATCAGGCGACTTTGTATGTCTTGAAAATTGGCAACCCCAGATGTTTTGCTTCCCTGATTCTCAAGACAAGACAAACTGATTCTATTGCACACTCTTTTGCACTGAGACGCTTTAAGGCATTGCTATGTATAAATATGCTATTAAGCTAGAGCAACCGTTCACTCATCTGATGAAACCTTTTAAAAGAATTGTTGTTTAAGCCTAAGCAATCACCTAGCATAATTACTTTTATTTTAAATTGTAATCTTACAATTCCTAAGTTATTCCTTATATCAGAAAGAGATGGGTTAGCGAGTAAAGCTATCAGAGTGCAACTCAAAGTAGACATACAGTGGTGCCCCGCAAGACGAATGCCTCGCTAAACGAAAAACCCGCAAGACGAAAGGGTTTTCCGATTTTTTAGCGGCTTCGCAAGACGAATTTCCCTATGGGCTTGCTTCACAAGACGAAAGCCCATAGGGAAATCTCCAGGACAGCGGGGAACCCTCCTCCCACCGCAAGCCCCGGGAAGAGAGGAGAAGCTGCGCGCCTTCCCCTCTGTTCCCGGACCTGTTCTGAAGGCTTGCAGTGGGAGGTCCGGGAACAGAGGAGAAGGCGCACAGCTTCTCCTCTCTTCCCGGGGCTTGCGGTGGGAGGAGGGTTTTTCCTCCCCACCGCCAACATTCAGAAGGCTGTTTTGAAGGCTGGCGGTGGGAAGAAAAGCCCTTCTCCCGCCTCCAGCCTTCAGAAGAGTTCCCCGCAGGGCTCCCCAAGCTGCAGATGTCTGCCCCGCCCGAGGGGCGCTCTGCTTAAGAGCGCCCCTCGTGCGGGGCAGCAGGCTGCTATCCGCAGCTTGGAGAGCCCTGTGGGGAAGTCCGGCAGGGCTCCCCAAGCTGCAGATGTCTGCCCTGCCTGAGGGGCGCTCTGCTTCAGAGCGTCCCTTGCACCGGGCAGCAGGCTGCTATTCGCAGCCTAGGCAGCCCTGCAGGAACTCTTCTGAAGGCTGAGGGCGGGAGAAGGGCTTTTCTTCCCACCGCCAGCCTTCAGAAGGCTGTTCTGAAGCCTGGCGGTGGGGAGAAAAGTCCTCCCCCCCCCCCAGCCTTCAGAAGAGGTCCGGGGACAGACTGTCCCGGGACCTGGTCTGAAGGCGGTCTCCCTAGGAACGCATTAATTGATTTTCAATGCATTCCTATGGGAAACCGTGCTTCGCAAGACAAAAAACTCGCAAGACGAAAAAACTTGCGGAACGAATTAATTTCGTCTTGCGAGGCACCACTGTATTGCACAGCTGTGCTGGATCCAGATGACCACATCTAACACCACAGAAAACAGATGCCCAGTGTTTTTAGCGCAGGTAGCATATCTGATTAGACATATTTAACTGGTGGGCAGACAAGGCTGGTTGTTTCAGAGGCTTCTTTCTTTGCATGTCTTGTTGAGATCCTAAAATGTCTGTCCAACAGTTGCTTGAAAAGCTTTGAGAGATTGAAAGCGTAACTTGGTATTCGTGAATTACAACTGACTTAATTTTCTTTAATGATACATTTCAAGGCACCTGCTTTTTAAAAAAAATGCCAATCTGCCTAGGGACAGCAAATCAATGAGTAAAATGAGTGGTTGCATTGCACAAACACACTGTATCCTAACAGTGATCTCTGGATCATTAGATTTGTATAGCATTTCCCACCAGTGCTAAGGTAGCTGACTTGGGAAATTCTAAGGTAAAATTTTCCACCATTTTTTTTTTAAAGTAGCATAATACACTGAGCTTTCTGTAGGTTAACTCTGACATTATGTGAGACTTTAAAAAAAATACTGCAAGATCTTGTGTAATATCTTCAGATGCTCAAAACAACAACAACCACCTTCTTTCCCCTGCTCTTCCTGGAAGGCATGAAGGCAAGAAGTGGTGTCTGGTGCAGCAAATTGTGCAACATTTCAAAGCAGTATTGCTACTGAGAAAATGGCAAAAGGTTTTCAGTGGGAGGGAGAGAGAAAAGAGAAAAATACACCACTGCTGGCCCCCTTTCCCTTCATAAGAAAACCCAGTAACTAACAGTCCACCTTCAGTGCAAGCCTTCCACATGAACTATTTTTGAAAGTTCATACTTGATGTGATTGGGGGGGGGGATAGTAATTCTGTAGTTTCTAATTTAGAAACTGAAATGATGATTTTGTTCAAGCAAGCGATACAATCACTTGAAAGTAATGGGGTTTTTCCCCATCAGGGATCAAACCTAAAGGCTTCAGTACCATCCACATATAGGATAGGGGTAAGTAACTGCTGCAAGTAACACCTAAGTCAAAAGTTGCTGTTCAGCTTAAAAACACAACTTGTCTTGGTCAGTGCCAACTGCTACATCAGGGTGGGGAACCAGCATAGGTCCCAATGTGGCCTGCAGAACCATTTCCCTCAAATCCTGTGATCCACACCTGATGTCATATGGGATGTTAGGTGTGGGACAGGCAGTGACTGGGCCGGAGAGAGCTGCAGAACCAAGTTCCTTATTGAAAGTTTGTGCAGCAGAACCCTGTGGAAAGCAGGGTTGAAGTCACCACCCATCAGCTGCGTGACTGAGTTTCCCATGGGAAATTTGACTGCACAGCCAATCCTTACAGAAAGCAGCTCTGCTAAACATAGGAATTGCAAAGCCCCTTGCACTGCACAGACACGCCAAAACAGCAAGCAAAACTCCTGTTGCATGATGCTGTCTCATACAAAGGTAGGCCCGTTCTCTGGATCCAAGCCTTGATGTTTCGCGTTCGATATTGCTAGATTCCCAACTTCCCATCAGCCTCAGCTAGGTGTGGGCCAATTTCCAATGCTCAGGGATGGGGAGTTTTAGCTCAAAACCTACAGGCTCCATGGGACGGAGGTGGCGCTGTGGATTAAACCACAGAGCCTAGGACTTGCCGATCAGAAGGTCGGTGGTTCAAATCCCATGATGGGGTGAGCTCCCGTTGCTCAGTCCCAGCTCCTGCCAACCTAGCAGTTCGAAAGAACATCAAAGTGCAAGTAGATAAATAGGTGCGAAGGTAAACGGCGTTTCCGTGCGCTGCTCTGGTTCGCCAAAAGCAGCTTAGTCATGCTGGCCACATGACCCGGAAGCTGTACGCCGGCTCCCTCGGCCAATAAAGCAAGATGAATGCCGCAACCCCAGAGTCGGTCACGACTGGACCTAACGGTCAAGGGTCCCTTTACCTTTACTTTACAGGCTCCATACAGCTTGCTCCATACAGGACAGCAGGGCTTTTGTTCAGCCAGAACTCACTGTAACCTAGTTCTGACCCCTCTCAGGTGGGTGCCATTGTCACAGGGGAGGCGTTCATAGTGAGTTCTGACACCTCTTTTTCTAGAATATGCATGATAGCATTCTTAATGACCACAGTAGCTGAAGAAGCCACCAGCAAGCACCTCTTGAAATAGCACCAAGAAAGAGTCTCGTTACCTCCGAACACTCCTTGGGGCCCAGAGAAGATGCACTAAGGAGGTGCCCAGATAAGCACAGGTTACAGATGTAAAGTTTCCTCACTCCCATCACTCTTGTCTTTTCAACATCTTGAAAGTCTAAGCTGTGAACAAGAACTTAGCAATTATGCTCATGTAAGGAAGAATTTTCTTTAACGTTCATCATCATACACCCTCTTATTAAATGGTTATGTTGGGAAACAGCCCAACACTTTAGGCTTTCTGCACAGTTCCTGGGTTCCACCTTGCTAAATGAAAGTGCTGTTCCTCCCAAACAGAAGCAAGATCCAATCTTCTGGCCTGCAGGTGCCAGATGGTACAGAGCACAGGCACATGCAGAAGAATGGAAAATGAAGTAAACAAAGAATCTTCTGTACTTCATAGTATTTTGTAGTCCCATTCATACAGGAGATTTTGCCCAAGAATTCTACTAATCGACATTGCATTGAGAGGAACAAACACGCATACACAGGAAGTGCCTTTACACACGTGTGAAGAAAAACCTGGTTTACATCATACACACAGCGTACGTATTTTAAGGCAGCATGGCTTTGAATGAATTTTAACTTGACACTGGAGGTTTTAACTTTGTCTTAGTATTAAATGTTTTCTATTACTGTGCCAATTCATCGATTTTTGTTCTTCCTTTTCTTGTAAAGTGCCTTGTTACAGCCAAACAGTGGCATAAAATGTTTTAATAAATACAGTGGTGCCCCGCAAGACGAATGCCTCGCTAAACGAAAAACCCGCAAGACGAAAGGGTTTTCCGATTTTTTAGCGGCTTCGCAAGACAAATTTCCCTATGGGCTTGCTTCGCAAGACGAAAGCCCATAGGGAAATCTCCGGAGACAGCGGGGCAGTGCAGCGCGCCTTCTCTGTTCCCGGACCTGTCCTAAGGCTTGCGGTGGGAGGTCCGGGAACAGAGGACAAGGCGCGAAGGGCTTCTCCTCTGTTCCCGGGGCTTGCTGTGGGAGGAGGGTTTTTCCTCCCCACCGCCAACATTCAGAACAGCATTCTGAATGTTGGCGGTGGGGAGGAAAGCCCTCCTCCCACCGCAAGCCTTCAGGACAGGTCCGGGAACAGAGGGGAAGGTGCGCAGCGCTTCTCCTCTGTCCCGGGGCTTGCGGTGGGAGGAGGGTTTTTCCTCCCCACCGCCAACATTCAGAACAGCATTCTGAATGTTGGCGGTGGGGAGGAAAACCTTCCTCCCACCGCAAGTCTTCAAGACAGGTCCGGGAACAGAGGAGAAGTGCTGCGCACCTTCCCCTCTGTTCCCGGACCTGTACTGAAGGCTTGCGGTGGGAGGAGAGCGGAGAAGTCTCCGCTGTCCCGGGAAGGCAGGCGGGGGGAAGCAAAGACTCCCCCCCCCCACCAGCCTTCAGAAGAGGTCGGGGGACAGACTGTCCCCGGACCTGGTCTGAAAGCGGTTTCCATAGGAACGCATTGATTGATTTTCAATGCATTCCTATGGGAAACCGTGCTTCGCAAGACGAAAAACTCGCAAGACGAAAAGACTTGCGGAACGAATTAATTTCGTCTTGCGAGGCACCACTGTACTCTATATACCGGTAAGTAAAGGTAAAGGGACCCCTGACCGTTAGGTCCAGTTGCGGACGACTCTGGGGTTGCACACTCATCTTGCTCTATAGGCTGAGGGAACCGGCGTTTGTCCACAGACAGCTTCTGGGTCATGTGGCCAGCATGTCTAAGCCGCTTCTGGTGAACCAGAGCAGTGCACAGAAACGCCGTTTACCTTCCCACCGGAGCAGTACCTATTTATCTTCTTGCACTTTGACATGCTTTCGAACTGCTAGGTTGGCAGGAGCTGGGACCGAGCAACAGGAGCTCACCCTGTCACGGGGATTCGAACCGCCGACCTTCTGATTGGCAAGCCCTAGGCTCTGTGGTTCAACTCACAGCACCACCTGTGTCCCCATGTCGTCCCCCAAAGTGGCCTGCAGGGGTCAGGAGAACCCCATAACAGCATGTGGATTGTGGTGTCTAGCAAGCTGACAAGTTTTGCGTCAGAAGAGTGTGACACTGAATTCCTTCCTTTGCTTTCAGTCTGATGTGTTAACCACTCTTGGTACAAATTCATGATCATGTATGAAATCTATATTTCAGCAACAAATTGATTAGAAGGGTGGGGAAAAGTGCACACCTTACCAATCTTCAACATCATACCATGGTTTCCCCAGTTTGTGAATGAGCCAGATTGAGCACTGAACTAAGTATACCAAAAGATGAGTAGAATGATCCAGCTTAAACAAACTGTTACACCCAATTTCAAGGAATTATGGTTTGTTTAAACTACAGTTTCATATCCTGGTCATTTGAAACGAACCACAATTCCTTGAGTTCAGATGTAAGAGGGAACAGTGGTTAGTTTCAGACTCAGAAGTTGCATGCTTCAACCTCTTCACTAGGAGCACAAAAAAGAAAGGTGGAAGGGAATATATTAAATTGAGGGGACAGACATAACATTATTATCCTTAAAATGACCTTCACACTAAGGAAAGAGTCTTCATAAAAAGTTCATAGCAACTATGGCATTTTGGAACAATGATTCTCTACACGACTTTTTATTTAGGCATTATGGGTGGGTACTAAATACATGACAATATTACAAAATTTGAGTTATTAGCTGAGGAGTATTCTTCACAAACACACTCATTCACCCATTTTCCTTGTAGAAGTGCAGAACTGTACACAATATTGGAATATTGGCATACTTAAAGTGCAACTTGTCAAAAGGTTTACTGAAAAATAATAGTACTTCTCAAAATATAAATTTCCATCTTAAATTTATTTTATTTTTTTTAAAAAAAGTCTGAACTGCTGGTACCCTGAACTGTAAATTTTCAGTATGCTTGGCTGCCTTTGTGATTCAAATATAAAACTCAGAAACTGGAAAATTAGGGTTTGTCTCTTTAACGTTGAAATCATTTCCCCATATTTGTCTTTTGAATTAAAATGTGAAGGGCGACAGTGTTTAAAGAGGAAATGCTTTAATACATACATGAAATATAACTCAAACTCATGATCTGCTCCAAAATAGTTGTGCAGGCTTTCTGTCCAACATAAGCATAACTTTCCATAACCCTAGCATGTATCATCCTTGTTGATGACTTTATAGAAGGGACATAGGCCACTCTACAGGCCACTCCAAGCACTTATTTGCTGGTGCTACTTCTTTCATAAGCAGGGTATTAAAAGGCATGCCTTCCAGTCATGTGACTGCTTCATGGCACATGATAGAGCTATTGTCACCAAGTCACCCCATGGCCTGATCATTGTGTCTTAAAACATCAATTGATTCATGGGAATTTCAGAGGGAAAATGATTAAAATTCAATGTATCAAACAACTGTGCTAGTTCTTTGAAATGCCACTGTGCATTTCTTCCCTGCAATAGTAGCATATATGTTATTGCACAAATTTAAATGCAGGCTAAGTGCTTAGAAACCACCCCTCTGATCCTTGCACAGAAATCTGCAAAAAATTACATTTAAAATCATATAAAATGTTACAAAATATTAAAATTAAAATGTTAAAGTATGTGTCCTGAGAATATTACAAAATTCATTATACAAGCCCTTCATTTTTGTTTTATTTACAGCATCCATTCCCAGACATTTTTTTTTTTACAATTAGCATTGTATTGACACTGTTCCCACCCCAATATTATAGCAAAAAGTATATTATTTGCATTTGAGTAACCAGTCTCTTATCTAGTTTACATACTTTTCTACACTTCTAAAATGAAAGAGTAACCCAGAATAGTTCTTTTAGCACATAGAAAACATTGAAGGCTTTGTGCATTTCTATATTTTGGTCAAAACAGTTAGCGTATACACTTTTTACATTTTGGCAAAAGAAACGTGAAAATCTTATTTCAATATACTTTGATTTCCCCCATTATAAATCTATAGTATATTTCATACCCCAGATTAGTCATTTTCTTTTGCAGTATTTTCTAAATTTGCTTCAGAAAGGCAGTTACAAGGTAAACACTATGATCTAAGTGCTGGGGAGAAAACAGCATCTTTGGGCTAAATGAAAACAAATTCACCAGAAAGAGTAAATCGCATTATTTGTCTATTTCCTGAAACACTCAGCGTTTTACAAAAGAACAATTTGCATTCAGTATCCTATGCAGCACATTCCTATGGTTCATTTCATCAACACTAAAGGTTCATGTATTGTTTTCTTTAAATATAATTCTTAAACAGTTTTATGAGAGAGATAATCACATAATATTTGCATATTTTTTAAACAGGGCTTAGATAAAAATATATATTTTGTATGTCTCTTGGTTTAAGGAAAAGACTGCCATCCTGATAGCAGCCATTCAAGCATGGAAAGTTCCGACACAAAGTCTATCCTTCAATTCTTAGCTCTGCGTACAGAGTTCAAATTGCAACAATGATCAACTTGGATTCCAGGGATTAGGTAGCAGCGGTGGCTCAACTCTCAAGAGGTGCTTATTTTAGACAAGTACAACCCATACTCATAGCTAGCTAGGAGGAGGAATTTGGCAACAGATAGTTGTATTTATCAGGCAAACGTCATAAGGCTTCCTTATGGTATGGGTCTTTAGAGAAGGATAAACGAAAAAAGACCACGTTCACCTACAAATTAAAAACACAGCAACATACATAAAAAACTTCAGCAACATACATATTTTAAACATTTACTGAATGATCGCATATGGTTGAGGCAAAACCAGAAGGAACTTATTAAATCTTTAAGGCATCAGTGCATCGAGGACTGAAGCGCCAAGAAATAAATATAAACATCGAAAAATGTTACTGTGGTGTTATCTGTACAATCATCAACATACTTTACATACAATTGTTACCCACTTATAAAATATATTTCAGTATTAACACCATACTAGAGCATGAATTTCACATCACTTTTCAATACTTCACTGAGTGAGCTAAATCGATCTGGCAAGATTCTCATCTTTACTGTCCCATCAGCTCCACATGAGAATATGTGATTTGCTGGTCCTGTCTCAATCTGCATGACACCTGTCCCAAGATTTCTGAAAATAGACTGTCGAGAATGTTCATTGATGAAAGTGTAAAGAAGACCAAAGTTAGATAGACTCCATACCTAAAAACACAAAGAAAAATATTTCAATATGTGGGTTTGTTTTTGCTATTACAAGGATAATATTGTTTGCTTAATCCATTATCTCGTACTAAAATTACTTCATCAATACTGTAACATTGGTTATTGTGTTTTTTAAATATATATTTCATTTTATGGTTTGTACTGCAAGCCTAATTCAACTTCTATAAAGAAAGGCAGGGTATAAATATTTTAAATAAAAACGAATTTATAGTTAAGGCAATAGTAAATAGTCTTAGGTCTAGGGAAAAAGCAGAAGAGAACAAAACATGAAAGTCCTACGCAATATAATTCTTAGGCAATGCTCTAATGAATGTGTAATAAATTTATATTTATCAAAGTCTTAAAAAATGGAATTTTACAATGTGTTACCTTTATGTTTCCTTCAGCAGATCCTGTGACAAAATATTCTTCTGTAGGATCCACAGCAATTGCTTTAATTGGAGAATCGTGACTCTGGAAAAATTGTCGTTGCTGCTTTTGCCGAAGATCTATTAAACAGGTATAGCCTTTTCTGCCACCTGATATTAATAGCTGATGTTTGGGGGCATATGCTAAGACAGTTGCTCCAGTATCATGACAAGTAAAGGCTAAAATCCAAATCAATAAAATAAAATTAGTATTAGTATTTTACTTGTAGTCTTGTATAAAGCTTTGTGTAACAATAATAGCGCGCATGAACTGCAATATTAAACCTGGTTTTAAAGTGCCAAACTCAAGTCCAAAGAAACTAAAATGTTACTGATTCTCCTGTTGGCTCTCATGCACATGGTTCATGGGAGAGAGAGTTCCCCTCCCTAAGCAAATGACTATGAGGAACCACATAAATCAAGAAATTTGTCCTCTATTAATAATGCACATATTCGACAAGATGTTGCCAATAAGCTCTAGCACAGGTTCCAATAATCTATTGATCAGTTGATTGCATGTAAAATGAATAGTGATTTGTGATGATAAGACTAAACAAGGAACAAGAATGTAAATCTAGACCACAGTATTTGTTTTGCAGAAGCTTGATAAAGAATGTAGGAAACTTTATGGGAAATATAACAATTATCTACCCACATATAAATCTTTAGTTTTAAATTGTTTGTATATATGCGTTAAACTTACCATGCACTAAGCTACTAGAATGTGCAACCAGAGTATCCCAGAGACAAATATTTCTAAAAAATAGAAAGATAAAAAGAATCAAATAAACTTTTCTGAATTGCACTTGCTGGTGCCCTCCCTTTTTATACACATCAAATAGTGTTTGTGTGTATACAGTGTGTCTACTTCACTATATCAGGATAACGCTTCCTGCATCAGATAAAATGGACTGCCTATCTGCAGCCCCTGACAGATTGCCTCTGAGGGAATGACACTGTTGCAATAATAATTAAGTTCTACTCCGAGTAGACCCACTGAAATTCATGGCTATAATTTCGATGCATTAATTTTAACGGGTCTGCTGTGTTTGGTGGTTTTATGCTTGTAGAAATCATTTGTGCAAGGCAGGATAATTCATTTTTGCCAATTCTCTCCTACCTACTGTAGTTTCCTGTGCACTCCGATAAGCTGGTCTCAAAGACTGGAGGGGCCCTCCTAAGTAGTGTGAAATATGGGGTCGAGGACTGCAGAGGGCTGGTGGAACTGGTGAAATTCAGGTGTCCCACCTTGTGCAAGCGGAAGCACTTTCCCCTACTGCAAGCCTCCACTGGCACAGCCCAACATAAAAAGTACTTTTTTCATTTGCACTCAGTTTACCACTGTGATCTTGGAACAAATTTCAGTACCTGTTGTCAGTAGACTGCCCAGCTGTGGCTATCAAAGATGAAGAGCTGATGAAAACGAAGTCACTGGCTGTTTTGTTATGGCACTGCCATGTCTGGAAATTGTAACGGGCATTAGTAAGTAAAGGTTGGAAATAAAAGTAATGTATAATTTGGTCTTATAAACAGTAACATGTATGAGATTGTCTACGGGCTTTCCATAGTCATAGTAACAACTTGAATTTGGCCCAGTAACAAATCCTCAGCCAGTATGGCAGGAGTGTTAAATGCTGATCTCACATCTGTCAGCAATCATGTAGCATGCAGCCTTCTGCCCTAACTGCAGTTTCTGGGTCAACTGCAAGGGAACCGTGACATTGCATTAATCCCATCTTGAAGTCCCAGTGCCACAACTATTGTGGTCAAGCTCTCGCAGTACAGGTACAGTCACATCTATCATACCAGCCAAAGCTGGTAAGGTGTTTTTTGTTTTGTTTTGCTTTTACTTCTTTTCATTGAACAGAAGGTCCCTAAAATCGTATCATAAAATACTTTTAGAAAGTCCCCCCGTTTCAGAAGTGGTTTGCCATTTGGCTTGTGGGTTGCTGTTAGAGAAGAAGAACGAGCACAAAACCTGCAATTTTTCAACCAAGTATATTTAACAATAGATGTTTAATGTCTTACAACTATTTACTTCAAAGTATGTGCGCAAAGCATAGGAGGAAACCACAGTCAAGAATATAAGCAGCTTATAACAATTAAAATACAGCTTTTCAATGTCATGGTGCTATCAAACAAAAGCAAGCTGGTGGGAGGGGGACTTTTTAGGCTCACCAAATATGGTTTGGGTGTGCTTCCATTAAGTAGAGACGTTTTCCAGTTTGTTTGATACAGACTTATAAACCCATCACCATCAACGATCCCAAACTGGGGAAAAACAACAACATTAAAAATATGAATATATATGCAGTTCCAACATATATTGTTTGCGTTTGTGTGTTTATATATTGCCCATACATTTAAAATTATTGTATCCTAAACATTTAAACCCATGGTTCCCAACGTGGGGCACCCCCCCCCCCCACAGGGGGGCCATTTGATTTTTAAGGGGATGAATTCGAGAATGAGTTATTAACAGTAAATGGTGGCCTTTTGGGCTTCCTCCGCGTGCATAGGAGTTCACTTTTTGAATAGTAAGAATTATATGTCACAGGGTGTGTGTATGTCAGGATTGTAGAGATTATTAGGTGGAGCATGGCCCAAAAAAGGTTGGGAACTACTGACTTAAACTTATTGTATCCTAAGCTACTGGAAGGAGCAACCAGAGCATTTCATAGAAACACATTTTTTTAAAAAAAAAAATCTCTGAGATGCAAAAGGGATGCTACCTTATTGCCTTGATAATTGAATCTCATCCGTGTAATCCTGGAGTTGCCACCAGACCGGAAACATGTAATTTGCTGAGAATGGCCCCACTCAAACATTCTCACGCTGCCATCCTGAGCACCTGTCAAATCTGGAATAAAAAATAATCCATAAAACTTCAACACTTCTTTAAAACTAAGGTATAGTTAAAATGGCCAAAACCAGATTCAATCTGAATTAAGAATTATAGCCGCCTACAAGTATGCTGGTTTTTTCCTCCATCTTTTTAAACAAGGGGCACTTTTCCTTGTTGGATATTTTCAAACATTTTTTTCCATACACTGCATAATAAATTGGGACTATTGCAAACATCAAAATGGCCTAGAAATATTAAACTTACAGTAAGGTAGTGTTGGGTGGGAAGCCATTCTTCGTACATTATTGATAGCCTTCTTGATCATCTGTTAGATGTGCAAAAATAAATAGGTAAGTTGCAAAATTGATCAGAAGCCTTTAAAAGTAATTAGTGATGTAAAATGCAGACGCTACCAAGTTTGTTTACCTTCATGAATTTGGGGCTGAAATATGGATGGAAGTCAATGAAAGCTACATAATTCCCTCAGCATTATTGCACACTGATATCAACAGAACATAACCCCTGAGTGTGGGAGCTTTTGTTCCACAGGACTAAGGGTCCCAATAGAGACACTCTAGGCTGCATTCTTACCTCTTTTCTTGCCAATTCCTTTCTGATTCCATTAAAATTATTGGAATATTCCTGTATATTGTAAGGTAAGTAAGACAGAGGTAGAAGCAGAAGCATGTAAGAGAGAGGCAAAGAAACTTTTACAGAAGTTAACTAGGAATGAAGAACATTGTGTTTTGCATTTAATCAATCACAGAAAATTTAGTTGTGACTTATTTGCATTAACTGGAAAATTATGTATCTAAGTAGCCTTCGGTTAAAGAGCATGTATTACAGTAGGTAGTTAAGGTATTGACACAGGTATGTGGCACATTCATAAAGCCTAAATACTTCTGCAGCTTCTCCTTTCACACTTAATTTGTCTCCCCTGCCCACATTACTTTTACATATGCTTCTTTCTCCATTTCTTATCCCCATCTTCTCTACTCCAAGTTTATTTTTTAATATTAACCTTTTATCTATTTTCCATCAGTACCCACTTTAGCTCTTTGCCCCTCAGAAGAGGGAGGAGAAGCATTCTGATTTGGTAAGTGATTAGCAGGGAGGATGGGAGAACTGGAGTGTGGATGTGGGATTTGGAAGGGCCAGAAGATGCAGTAGCAGCAAGCCCCAAATGTTTCCTTCTCCCTCAGATCATCCATTCACTCCTCCTCCTTTTCTCATATTTGGCTGGGCACTCTGTCCTCCTCTCTCTCTCTCTCTCTCTCTCTCTCTCTCTTGCTCCTTTCCAACTTTGCATGGTACATCTCACTCTCCAACCCCCTCTTGCTTCTGTGTGTGCTTATGCACTCAAGGTGCATGTGAGCAGCTACTGGGAACAGTGTCAGTCCCACGAAAAGGCTATGAAGCCCACGGGTGGTCCCTTGCCCACAGTTTGAGAAAAAATGTAGAGCAAAAACAGAGTTTAAATTACATCAAAAAGGCAGACACATTAAGGAAAGTGTTTCATCCATCAATGTCATTTGAACAAGGCATTCTTCCATAGCTAGCAGTGCCCATTTCTAGGTAAAATATTAGGTAAAACAAAACATGTACACATCCAGCTTTGCTGAATACCGCACACTTGCTTTGGTCTTCCTAGTGTAACAGTTGAAGGGAGTACTCAAAATTCCTTCTATGTGGATGTGTAAGTTGTGCCAATACTTTAGTATGGGCAAGATGCCCAAATTCTCCCTTTGGATGTTACATAAAAACCATAAATTTAAAGTGAGAATTCAACCTTGCAGCAAAAGAAGATATATGGTAATTACAATGCATTGGATCACAGCCTTGCTACTGTCTGAGCAATTACTATCTTCCTACAGTATCACTGGGCTCAAATACACACGCCTTAGAGATTATTTGAGATCTTAGTGTAATCCATCTTACTTTTGCTTTATTTTCTCTACTTTTTGCAAAGGCAAAAATAACCGAGCATGGATACAAAAATAAAAACCAAGGATACATATAGAACCCTTTCAAGCAGTTATTTTAAGTAACTAGTTTCAGTATTTTATAAACCGAAGCTAATTCCTGCTAATTGTATCAAGTTTTATTTATTTTGCTTTGTGTCTGGCAACTTTAACTCACATAACTGCAGATAAACCTGCCATTTTTCCTCCAGCGGGAAATAAAGGACATGCATGAGATTTGTAAAATATATCCAGTGCCCAATGTCTTCTGGGCCAATATACACATAATGGCTCATGCATGTTTCTTTAAAAGAATCATCAACTGAAGAGCATAATAAAGAGGTTAAACTACAAAAACAAGTGAGCTTTCCTAATGTAACAGCAAGCAGCTTGCACAGCCTCAGATTCCTACTAGCAGAGCTGATGTGAGAACTCAGAACTGGTGAGGATTTAAAACGTTGGAGAGTAAAAGTAGAGAGATGTTTTCAGAAGTGTTCTCTCCTGCGGAAAGTGTCAGAACAGTTGGACCAGAACTAAAACTTCAGAATCGCCTTAGAGACGGCATGGAAAGGTAACCAAAGCTAAGGAAGAAGAGGTCCTAAGAGACTGGGGAATCCAAGGGGATGTTGATGGAGGCAACAGTGGACTGAGTTACATTGGACCAAGTGAAACACAGATGGATAAAGAATTCTGAAGAAAATGAAAACACAAGACACACAACCTAGGACTCGTAAGTGACTCTCAGTTTCAGCACTCCCACCCCATAGTAAGGGCACAGAAATACTTGCCCCTATTGTAAAGAGTTGTTTTAAGGGTTACAATTGATGAGGCATGCAAAGCATTTTGAAAGCTCTAAAAGGTACTATATCAATGCTGTTTTGTAATGACTTATTCTGCTTAAAGGAAAGTGGGCTAGGTAGTAAATAAAACTAGCTGGGAGTAACAGTGGCTGTAGTAACAAAAGGGACAATTTTACAAGACACAGCTTTTCTATCATTGGAACACCATGATGGGAAGATCCACAGCTAGTAAATTCTCCCAAGTACAAAGGTCATATCAAGAGCCAGACATGAAGATCAGTGAAACTCAAACAACAACAAAAAAGGAGAGCTCAATCATGTGTAAAATTAGAAATAAATGGCCAAGGAAGGAAGGCAAGCAAGTAAACCCTAGGCTGAACTTGGATTTCTCTCGGGGTTTATCCTTTGCACAAAAGAAACTTCTGGATAATGGGCATCAGCACCAGGCTCTGCCTTTGCCTCGCTTCTCCATCTCTGCCCTTTGAAAGGAACCGATGGCAAAAGAGGCAAGCTGAGGAAACTTAGTGTTAGCATGGTACCTTTTGGAATGTTCAGAATGCTTCATGAATTTGTGTCACATTTTCAACCACCATAAATGGACAGATTAGTTTTATAATTTATATGCTACAATTAGGGATTGAGAATTCAACCAGCAACTTCTTAACTGATATATCATGTTCTTAGACAATGCACAGTTACTAAACTTTGCTTATGTTTCCAACAGCATTTGGATTGTCTGCACTGAAGAAGACTGTTAAACGTATGGATTCACACAATAACAGAAGTGCTGAGAGTTTCTTAAATAATTAATCTTTCAAAGAATTAGAAGTGTATATATTCTGAATATGATTTATAACACCTAATAAAACTTAAATATTCAATATTCAATATTAAGTGTGTAATAGTGTGTAATTCAAGGATTATTCTATCGCAGGTGACTCACCACAGCAGCACCTCTGCCACTCTGGGTACTACCAAGCCAAGGCATGTTGATTGGAGTGCCAGGATTGCTGTGAGTATAAGGAGTAGTTCCCTGAATGTTTCCCAAGTCATCACGAGCATGGATAACCAAGAAATCATCAGCTCTATAAAGGAAAATGTTCTAATGAAAAATTTATGTTGCAAGAAACAGCAGTGGTTCAGCCAATCTGCATCTACAAATTATAATGCAACATCTCTAATTTAGGCTACCGTAAAATGGTAAGAAGGGTCTGTGTCAGGCTTCAGGGAATCGGCTTCCTTCCCCCCCCCCTCGTGGTAGTAGATAAGAAGATCAAACGCCTTACCAATTAGAATATTTCATAATTAATAATCACAGTAAGAGAACAAAGAACACATCTCCTAGAAATGGTAAGGATCACACACCCCTCTGTCCCTATTAATCTATATCACTCCTATGTCTTGTAATTTGTGCTTGTACCCTCTGCGCTTTCTGTTCTGAGACTTTCTGAGCTCTTTGTGACCTTGGGGAGGGTGGTGGAGGAATGCTGCTTAATGACTGTAAATCTGTCAACCCTCTCTCTCCCAGTGTTTCTTCTTCTGCTAGCTGTTCCCCATTCATTATTTCCCAGCTTCTGCCTTCTGAACTATGCTCCTCTGCAAACCACTGTTCCAAATCTATACTGTCTTCCTGCTCCTGGAAAGATGCAGGGGGAGGGGGTGGCTCCCACCATTCCTCCTCAGTGCAGCCCTCCTCAGCATGGTCCCTGGCAGTCTGCTGGGTCTGGCCAATGGTCCATCTGGTCCAGCATCCTGTTAACATAATGCCACCCAGATGCCTGCTTATTGTTATGTACTGAGCTGAATCCTAGAACAATAGGATCCAGAATGCAGCAGTTTGATTGGTCCGCAGGAGCCACCCAATCCAGCTCCAGGTAGAAGTGAATCAGCGACCTGATTGGCCTGCAGGAGCAGCCAATCAGGCTTCAGGAGGTGAATCCACAACCGGATTAGCCTACAGGAGCAGCCCGGAATTAGCCAATTACGCAGGGCCCATTGTATATATAGCTAGATGTTTTGGGGAAAGTTTCATTCACTGCTACCATGAGCTGAATAAAGAGCATGAAATTCACACTTGACTCCGAGTATATTTCACTTATGCTTGGCTCTTTGAATTCAGAACTAAGGTGACCATATAACCACTTCAGTGTCTGGGTCAAACCAGGCCAGTCTTTTGAGATATCAGGACAGCTAAGCCAACAGCTGCCAAGGGGAAAAAAATGATTGCTTTTGTCAACACAGGTGGACTAAAACCACAGCAAATAAGGGTAACAGGAAGGTGGTGCTAACATTGGGGGAAAGGTGGTCTGGGAACTGAAGCAAACAGAGAGGGGGAAAGTCCAAGGCTGAGGAGATAAAGAAAATCAGGAAGGAGATCCCATAACACTCTTAGATAAATGTTTTAATAACTTTTAAAAATTAGTTGGATTAAGAAATTAACAGTGTATCATTATCATTATCATTTATTATTATTATTATTATTATTATTATTATTCATTTCATTTCTATACTGCTTTATATTTTTAAGAAAAAAATTAATTCATGTACAGAAGCCAATGTTAGGAGATATAGCCAACAAATGAAAAAATATACCCTTTAGCTTCCACTTCTACATCATCATCAACCCAAGTGTAGATCTGTGTAGCAAGAATTCCAGAAACATCTAGTTCTTGAACATCGTGACTTGAAGCTATTGCAATGCAGTTCCTGTTGGCCTACAATATACAAGTGTAAGGGGAAAATAATAAGCTCAGGACACCACCGGTTAACAATACCTTTAATTCCACTATTGCCTGTTCACCACTGAGTACAAAAGCCCCATGGAAGCGTGAAGTTATGAGTGTGACAGGGTGTTTAAATGAATCCGCACTGGCAGAGTTCCACATAGCTTCATATCATTTGGGTTCCCAACCACACCAATCAGCTACTATTCTTTGGGTGGAAAGTGCAGAAGGTTAAAAATATACTATCCATGCTGCAGTCAGGTGCATCTGGTTCAGCAAGCTTGTTTCCAAAATTGACCAGCCAGATGCCCCAGGAAAAACCATTATCAGGGTATGATTGAAAAAGCTACCTGCTATCAGTTTTTCAGTCAGTATTATTGCATTTCAAAGGCTCAACTGGATGAAAAGCTGCCCATATATATATGACTTTTCATTTATGTTGTACCCACTCAGTTCCATTGCAACCATCTATTTATGTTGGTAGTAGACCAAAGTTTCTAGAACAACAGAATTACTGCAACAGAGATCACTTTGCCTTTTGTGCATGCAGAACACAACATAATATTGACTGTAGGAGAAATAAAAATGGTGTTATTACCTCTAGCTAAGGTCTGACTATTTTCTTTAAATATTACAATAGCTCTTTCTTCTTGTGAGCCTGAACTACAACATTCCAAAATATTCATTTTTTTAAAGCACCCCATTTGTGTGCATACCTTGTTGACAGCAAAAGCAGTGATAATGTCAGACTCTTTATGGATAATTCTAGCTTTACTTCCAGGGTATCCCATATCAGTCTCTATCTGTATATAAAAGGGAAACAAAGAGAGAGGGGGGTCACAAACATACCCTTTTTTAACCAGTAAGATTTCTATCTTTCTAGCTCATGCTGAAATACAAAAGCTAAAAATTAATCAGGAAGAGATCTGTGCTACTTGAAAGCATGTTACTTTCATTAATTCTAGATAGTCCAGTAAAAAAGGTAAATTGTTATAAAAAAATTAAAACACATTTTAAAAGGTGTAACAACTTTGCATCCTATCTACCTTATAATCATTTATTGTCACATCACTGTTATATTTAATGCATAACCAGAAAACTAGAGAAAGAAAAGCAATTTCACATAAAGATGAACCATGTCTACCTATGAAATATTTAAAATTGACTCGGTATCTACCATTTAATAGCCCAGAACCAGTCACGAATAATGTGAAATTTGTCAAGGACAGCAATAACCATATGAACAATTCTACAAGTCAGAAGGAGTGAAATCTGCTGTTTTTGTATGTTAGGCCTCTGTTACCAAGCACAGAAATACCAGTATATATATTACTTATGCACTTGTCTGACACATAGAAGTATCTATGAAGGTTTTACAGGTTTCTGGTTGTAGCCTTCAAAGATAATTACAATTAAAGTCTGCATAGTTTATCACATACAAGTAAAACTAATCCACAAATCTGCAAGACTTGACACAGTTGACTCTGGGGGAAAAATCACATACAAAGGAGACTAGACAATTGCTAGTATTAGTCCACTCTGTATCTTCCCAATCAATACCAATGAACCACATGTATTACACAGTTAAAACCCACACACACACAAACATTTTGAATGTAGGCTATAGTTTTCCCATATTACCATTTGTTTTATTTCACATATACCTTATTGATTCCAGGCTCTTCCACTGAAGTACTTTTGATATGTTCATTTTGGTCTTCTAATGACTACACCAGAAAAGAATAAATCACATGACAAAAGACAAGATGAAACTAACATGCAACTATGAGGCAAGGTTAACAATTACATAGTAGTTTTATGAATATGCAACAACATTTAACTTAGTGGAACAAAATTGTGGAATGCTGCAATAAATTTCTTTGAAGTACATTCTCAGAAGTACATCAGAAAAAGTTCTATACCTTAGATACTATGGTGAAGACTTAACTCTCAGTTCACAAAGAGAAACTGGACAAACTATAATAAATGTATTTATACCAAACAAATAATACTCTCATTATATTGTTCTCCAGCCAGTGAACTTTACCGCTTACACATTAAGCATATGGAACCTTTGTATTTGAGGAATGTGGTGCCTTGGAAACTAGAATAAGCTTGGATGGGGGTGGGGGGGGGGGAAGACCCTGTGAGTTCAAAAATTTGAGGAACACTGGCTTAAGAAAAGCCAAGTTAATGTTATTAAATTTCTGTATAAAAACATACAATACATACCTCATTCAAGCACCTTTTCTTTGAAAATATGTTTCTGATGAAGGTTTCCTGGACCATTTCTTGTTTAACTAGGTATTGCCAAAGTCTCTTCACAGATAGTGCATTATTACTTTTAGACCTAAAAATGAAGAGAAACATGTTTTTAAGCATGCTGCAGTTTCAGAAGCTTTTTCTGTAAGCCCAGTTTAGTCCCACTACCCTTGTAAATCTGGCAGAGGAGAATCCAGATTTGCTCATTGCTCAAATCAATGCCAGGCAGGATGCAGGTGACAGCCAAAGAGAATCATTTTTTGCCAGCATAAAATTAATAATCATGTTAACCTATTCATATGGAGCCAAAGAACTAATCCCTAGGTTTGAAATTAAGATGACCCAGTCTGAGCAAGGAGTGCAGATGTCATCTGAAAAAGCAGCAGAGCGTCTTAGCAAATTTTGATGAAGCACAACCAAAGGTAACAGAAAGAAGAAGAAAAATGATAAGTAATAGTGTAAAAGATAAAATAAAAGAGAAGAAATTGGATAAATAAAAATAAGGTGGGTGAAGAAGCTCTCTTATTTCCATAAAAGTCCTTATGTTTCCTTGCATATTAAGGTGAGACTTCCTTCAGAAAACAGCAAAAGGTATTTCATTTGATTTACTTACTTGTTTGCATTTGTTGTGTTCGGTTTTGGAGAACTAGTGGAAAGGCACAACAATATGTAACTTAAAGCACCAGTTACAGTCCACTCAAACTCCCTGTTTATCTGCACGATTCATGTTTGCAAACTTGTGGTTGCTTTGCCTTTCCACTTTTAAATATACAAGTACATTAAAATACAATCTACATGCGCGCACACACAAAATTAGTGAGTTGTCCTTAAGTACTATCTGCAGAGGAAACTTGCTTTGAGGTAACACATCCACGCTATCCTGAGGTACACTTACAACACTAATTAGAATGTACTGCCGATATGGAAACGTGAATGACAACGGGTTTAAAGAGCATGAAAAGTACAAAAACGACAGAGCCACTGAGCACACTTACTTGAAGGGGGTGTTTGTTGGCTCTAGCAAGGCTTTGTGGCGAAGTAGCGCAGGGCCTGAAGAGGATGCATCTTGAGAAGTATGAACAGAAATGAAGTTTTCTGGTGGGCCGCCATGCATCTCAAGTCGCCTAAGAAGAACTTGCTCCCAGCGTTGAAGTATCTTTAGTACTGCATGACACAGTGGGGAACTAACTGGAAGCTCTAAAACAAGAACAAGTTTTTCCTTAACTCCAATATATTAAGGAACTTTACACTCTATTTTCTGCTACGGTACTGCTGTCACATCAATTGCAGATTCTACTCTATGGATGGAGCCTGTACATTTTCCTGTCAAGATGCACACAAGTGAGGCAACCAGAAAGTAAAAACAAAATCAAACGGACACATAAATTTACATGCTAAATTTGGGCATGGGCATTTATATGTGCTAATGAACTGTAGAAGTAGCTATCAAAGCAAAGCTGAAGATGGCAAACTGGTTATGAAATGAGGAATAACAGTTCTTTAGCCCAACCCTAAAATCCTTTATATATGTTGTTCATGTATGTATAAATATTTTTAGGTACATTTGATCCTGCCTTTCCTCAAAAGAGCTCAAGATGACATACACACCCTTTTTTATCTTTGTGAAATAGATTGTGACTGGCCCAAGGTAAGCTAATAAACTTCATGAATAAATGTACATTTGTATCTTCCCAATCCTAGTCTGGCACCTTCAACTAGTAGACCACACGGACACCCTGGCATTAAATGGAGCTTAGTTCCTCAAAATTAATATGACTGAATCTGTTAATTATTTCCAAGGTTTAACACAAAATAGACCCTTTTCACAGTAGCATAGATTCTAGCCTGTTAGCTGGCCGTATGTGCAGTATAAAAATATTACTGCTAGAACATGACTTGGTATGTAACTTAAATATATGCTCGTTCAACAGGAGCTCAGGTTTAGCCACACTTAATATTTTAGCTGGCTGTTGTACTGGAAGATGTAAAAAAACAGCCTCTCTCTTTAAGAAGCTCTGTAAAGGGCACCTTTTCTCGGATTTAGCACTTGTGGCTCATGATGATATTCTTGCAAAACTTTTACCCTTAAAACTCCTCTCACTCAGTCCTTTTTGAATATTCACTCACAAAGTTCAAGAGGGATCATTACTTCAGCATCTGGACATTACATTAGCTTCTCATCCACATATTTCAAGAAGGAAAAAGAGAAGGCTAATTTTCTCAGTCCTTCAACAACGCCATCCCACAATGCCTTTCAGGAAAACAAGTTTGCCTATCACACCAACTAAAACTCAACTAGGCTTGTAACTGCAAGCAAGGACTGAAAAACAGTTGCAGTATTATGATAACAGATAGAATCAGATATGTATAGATGGAAAATACGATATGGACATGCATGAATGAATAATAAATATAATGGAACCATGGAGAGGGTAGAGGGAAGTCAAGGGATTGGAGAAATCCCACATTGTGATACTGTATTGATGTTTATTTTATATTGTTTGTTATGAATAAAACCAATATTTTTTTAAAAAAAGTAACTGCAAGCAGGGATGTAAACATGTGTACACATATGTACACATTATTTTTTCATAATCAAGAGTTGTATAAATTTTATTAAATAATAAAAATATGCACCAGTAAAATGGGTTAATAAAGGAATATGAGGGAATTCTATATAAACAAATCCAAAAACCCACTAAGACAGACTTGCCTGAAAGATCATGCCCAGCCATAGGGTAGAAAGTCTTCAAGTTCTGGAGGACAAGCTGAACCATAGCCAACCGCATCAGAGACCAACTAAACAGAATACACAAACAAGTATACACGAGCTGGGAAAAGATAATACTGGTTTCCCTTTCCTTTTTTATTATTAACTAAGGGGTGTTCCTCTGCTTGCTCCATACACCAACTCCCTTCTCCCTGCCTCAGTTGTCTTCCCCCTAGTTTCCCTCCTCAGGACCACAGAATTTCCCCCGCCTCCTTCCATATTCCTCCCCAAGATTACAATGTGTTCTTCCTTCCTCAGCTCCCAAACCCGCAAAGGGTTGCAATATCACTCCACATCCCCCCTCTCTCCCACCCACAATGTAATCTCCCCCACCTTCAGTTTTCCCTTCTTTCTCTTCCTCTCTCACTTGCCACAAAATCTGCAAGTTCCAGTTAGTGTAAAGAAGCACTTTGGTGTGTGTAGGAGAGAACTTGAGATGGAAAGGTTACCTCTTCCCTAGATGCCTCCCATTTCATAGATGAAAACAAATGTAGAAACAGTAAAGGAAAACAAATGAATCAAATAATTTCATACCTATATGAATTTGAATTTGAATGTTCCTGACTCTTTAAGTCTGGTGAGAATTCATCATCACCTTCATCATCGCTGCTTTCCTGACTCTCCTCTGAGTCATATTCAATTCTAGTTTGCGATGATGGAAGAAATGGCTAAAAGGTAAATTCAAGTCTCAGTCGAGGTAAACACAAAACAAAATACACTTGCTTCAAATACTTAGGGAGATCTGCTTATCATTTCAATTTCAGATTACCTTTAGTATGACTTGGCTTGAAAAGGGTAAAACCAATAAAGAAGAACTTATTCTTTTTATTTCTTTTAAACTTAGAAATACAGACAGGAAAAATGCCAGGTTCCCTCTTTCATTTATACTTACCTTATACTTAATACTTTCAATTTTCCGTCTATAATACGCTCCCTATTTTTGGGGACTCAGATTTAAGAAAATGGGAGATGTATCCGTGTATAAGACACCCCCTAATGTTTGACATTATTTTTAGGGGGGAAAACCTAGTCTTATACACAGAAAAATACTATAATTCATATATTCTGCACACATTTCCTTTTATTTCTTGGCACCATTTCCTTTTATAGTTGCCTCCTATGGTCAGTCCTTAAGCTACTTTACAAATTACCTGGCTTTTTACAAAAAAGATCAGCCCACAGCTATTCTGATGTGCTCATTTTTCCACCTGCTTAACCAATAATTTAAGGTTAAGATATTGCTGTTCAAGCAGGGTTTTTGGAATACAGTAATTCAAGTAACATGTCATATTAAAACACAATTTTAAACCAGAGGTGGAGAGCCTCCTGCTCACAGAACAAACTTGGCCTGCTAGCCCTGACCATTTGGTCCGCAAGACTGTTTTGGGGAAGCCATGTCCATCTGCCCTACATCTGATATCATACATTTCATCAGGTGTGGGATGGGTAAGGGCTTAAAAGATGCATTCATTGGTGCCAATGAGGGTATCTGCTTGAAGAAGCAAGAGTTGATTGTACTTCTACCTGAAACTGGATTCTGCTTTTTGCCAAGAAAAACTACCTCACCAGCAAGGCCAGTATGTGACAGAGTGAGAATCACTTTGGCTTATGGAAAATATTCCAAAAGTGAATAAAAATTAAAATAAAATACCTTTGCTATGAAGTAGTCCCAGATACTAAGTTCAGGAGGAATAAATTTCTCTTTGTAATTTGGGGCATCTTGTTCTATCGAGGGTAAAGCAGTCTGTGAACTCTCTTTTAGAGAGGATTTTGATGACATTCTTAAAAACTTCTGTTGCTTCTCACCATCATCTAGAGGAGAAGAGGCTGCAGAGAGAAAAAGATGCATCTTTTTAGTAAAGTTTGGAAACCACTTGCCAGATGTCTATCATCAAACTATTTAAGAATAAATGTTAAAAAAATCAATGTCTTAATTGCAACACCCAACCACCAAGCACAAGTCTAGTACGGTATTAGCAATTTCAAAAATCTCTGGCTTCCAAACCCTTAATCCTTTATCTATCCTCTCCCTTAACCCTACACTTCCAAAGAGGTGCAATTATACTGCGAAAATTCTTAGCAGATATTGTAACTTTCATTTCATCATACCTGAGAAATCAAATCTCCAACTATCATATTACAATGCAGACTGTGAATTTATATCCCCACAGAAGAGCAGCATGTGGTGCTGCTACAGTATTTGCTAATAGTAAATAAAATCTGCACTGGCATGCAGGTTTTAAGAGTACATAATCTATAAATGGAAGTGCACGATAACACAGAAATAATTCAGATTTATTTTTCCAGTATATAATGTCACAAAACATGCTCATAAAATTCTCCTTAAAAATGCAACTCACTTACCTTAAAGATAAAAACGTATCTGTTATAATACAAAGTACTTTAAAGTTTTCTTAAACTTTGGTTTTTAGCTAGCACATCAAACATGCACATGCATTGCTTAATATGGTGCATTAGTTTTTGAGCTCAACGAAAATAACAAAGCTTTCTTATGTTTGAAATGAAGGCATAGGAAAATAAGCTTACAGAAAGTGTTACATGATACAGAACTTGACAAATAATGGATCTTTTGAATTCTTGCTTCCATTCACCCCCATCTAAACAGTAACCACTGTGCTTAACTGTGATTTAAATTTTACTGTTTATGCCTGCAGCACTAGTAGCCTATTTGTTATGGAACTACAGACAAATGCCAAACTTATTACAGGAAATGAAGTCTCACTGACAAAGTTCCTTACTCTACAAAATAACTAAAGAAATTTATCTAAAACTGGTTTAGGATTGATATCTTTAATAGTTAGAAATATTCTTGTAGTACTTTTTCTTATACATGGCAGAGAAACAGAGAAAGAAGTTAATAAAACATGTATATAACAAGACTAACAAAAGAACATAAATAAGTGACAATATAAATAAGCGACAAATTGAATCTAAACATCACTGGATAATTTAGATTGTTCTATTGTAAAAAAACGACAAGTCCCATGTTAATAGCCTATTTAAATGTATAATATGAATTAGGCAAAAATTCCAAAATGCCCTTTTCTTATTAGCCACCCTCGACTGTATCATGTTTTACACAAGCAGCAAGATTTGAGCATTCCTTAGCTTGCATTGGAAAACTGCAACCATCAGCACAGCCAGTTTGCATTCCATTTGCTATTTAAAGTCCCAGATTGCTTGAAATAACTTTAGGGAGTTTGCTCCCACGGAACTACTTTGGCATGGCACTTTTCTGTTTTTATTTTACTATTCTTTTGTATTGTCAAAACAACTGAGCACCCTAAATGAAGAGGAATATGGGCTTCTAGTTATTTTTTAAAGGTTGACAATTTGAACTGTACAATATCCTTACAGCATTCAGGACTACTCAGCAGGTTGTTATAATAAAAGAAGAAGTGTCACATCTATATATTAAATACTTAAATATCTGAATTTAGCCGAAGGACAACCAGCAGAATCCAAAATGGGTTGGAATAATAAACAACTGTTTTGTCTACCGCTGCTTCCAGTTCACAGTGCAACACCCATTTATTAGTATCTATATCCTCCACAAAATCATCATCACTTTAGACATTCCAGAAATGCAGAACTATTTATAGAAGACTGCCAATCATTCACTGTGGAAGATTTCTCTTTCAGAAGTACTGTTATTAAAATATTTAGTCCAACAAGTTAAAAAATAAGAATTTATTTTCAACCTAAATGAAAATGCTAACACACCAAAAGGAAAGGAGAATTTTGATTAGGTGTGTGTGTTTGTGTATTTTGTTGTACTCCATCCTGGAATCAGAATTGGATGGAAGGTGGTACATAAATTCTTTACATAAATGTATTGGGCTGGATCTTGGAGGTTTACTCCCCCTCCCCCGGGTCTCTGTCATCTTGGCCTCCTCCAATTAGGCTCCTCAGTGTGAGGCCATCCCAAATCACAAATTCAAAAAGAGTAACTTTTTACAAGTATTAGACCTGTGACATTTTGGAAGACATGTGAACACAAACTTAAAAAGGTAAAGGTAAAGGTACCCCTGCCCGTACGAGCCAGTCTTGCCAGACTCTGGGGTTGTGCGCCCATCTCACTCAAGAGGCCAGGGGCCAGCGCTGTCCGGAGACACTTCCAGGTCACGTGGCCAGCGTGACATCGCTGCTCTGGCGAGCCAGAGCTGCACACGGAAACACCGTTTACCTTCCTGCTAGAAAGCGGTCCCTATTTATCTACTTGCACCCGAGGGTGCTTTCGAACTGCTAGGTTGGCAGGCGCTGGGACCGAGCAACGGGAGCGCACCCCGCCGCGGGGATTCGAACCGCCAACCTTTTGATCGGCAAGCCCTAGGCGCTGAAGCTTTTACCCACTGCGCCACCCGCGCCCCGAACACAAACTTGCTTTATACCAAATCAGAGTACAATGGTACCTTGGTTTAAGTACAGCTTAGTTTATGAACAACTTGGATTAAGAACGCTGCAAACCCGGAAGTAGGTGTTTTGGTTTGTGAACTTTGCCTTGGAAGCAGAACATGTCCCGCTTCCTGTTGAGTGTGCTCCATTTGTAAATTGAGTCCCCCGCTGCTACGGGAAAGCACGCCTTGCTTGAAGAACGCTTTGGTTTAAGAACGAACTTCCAGAACAGATTAAGTTCATAAACCAAGGTACCACTGTAATTGGTCCATCTAGCTTACATGTGCCCCGACATTCAATGGCTTTCCAGTAATGGGCAGCCATTTCTGGATCTTTCTTCCTCTGAAGCTTCTGATAGTGATTCCAGCCTTCAAACACTAGTCCCATCTGAAATCTTCTTACAAGCATGGGAGGAACACAATTTTATCCCTGAAAATTCCACTGTAATCCAGAGTTAAGTACAGACACTGACCAAATCTATTTCCTCTTTTCTAAAGTGAGCTGCCCAATGAAAAGCAGTTAATCCTAAAATATGTGCTTGCATGCAAGTTCTAATGAAGTCGGTTTTGCTTACTTCCAAGTACATTCACAGATGACAAGAGCTATAAATTTTACCCTAAAGCCACAAAGGAATCCATTATCAGAATCCTTCAGAATCTAAGTGTTGACATTACTCATATCTAATCTGCATACCACACACGTTTACTGTAGGTTATAGATAGAAGGGACCAAGAGGATCATCTCTACAGGAATCTTTCACCCAGTGTGGAGCTCACACCCATGACCCTGTGATGACGTCTCATGCTCTACCAACTGAGCCATGAACTATTCCTCAGGATCGTTTGTTTGGTGTAATTAAAAATTATCTATAATGGATTATATGTGGACATTTGAATACAAAGCAGCATTTTGCTGTGGTCAAATAAGCAGGATATGTGAATGATGATGTTTAAATAAACTCTTCTCTGCCAAGGCCATTTTGTGTCGCCTATGCCAATCACAAATCAAATTATAAATCAGCCAAAATGAAATGTTAAGCAGGTCACATTACCAGAGGATCTGTAGACACCAAGGTTTACACTTATATTATTTGCTGCCCTATAACAATCTTTGATGGCGACTGGATTCATTTTTGCTATGAACTAAAGGCAGCTTTTATATGCTAAATTAACAGAAATCCACAGCCATATGCATGGTCATGTGACACAAAACAAGCAGTCTTCATGAGCAAAAAAATGTATTGGAAATATTTCTGGTAATTGCAAGCCATGTTCTTCCTTCAACAATGAAGTTATTTAAAACTGATTTAGAAGGGATTGTTCCAAATGTATGAATGACCAATGTGGTGTGTTTTTTAAAAAAAATTCAACTCCAATTCATATAATTAACATGTTATAAATAAAACACAATAAAAACCTGAGGTCATGACTTACAAACAGAAATTTTTCTTTGTATTTTTATTCCTACATATGCAAGATCACATATCAGCACTGGATTTAAAAGCCTAAGACTGAAGCTAGTATCTTGCCTGCAGGTTTGATAGGACTATGAGTACTGATGGCAGTTAGAGATTTGGTAAACCCCACACATTCCATGGAGAATACTACTACCTGGTGTGGGCTAGGCATAGGGAAGTGCCTACCTGCCAAAAAGAGAAAACATAGGCTGCTCTTAGAGTAAAGGAATATGGCTACATCAAACAAAAATAAATTACTTTTTCACGAATCATTTAAATATCATGACAATATTTTTTTAAACTGGCATTTAATAGGCTGCACAGAAAATTAGTTTTAGACTATCAAATACTGGAACACCTAGAACTGTTTGATTAATTTCACATGTAAGGTATGAAATGGCTATTTCAGTTACATTAGAAGTGTTTACAGCACAAACCAATGTACGTTTACTTTAGAACCAAGCTCAGCTACTTCCATGTAAGAACTACATGGGATTGCAGCCTTAATGCAGTTATTTACTTAATTTAACTATAGCAGATATGAGGAAAGACAGTGCCAGACAGCCTAGCCAGTTTATGCAGCGGGAACAGGAAGGAACAGAGTTCACAAAAGTTTTATATGTAAAGAAAACAAAGAGCGAACTAACCCATCTTTGATGTTTGTTGAACCTGCCCTTTCTTTGGAATCTTTGCTCCTCCACCAAAGACAGCAAACCACATTTTGTCATTAAGAGGATGGGCCACAATTCTGTACAGCTCATTGCTGGAATGGGTGGCGAGACCATGGATGAAGAGGCTAAGGTAGACTGCTGTCAAAATTTCACAGAGCAAAACTGTGATCCCAGATTGTGCTTCTTCTCCAGTATGATTTAATAACTGGATTAAAGCCATTATACCTAGAAAGAGAATAAGCATTACCTAGTTTTTAAACACACAAAACAATTCTCCCCAGAGACAATAGTAAACTTACTGTGAGCTATTTAGGGTGCTTATTCGTTATTTGTGCAGTAATTGCTGCAACCCACCCAAACCATGGTGTAAAAATGTAGTTTTTTCGACTGAAACTACATCAATGCATCCTCAGGAATAGGCCTGTTCCCCAGAATGTACTTAACAGAATCAGAGTTTTGGGGTGTTCTTGGAAGCTCAGTTACCCTCAGTGGCCAGCTGTGACTTTTACCAGCTCCCACTGGCACATCAACTATGGCAGTTTTTAGATAGGGCTAGTCTGGCCATGGCAATTCATGCCATAGTACCACCTCAAGGCTCGATTCATGCAATGCACCCTTGGGCCTGCTGTGGAGGCTCCAGTTAAGGCAAAACACTAGAGCTAGATTGTTGATGGGGACAGATTATCACCAGCACATAACTCCAGCAAATGCTTGTACTGGCTATTCACATGCTACTGAGTCAAGTTCAAGATTCCTGTATTAATTTACAAGGCCCTTAACAACTTGGGCCCAGGTTATCTCAAAGACCACCTACTCCCTTGTTTTCCTGCCCTAAGGTATTTGTAGGAGTCATTGAAAGTGGTTTCCCATAGCTCAGATATAAGTCTTGTATCCACCAGGAGCTGTGTGTGTTTAAGTCTTGTATTCCCAATTTTGGGGAAGAGGCTTCCTCCTGTTCACATTCTGGCACCAACTGAAGTACCATATTTTACGCTCCATAAGGAGCACCTGACCATAAGGCACACCTACTTTTTTGGGGGGGGGTTCAAGGGGAAAAAATGCGGCTCTTGGGGGCTTTTGCAGGAGGTGGGGGAAGTGAGAGGGCCTTGCTCTGTCCCTTCCCCCACCTCCCACAAAAGCCAGGGATAGCCACCCGAAGCCTCCCCAGGGCAGCAGGATGAAGGCTCCCTGCTGCTCTGCGGAGGCTTCGCGGACTACCCCAGAGCTACTCGACGCAAAGAGCAGGTCGGGGAGCTGCTCCCTGGGGCTGGCGGTGGGGGAAGCACGGCTTTCCCCCACCGCCAGCCCCACAAGCTTGGGGAGCAGCCTTTCCGCTGCTCCCTGACCTGCTCTTTGGGGAAAGCCACCGCCAGCCCCAAAGAGCAGGTCGGGGAGCAGTGGAAAGGCTGCGCACAGCCTTCCCGCTGCTCCCAGAGCTTGTCGGGGCTGGCGAGGGAAGCCCGCCCCCCCCCCGCCCCAGGGACCACACATTTGCTCCATAAGATGCATAGACTTTTCCCCTTAGATTTTAAGAGGAAAAAAGTGTGTCTTATGGAGCGAAAAATACGGTATGTTTTTCTTTCAGTAGGCATTTCAACTGAAGTCCAATTTTGTAGTTTTAACTGATTTTTACCCTTTCTGGTTTTTTGGAAGACCTTTCAAAGACAATTATAGTTATACAGTATATATTGTTTAAATAAACCAAAAAAAGAACAGCACTGATTATTGTCAAGAAAGCTAGATAAGACGAATAAAATAAAATCATTACTACCTGGCCACTGAGATGGTGCAGTATTGGGAGTTACTGTTTCATCTAAGCTTGCTGTCCTTAAGGAATGCCGGTGAGAAAGCAGCAGTGTTTGGTAAACTGTTCCAGTGAATTGGTTTGCTTGTAATGAGCTATTAAAAAAGAAAAGTTAAAATTAAATTAAATTAAGCCATTATTTCTATTAATAATGACACTTCTTTTATTCTTTTGGAGCAGGCATAGGCAAACTTGGGACTACAACTCCCATGATCCCTAGCTAACAGGACCAGTGGTCAGGGATGATGGGAATTGAAGTCCCAAAACATCTGGAGGGCCGAGTTTACCTATGCCTGTTTTAGAGTGTGTTTCAACCTACAAACCCAGTTCATATAATGCTAAACTATAGTTTGCTTAGCTTAAGTCTAACTTCCTTTTCCACCAAACTCAACCAGGATCGCTACCATGGTTTGAGGTAAGCAAACCAGGATCATACACCATGGTTTGAAGTTGGTTTTTGAATCTTATTTTACACTGTAGTTTGTAGTTATGCACAAACTTTGTGTGCTGGTTTAATCAAAGATTGTTACACCACTCTACCCCTACTACCCACCTGGTTACAGAGTCACAAGCAAAGAATATAAAAGGGTGGAATCTGGGGTCTGTAACTTACATCTCCAGAAGGCATGAATAGTAAAAAGGACTGAATGATTATCTTACCATAAGTAGATATAGTGCTGTTAAAGAAGAGATGTAATTAAGTTTGTCCATTTACATCTAATGTAATGTAACCACAGAACATCATAACCCTTTATCATAGAATACACACAGAGGCAGAAGCTGGGGGGAAGGTTTGTGTATTTTTAAACCTTAAGTAGGACTGCAAATAGGGAATTATTTCTCTCACTGAGCATCAAAGCTCACATTCATTTATTTTAAAGATCATTACCTGTAGCTGTGACCACCACAGAGAGACTGGTATATGCAAGCTGACAGAGATGCAGCTAACGTATGCATTACATGGATCTGGAAGAAAGTTTTAGAGGACACATTACACATCAGGCAAGAATTGTTGTTTATGTAATGTTGCAACCTCTCGTTTCCAGAAACAAATTATCAAGTCAAACACAGTATGTCACATGACATAACGTGCCAGCATCTATTTAAAAATGAACGAAACACACTCGCACCCACGTGGTCTTAATTAACGTAATTCCAACGGCAGTCTTTTGTGCCAGGGAATACACGTGCGTAGATATAAATGGGTGAAATGCAACGTAGCATTTAGTGCGGTATGCGTAAACAGAAGAAAGTTCTGTTGTGCAAGTGGACCCTGTTTTGCTTGCGCAGCAACTTAGTCGAATCCCACCATATTTTCAATTGTTAAAAAATGACTTGTTCAAAGACAAAAAAGAAAGTTACTTGTAATAATACTTGCCTTATTATTTTGTACATCTGGACTGGGAGGAGCATGAAGGTTTACTATAGCATGTAGTATGTCATGAGTCAGGTTACTAAGATGCAGCAAAGGATTGGCCACCACAGTTTTGGCACTTGCAGTACAGGCAAACAGAAGTGGTATTGAACTCTGCTCAGATACGGTATTAGTAGGCGAATGAAGTAACAGTTCCTGGGGGGGGGGAAGGGGGGGAGAATAACAGAAAGCCTATTTTAATAGCTGAATTCCTGTAAATACTAGCATAGGTTATTAACAGTGATTGCTTCCTTCTCACGGAATTCCTGCTGATGATACATATACACACTTGAAGTGATAACGTTAATGGTTTGCCTCTTCCCTCTCAAAAAATTACTCAAAGCTAAACAGGAATCCAGTGTGTTATTATATAAGCTGGTGACCAGTCTGGCAAATTACTTGCCCTCTTGAATAAGTGATGTTTCGAAAGTGGCCTTGTGATTGGGCAGGGAGCGTAAGGTTTCTGAATTGGCCAGGCTAATTTATGATCTATGTCTGATCAGCAAAACTTTCATCTGCTGCACCCCGAAATTTCGATTTAAGCCCCAGCTCCAACAAATGACTACTGAGACCTGAGACTGGAGGGTTCTCTCTAGATCTGGTTGCAGGAAACTCTGCCTCAAGCTGGCCCCTATTAAGTTTTAGGCATTGCAACACCCGTAATTGTGTTAAGCTAAATCACCAGTTTGTGTCCATATACAGCAATGAATGTTGCATAAAGCATGCTTCTCTTGTGAAATTCTGTGCCACGTGGTGATGTATACAGAGGGAGGTGCAGGAGCGAGTGGCAGTTTCAGAACCATTTTCTCACTCATATAAGAGCATGTGCACCTTTGCCAATGGTTACCTGCCCAGAGTATTTTGGGAGTAGATTCACTGTTGCCTCTTTTTGGTGGTTTATCTCCCTTTACCATTTAATGTCCTTCAATTATGCAATTTTGCTGTGACTGCCTTAGCTTCTCCCTTGTTGTATTTTTTTATCTTTTTGCTAAGGTAGTCCTCCATGTCACTGTTTAAGATTACAATTCATCTTTCTGAGAATAAGTCCAACTGAAATCAATGGGTCTGACTTGTCAGTAGACATGGAGAGGATTGAACTGTCGACTTCAGACTAGTTTTTTGAGGAAGGGGAATGAGAGATGGGAGGTGAAACTGACATTCCAAGCCTTATTTTCCTCAAAGGAGGAATTTGAAAGGGGAGAATGAGAACAGATCCTTCAGAAATCACAGGATCCCCCCATAGAATCTGTGATTTTTATAGTTCAGTCCATATGCATGGATATAATGCATGTGTGATATAATGGTACTTCCGACAGCATGCTTTGTTAACCAGAGGGGTCTACTTTTGCACAAAACTGCTTTGCTGCTGTGAAGAGCCATATTGAAAAATGTTGCCCCACCCCCCAAAAAAATAATGGCTGACCATCTAGTATTGCAAATGGAAGTAGAGTAGAGGACAAATTTGTGCTCTTGGAGCTACTCAATGCATACAGTGGGAAGGTGAAGATGCAGCAGAAAGATTGCCAAACTAGTTCAGCAACCTGAAGGCACTAGTCCCAGTAAAGTTAGAATAAACTGTTGCTTGTATTTGTCTACTTGGTAAACAAAGTGACAGTGCAATAAACAGAAAAAGCATGTCTGAAATGAGAAAATGAGTTGATTATTGTGGCATGTGGCATGGAGGTCGGCCTCCTGTTGCAACAATGGGAAATGTCACATGACACACAAGCTCACTTATAATTCAGTAAGCTTCAACATGACAAACTGCTCCTATCTTTATCCTAAAAAGGGTGAGGCATCTCCAGCGCGCAGGCCAATCTTTGCCTGTCAGGGGGTCCAATTTTGCTTGCTGGCTATTTCCCTCAAATCATGCTCACCCACCCAGCAGCTAACACCACCTGATAAACGGATACTTTCTACTTCTGCTCAGCAGGGAACAGGATTGTACAGCAAAAGCAAGATTTTAATCTCCACTTATTAGCTGATAAGCAGGGATTAGAGTGCTTCTTAAAAATGCTTGGTTAAAAAAGCAGTTCATGTACTTCTGGAATTAGATGGGCACCAGTGGTAGCAGTGGGGAGAAAAGAAGTTTCCCATCCCCTCTCCCCAGTTACCACCCACCTGGACAAGTGTGTGAGCTGCTTTAAACAGCCCTTTTGTGAAGTAATGTAAGGCATCCCTCATGTTCCCGTGTCAGCTGCAACAGGAGTGTGGGACTGCCTTAAAGTGCTTCCCAAAAGGGCAGTTTTATGCAGCTGCCCCCTTCACTTAAAGGAGAAGCGGTTGAGTGCTTCAAAAAGCGCTTTTGGAAAGGGCTTTAATAGAGTCCCCATGCTACTATTTCAGGCTGAAATGGGAGCATGGGGGCTTTCTTAAAGCCTGTGCAAGTCTCCCCATACCCCCCTACTAATCTTCTGAGATTGGGAATTTAAAATAGGAAGGGGGAGACATGCAAACTAATACATTTGGCAGGTGGATCAAATTTGGCTTACAAAGCCAATCCTGAGAAGGTTCTGCCTCCCCATCCTTAAAGAGCTGTGAGGATACAATATATGATAGTTAAATACTTATGTGTAGATGCAAAACTATTTGGACATGTGTTATTTGAAGAAATTATAGAGATCTCTTTATATACTGAACCAAAAATACATTAATGGGCACTATAATTATATTTTGCCAATAATATACTTTTCCTCTTAACTATTCATATTTTAATACTACATCTATACTACAAGGAGAAAACTCCATACCTGCTGAGATTCTTGAAGCAGTAAAATCAGTTCCATACGTACAGATGCCAAGCCTCCACCATGAGATCCATGAAGGATACAGTAACTTAGAAACATTCGCAAAAGTGATTGATATTTTACAAGCCACTGTCTTCTCTGAAGGTATTCTCTCTGCTGTGTATTTTGCTGTGTGTCTGATAGTTCTTCAGTCATTTCATTTGATGAAGGTTCATCCGTTACTGGGCTAATTCCTGGCTGAAGATCTTCTGTTTCAACACTATAGTCACAGGTTTTCTGAAGAGCTACCACTTCTCTTTCAAGCCAGTGATACAGCTGGTATCTTAATTTTCCACCATCTACTTCATAGCCAGTAGATAATGTACGAAGCTCCACTGTAAGGATCTTCAAGCATGCCCTAAATTTCAGCTGTGCAGAAATGATGTCTTCTGATGAAGTGAAAACCTCATTTTCAGCACCTGAACTGTAGGTTTCTGTATAGCTAGAACTAACTTCATTTGGTTTCTCAATCACTTCCTTCTGCAAAGGTTTCATTACAATACAATCTTCACTTTCATCATCTTTGTCACTGTCCCACTTTAGCTCAAAAGGCTCATCCTGGAAAACTGTGCTTGGTTGACTCCAGTCGAACGAAAGAGCAGAATTTGAATGTTTACCTGATGACCCATCTGAAGATGATTCCAGACCATTGACGATAGGTTGTGACCAGTCAATGCTGAAAGGTTTGTTATCCTTTGATTCCAGTGGTCCTGGAGAAGAGGGTGAGCAGCCTTTACTAGTGTCCATTAAGCTAGATGTTCTTCCTAAAGGCTTTGACTTTTTTACCACTTTGGGCATCTTTGATAACACTTCCAAAGCCAGCATGGGACAACCAGCTTTTAAGTGAGCATACGCAGTTGTAAAAAACAATCTTCTTTCCCTTAAATTGATTTCATCTGCCAGTCCGTTTTCTCCTGTTACACAAATCCTTGTGGAAGATAAATCAGAAGACCCAAAATGGCGTCTCAACAAGAGAGGATGAGTCCTTAGGTAATTATAAAAATTGAACACTGAAGGGTTACATCTTGACACATTGCCTTCATCTGTAAAGACATTGCATCAGAGATTATTGTTAATGATTTATTTATTTCATAAAAAAAAACAACCAACCATTTCCAGTTCTAATACAATAAATCCCCTGGAACTACAACTGTATGTAATATTATCCCACCACTTTGTTTATAATGTGCAGTACGATAGACTCCCCAAGAGGTTTATATTCAAAATATGTAAGAAAATTATACAGTGGTACCTCTAGATGCGAACGGGATCCGTTCCGGAGCCCCGTTCACATCTAGAAGCAAATGTAACTAGCGACGGCAAGTCTGCACGCGCCGCTTTTCGACGCTTCTGTGCATGACGTCATTTTGAGCGTTTGCGCATGTGGCGAAACCTGGAAGTAGCATGCTCCATTACTTCCGGGTTGCTGCAGAGCGCAACTCGAACGCGCTCACCCCGAAGCACATTCAACCCGAGGTATGACTGTGTTTGTATCTGCCTTATAAAAAGAATCACATCATGAATTCATTTAGCTTAGTATTGTCTCCATTTCAAACAATAAACAATTGGTTTATCATTAAGTGTAAGAACGTTGGATTCATGCACTTTGTACTCATGTACTCTTGCTCTCTTCTCATATCCTCCAGTGTGAACAGATTTGTATTTCTGAAAAATTTTTGTTTCTACAGAAGTTCATGTCAAACAGAAAAAAATAAATAGCAGATGTCTACAGATATTCTTCAAATGATATGATCATATCCAAGTGAAGGTTTTCAAATACATAGTAACATACCTGAGAATCAGCACTGTAATGATCACTCAAAGCTCCCATTTTGTAACTAGAATGAGACTGTGACAGATTTTCTTTCTGACCCTGCCCCACTTTCCCCTTTGTTGAGAGATTCATTTCTTATGTTGCTAAATGTTCGTTCACTGTTGTGACCAATGTCCATCTGGACTACCAGCCTGAACCAGAATAGCAATTTTTTGCTGTCTTTTACTGATATAAACTCAAAAGGTATTTTCTTCAGATGATAGATTCTTTATGTTTCCTAATGAAGAATATATAAAGTGTCCCAGCTTACCTTCCTCATCCAAAATGGGTTGGCTTATAAGAGTATCAAGAGCATGGCTATAATCCTCCAAAATCCAATAAGCCATACTCCGAAGAAAAGGATCAGCATGTGTGCTTGATGGACTCTCTTTAGTATGATGTCTGCTTCCCAGAATTCTCTTCTGTAGAACTGATTTGTAAGTCCCAGATACTTCAAACTCTGGCTCATAAAGTCTTGCTATTATAAGAGCCAATTGAATATCATTTAGTTTCTCTAGGCAGACCTTTTTGAAACAAACATAGGATTACTTTTAAAAATTGTTTCTGTCAATTTGTATCTCCACTGGGTTTTGTTTTAAGAAACTTAATATGTAAATGGAAAACAAATGTTGGATTACAGCTCATTATTTGGACAGCTTTCTAAACAATCTACCTGCTGATATTTTGTAGTAATGTCAGAAAAGTATTCAGCCTAATACCCAACAAGTTAATTAAAAGCAAAGCTGGCTTATGAAGCTTCCCCCCCCCCCCCAATAAATACTGTTCTTACCTACAGCATCCGTTTTCAATTAACTGCAGTTTATTGTTTTGTCTGAATTTGGAACTGCAATTAGTTGAATTATGGCTTATCTCCAAAAGCCAGAATCAGAAACCAGAGCCTTAAATTGGCTTGTTCAGACAACTATGAATGACCAACTGCAGTTTGTTGAAAATTGAAGGGGATGCTTTTAATTTTCTTACTGGTGGAAGAGTGGGGAGTGCCCACTAAACCTAAATGTAATCAATATTTATTACAAATGTACATTGATTACCAGAGAACAGTAAATACAAAGTGTCAAAGTTATATACACAAGACTCAAAGAAACAGACAATCCTAGACCCATTACCTTAACACCAGTAGTAGCTAAGTCCTTGAAATAGGTTATTTTTAAAGCAGTACAATGTCACTAACTTGAAAACATGAATATCAATATGCACATTTTGAACTGAGTAGAACACTGGGTTAAAGAGAAAAATCATTAAGTGCACTGGAGATGATGTCACATTCCCTTCTTTGATTCCAAGTACAGAGGCATTTGAAATCTTTAACCATAGTAAGCCAAGCCAATGACATTTTTCTTTTAAGAATTCAAGCCTAATATTTTTCCTGTAACAGCACATTACATAATTATGGTAATAGTTATAGCCCCTGTTCTAAATATTGATCACTAGTCGCAAAAGGTAGTTTCATCCTACTTACCTCAACGGCATCTTTTAGGTGACCAGCCAACAAGAAAAACGCTGCAGAATGTTCAAAGCGTTGTTTGCCTAGCAGTGAAAAAGCATTCTTCAATGCAGCTTTACGCCATCTGTCTTCAGTAAAATTGTGTCCAAAGAACTGCGTCATCTTAGTGTCGTTTAGAGATCTGAAAATGTAAATATTTAATACACATGATTAAATCAGAATGTATTCTAATAAGTAAGTGATTGGTTCAGGAGCATCCGTGGGGGGGGGGGAATACTGGTAAGCACATTATGCAAATATCACAGGGTAGACACTACTCAAAGTTCAAACAGCAATTCAACTTGCTTCTGAAAATTTCTATACATTAGGAAAAGACAGGACCATTGGTCTTATCTGCAAGTAATTTCTATGTGCATGCAAATATGTTTTCTCATGGGTCTCAAGCTCATCTAAAGGATGAAGAAAGGAACAGTTTTGCTTCAAAATACCTAAGTTTCTGGATTTTACTCAGTCTGAAACTATCATCAGATCATTCGTGCCTTCAAGTGAAGCAGATGCTGAGTGTACTCTCTGTCGGGTCTTCCATAGCTCAAGCCGGTATATTGCAGTGTGTGCAATTAGTTTTCAACATTTGCTTGTCTGTTACTTTGTACCATTAGTCGTTGTCTATCATTCCTGTTTTTGTTTCTGAGTTGCGACTGTGGTCTATATGTTTCTCCTCAGTGTGAGTCTTTCTAGTTCCCTCCTGGCCCTCATGTGATCTAACTCAGTTTATCAGTACAGTAGTATCTCGGGTTAAGTACTTAATTCGTTCCGGAGGTCCGTACTTAACCTGAAACTGTTCTTAACCTGAAGCACCACTTTAGCTAATGGGGCCTCCTGCTGCTGCCACGCCGCCGGAGCACGATTTCTGTTCTCAACCTGAAGCAAAGTTCTTAACCTGAAGCACTATTTCTGGGTTAGCGGAGTATGTAACCTGAAGTGTATGTAACCTGAGGTACCACTGTACTGTATTTTAAGTAATCTCTGTGTTCCCCATTTTTTTGAAGAGTCCATTTTTCTGAGTTGCTGTTTTTTAAAAAAGAGCCATTTATATTCTCATATTTTGTCTGTCTCTCCTCTATTTTTATGATAGTCCTAGCCCTAAGTGTTTTGTTGTTGTTGTTTTAAGCTTGCTCCAGGCTTTGGTCCTTTAGTAGTGATGAACAAGATGTACAATTCAGAGCTACCAGCTAGAACCCCAACAGCTTTCTTGGTAATAGATGAAAAAGAGTAACAGAGCTGCACGTCATCTGCACGCAAAATCCTCAAATGACTTCTCTCAGTAGTTACACAAAGAGATGTTGAACAACATGGGAGACAGAACAGATTCCTGAAGTAGACCATGCATCAATGGCAAAGGTGCTAAAAGGAATCTAACACCTCCAGTATGACTGGTCAAAACTTATCCAACATACCAGGGTCCAGAAAGGGCTTGTTAAATAAAGGTCCTATGCCGCCAACTTAAGGTTAGATAGAACTACACCCTCCTGAATGTCTTTGTAAGTGGGACTAGAAAACATACTTCATGTTTGGGGCCATAATATTTAAAGTTCTATTTCAGGCACCTGAGTTTTTTTGACTCCCGCTTGCAAGTTGGCATTTGTAATGCTATTGGCAAAACAGGTGTGCTATGACATCAATAATGAACAGCTACTGGAAATCACAGAAGGTTCAAAAACTGATAGTAAAAAAAGTAAAAGTAACCAAGCTGATTATCCACATGTACTGAATTAAATTGAGTTATAAATCTGTACCTGTATAATCCCCAAATCACAGCCTTCTTTTTCATTGCAAGGTAAAAAATGGCCGCATCTAAAGGGTCATTGTTTCTTTGAAAGGCTGCTTTAGCGACCTGTAAAGATAATGGTGTACCTAAGCATTACAGATTTCATACATTTCTATTTAGATGACTGCAAGCAATATTGAACAATAATATTTGAGTCAAGGAAAAAACATTTATGTCAGTGCTGCTCATTGTTATAAGTCTTCTTTTTCTTCTCTGGCAATCACTCATAGCCATGAACACGGTCTTAACAGCGAGTCTGTAAGTGACTGTGGAGGCCAATTCTGGATCCACATATCCATCCACAGTGGGGACAAAGGTTTCCGGGCGGGAGTTGATCATGGTGAGGGTTTGCCAAATGTGCCTTCCTCATAGCACATTTCTCCCTTTCATCCTGAGTTTGAGCACCTTACAGAGTGCACTTTGTAGAGTCACCATAATCATCAGCAAAATAAACTTCTGCTTATTGTAAATGGCTCAAGGCCAGGAGACTCTAAAAACAATGGTTTTAATAATCTTCATCTTATACAGTGGTGCCTCACAAGACGAAATTAATTCGTTCCGCAAGTTTTTTCTTCTTGCGAGTTTTTCGTCTTGCGAAGCACGGTTTCCCATAGGAATGCATTGAAAATCAATTAATGGGTTCCTATGGAGACCACTTGCCAGGCTGGCGGTGCGGAGAAGGGCTTTTCTCCCCACCGCAAGCCTTCAGGACAGGTACGGGAACAGAGGGGAAGGCGCGCAGCGCTTCTCCTCTGTTCCCGGGGCTTGTGGTGGGCGGAGGGTTTTTCCTCCCCACGCCAACATTCAGAACAGCATTCTGAAAGTTGGTGGTGGGAAGGAAAACCCTCCTCCCTCCGCAAGTCTTCAGGACAGCCATCCGAAGGCTGGCGCGGGGAGAAGGTCTCTCCGCCCCACCGCCAGCCTTCGGAGCAGCCTTCCGAAGGCTGGCGGCGGGAGGAGGTCTCTCCGCCCCACCGCCAGCCTTCGGAGCAGCCATCCCAAGGCTGGCGGCGGGAGGAGGTCTCTCCGCCCCACCGCCAGCCTTCGGAGGAGGTCCGAGGACAGTGGGGAAGACACGCTGCGCTTCCCCGCTGTCCCGGAGATTTCCCTATGGGCTTTCGTCTTGCGAAGGAAGCCCATAGGGAAATTCGTTTTGCGAAGCGCCTCCAAAACGGAAAACCGTTTCGTCTAGCGGGTTTTCCGTCTTGCGAGGCATTCGTCTTGCGGGACACCACTGTATTTAGATTAAACTTAAAGGACACTGGTGGTTTTTCAAGGGACATAGTATGAGCTGAATGACTTATTGAAATGAATTAAAATAAATTCCTATAATTATGTCTTGCAACAACAAAAAAGCAACCCGAAAACACGTGGTACAATGCATATGATAAATGAGAATTAATGGTTTGTAGCCAACATTGTCCATGTGTGAACAGATTGGACTTCAGTTTGTGCAATGGGACTTTGCCTTCCACCCCTCCCCTCATGCATCCTCAAAATCCAGGAAGAGAGATCAGGAACAGGCTTAGATTCTCATACCTGGCTCCCCACTCCCTTCACTGTATGGAATGATTGAACTAGGAAAATCAGTGTTTTCTTCACTATGGAATCTCCCTTCACATTACAAGAAGAAACCCTTTTTTAAAAAGGGAGAAGTTAAACTCAGGGCCTTCTCCTGGTCTTTCACTTGCAGGATGCAAACGTACATGTGTGGCCTTCCAAATACAACCATTACACAATGAAGTTCCATAAATTTAAATTCAGTGTCAAACGCAGGCAAAGATCTTTGAAAATGTGGTCTGAGCTTAAAATACAATTGAAAAGATCTTTTCTTCCACTGCAGTCCCAGCTTTAAATTAAGCAGGGACTTCAAAAAAAGAAAGAATGAATCGGAGAACACTTATGAGTGTGCTTACAATTGAATCACCTTTAAAGGTGAATCATATGATGCCCAGTGATAGAAAGGTGAGTGGCCCTGTCCACTTGTTGAAAATCATGGATGTAGCTGGCTGGCTGGATCCAGTTCCTCGCCCCTGATTTAGCAGAAAAGGATGAATGTGAAAGAACCTTTCCATTGGCTACATGCCACCTTCTCCTCTCAGACTATCAATGACTGCAGGACTAAGCTTCCTTTCCCTTTGTCTAAATTGGTTCTTTTTTATATATATTTCTTTTCTTATCTACTTATCTTTTTCTTATTAAAAAGGTACAATATAAAGAAAGTACACATTTTAGTTTTAGTTACCCATGCTGAAAATACTGTTTTTCCTTAAGAACATTCCAAAATCATAAAACAACATGCTATCAAAGTATTTACCTTCTCAATGCATCTCCGTAAGCTATGGGTATTTCGAACCCACCATCCTACACCCATAGCTCTGAGCTCTGACCATGTTGGATCACCTTTTTGCATTGCAGGAAGCATGTTTAGCAGTTCTTCTCCTGCTACTGAATGAAACGCCCAGGCAAAATGACTAGAAGATAAGCCTAAATTGTTCAAAGAGATTATATTGTTACAGCTGTATAATTTATAACATGCTATCATGCTAAATGCTTCTTTTTTTGTTTCTTGTGATCAACGTTTCAGAAGACTGGAGATCTTAGGATAACATCCAAGGGATCCACATCACATAATTTGGCTTTTTGCAAATAAGCACATTAGATTTACCAGTCTAAATATGTTATGTGGGCATTTGATTGTTAAATTGAACACAGAATTATGCCAATCTCTATGAAGCCCCCATAAGCCTCACATCAGGGGTGGGAAAACTTTTTTCAGTCTGAAGGCCACAGTCTTACTTTGGGGTAGCTAGAATATAGCCTACAAAGTCATACCACATTGCTCCATTCAGGAAAACAAGAGGCATTATTAAGAGTTAAATGACACATTCCAATCAGGCAAAAGCATGAAGCAGTCAGTGCCAGTGAGGGGATGTGAGGTGAAGAGGGTAGATGACTTGGGGAGAATCCTAGAGGCTAACCGAGAGGCCTTGAGAGCCACATCTGGTCCCTGGGTCTGAGGCTCCATATACCTGCATTACATGGAGAGCCCCAAACCAAGCCAAAACAACAATTGTCCAGGCAGCCCTAGTTGTGCAATCATACAAAGGAAATCCAGTTGCTCAGGGGAGAACTATGAAAGTCGACATCAGCACAATGACAGAGCTCCCGAAGGCTAACATTTCCTCAAAAATCAATTGTTTCTAAAAATGTTGCCCTACATAATGTAAAATTGATAATATAGGCAGAGTGAAAACCATTACCTTGATGAAGGAGCTGGGCTCTGTGAGCAGGTGGTAGCGAAGTTGTCATAAAAGAGTGAAGACGTACAGCCAAAAGAAACTTTAAACCACATTCATCAAGTGTTTCTCCTCCTATGATTAAATGTTCAGTGTATATAATTTAATTCTTCATCGAAAATGTAGATATTCATTCCACCCATCATCTTGTTTCACATCATTTAAATCACATTAGGAACACATGGTTCGACAATTTTATAATGTCAGGAAACCAGTGTGCAGTAAAAACTGATTTACTAGCAATCAAAAACTATTCTAAATTAATACTGTAGACAATTATAGTGTTCATTAATTTGCTCACAGGCAATAAGTATAGCTGAAGTCCTGCGTAATTATATTGTGGTATTTTTCAGTGCACAATTGTGTTACATATAGTCTGGATACAAAGGAGATGAATGTTGGACATTTACAAAATAATACAGTCCAGATACAACATTGGGTAGCTGAGAATGACTCTCTCCCTCATCTCGTAAGTACCTACCACTAAATCAAAAGCTGTAACTGCTCTATTTAATTCACAGAGCTCTTTGATTCTCAGAAGGCAGCTATCATGCTATATGCCTAAGCAAGTGTTTCGGTGGCAGGCAACTTCTAAAACCAATCAACTAACCATGTGTAAGACCTGACAAATATAAAATAAGTGTAAAAGGTTCCTAAAGGGCTGAAGCCTACATGGGCTGCCATAGTTGAATTATATCTCAATATGATGCTAAACCACTGTATCCTTCAAAACCAATCCAATTAAATCCTTTCTATTGTATGCCTGTGGAATTAAGTTTCACCTACTTTGGTCCCTCAGATTTAATAGACTTCCAAACCCTTTCATAATAAACAGATAAGTTCTGTGACTATTAGCAACACTAGCTAATGGATTATAAAAGTATTGGCCTTTGCATTTCAAAGTGCAATCTAAACATGTTAACTCAGAAACAAATTCCATTGTATTCCAGGGAAGTATTCAAAGGTTTTTAGCCTAAGAGCCACATCCAACATCACACAATCACAATTCTCACAACAGAATGTCCCCTTCTTCTCTGTCCCCTGCAGCCTCTGTTCACATGCCCAAAAATCTGCTCCGGGTCCTCAACCTTCTCCCCACAAGCAGTTTTCTGGGGCACAGAGGGAGAGGAGGACTCCATTCTGCCAGTGCTGTCTGTTCCCCTGACAAATGGATATCATTTGATTTCTAAAGCTTGGTTTAACTATGGACTTTAAGTATATAGCACATCAGATGAGTATCTAAACAAGCATACTGTACATAGAAATTCTGAAACAGGTTTGAGAAGGTAAATATCTCATTTAAACAAATCATAAGAAAACTCACCCTTGCTTTTGTCTCTGCTTTCTCCTATATCAGTGCTGGTAATGGCAATTGTATCGACCAAGGCCATCAAAGACATCTGCTCCATCCTGGTGAGACCGGGTAAGCTAGCGTGAAGCAAGTGCCGCGAAAGAACTTGAGCATGCTCTGGTCCAAAGTAAGTTGGACTGTACTGAGAAAGATCAATAACCTTTGGCTTTTTATCTTCTTCATCTACTTCAAACATAGTGAGATCATCCGTATGTAGATTGGAATTCTGAAAGAGATCGTCATAGTTTTCATCTGCCACCTCTTGCTTCTTAAGGGTTCTTTGGTTATTAGACTTCTCTGTACATGATGTATATGAGCAGTCCTCATCTGCGGCAAGCAATGCATATAAAGGTAGTGGTGGAACAGAGTCTATTTCTGTATAGTCTGTAATAGTACATTTGCTAAATGTCATGGGGTCCCGGGTACTGCTCCCACTGGCACAGATTGAGAGAGAACGGTACCGCTTTTCATGCTCGGGATCGTCAATGGCAATAACTTCTCCAGCAATGCATTTCACAAGATGAGAGAGGATGGCTTTTGCTCTACGCACTTTCCCCAGATCCATGAGTTCCAAAAGCTGCAGAGGATGGTACTGAGGTAAAGTAGGACATAATGTATGAGCTGCTTCAAAGAGGCCAGAATCTTCCATCTCCAGGGACAGATCATATACAGTTCGTTTCCCACTAAGTTTCTGAGCAAGACTTGTCATGGATCTAGTCAATGTCCTCTTGGGTGGGTGACCACCAGATGACTGACTTTGTTTCATTAAGCTTATTATGGATGGTGTACTCCCACTGTAGGAGTCTAGAGTAACTGGTTCTTGCTTTGTAGGGGGCTGCCACTGAGAATAAACATGCATTTCACAATCCATCCCAACTACGAGGATGCCATCACGAACCCAAGATAAAGAAACAGGTAAAGGTGGTGAACCTTCTACTGATGAAACTAAATCCACGCATCTTAGCAATATAAATCTAGAAGAGCATGACGTTTTAGCATTTTCCCACACAGGCAGTACGAGCATCTCCTTACCACTTTGTTCTTGCATCTTCCCAGACAGCTGACCAAACATATACAGCTTTGCCCCAATGCCTACTGTTAGGATATGCGAGCCGTCTTCTCTAGACATCCAGTCTAAGTGAACCATATGATTTGTTCTAGGTATTAAATTCTCATTTCCATCTATCACTGAACTGCTGTCAACACCCAAAGAGTCCAATGTTGGGTTTAGTTCATCTAAGTGAAGCGTTTGTTCTAAGATCCAACAAGAGCCTCCGGTAGATTCACATTCAAAAATTCCAACCATCACCAAAAAGTCTTGAGATGAACGACTGTTTACAGTTGGTGTTCGCTTATATGCCACAGCTAAGCGATTTGTATGTGCACAGCTGATTTCCAGAGTTTGGCCTGGCACAAAAAGAGCACTACTGCTAAGAAGTCCATCTTCTATTAGTAATGGCCATTCTTCCCATATATACATGCCACTGTTCGTAATGCTCTCTGCTACAGAAGTCACACCTGATTCCACTGCTAATCTGCACCTCCAAAACCTAACCTTACCATCTGAGCATAAAGTTGCCAGAAGATAAGGTGCATGACATACAGGATAAATGGAAGAAGAACTCAGGTGACCTGAAATTAGGAAGAAAGAAACCCTTAGGATATCAGATAAATATATTTTTTAAAATACTGTAAATCTCCTAGAGGTGACCAGCATTAAATGATCAACAAGTTTAAATAAAGTATAACAAGAAAAATACAGAATTCCAAACTGACAGCCCCCGCCCCCCAAAATCAGGAAGTACAAATAGAGTGGTACTTTGGCACTTGAACGGCTTGGCTCCCAAACTGGATCCCAAACACCGCAAACCCAGAAGTGAGTGTTCTGGTTTGCGAATGTTTTTCGGAAGCCGACTGTCCGATGAGGCGTCTGCAGCTTCTAACTGAGTGCAGAAAGCTCCTGCAGCCAATCAGAAGCTGCGACTTGGTTTTTGAAGGGTTTCGGGAGTTCAACAGACTCATGGAACAGATTAAGTGTGAGAACCAAGATACCACTGTAAATCCAAAGTTAACCCCCCCACACAATTCCCTCCTCCCCCCCCCCATAAATTACAAACCTGCTGATGGTTTGATGCTTATGATCTCTACTCCTTCTGGTAAATTCAATTCTTGACTATAGACTATTTCTGAAGAAAGAGTAAGTTGGCTGGTACTTTGAAGGTTCTCTTTGCAGGCTTGATATTTCTGAGTAAAGGAAGACTGGAGCTTCTCTTGATCTGGAGAAGTGTAAAGCTCTTCTTGAGATGCTGCTTCACATGCCTTGGAGTCTATTTTTTCATCTAAAGAAAGTGGACATTTTAGTTAGATGTATTATAAAAGCAGGTTTTTTTAAGAAATAAAATAAAATCTATACCCCATGTATTCAAATTCTAGCCTAATCCTGGCTTTGATGTTGACCTATTTTCTTTCAATGGGTTTAACGTGTTTGTGAGCTCGGGGGCATGTAGCAACTATCATGAACTACCCTTGGCACTCTAAGACTTCAAGTATCCGCAAGCTGTTAAAACTATTTATGTAACGGTTTAGTAGTCTGTATACTATATTTTTATACTGAAATACATTAGCAAGGGGCAACAGTCACATTCTATCCCCATAAGCTCTACATAGGCAGACCCTAGAGATAGTGACCTTGACTTTTCAAAGCCACACATAGCAATAATAGCCAAATTATCAGATGGAGCTGTTGACAGAGTTCTTCTTTCAGATACGGGAAAATGGGTAGCCCACAGCAAATTGTTTCAAGACTAACATACCTCACATGATAGTCTGAACTGATTTAAGAACTGTAATGTATTCATTCTTGTACCGGAAATGTTATGCTGTCTACAATGCACCATTCTGCACAACGCAATCATTTTGGATTATTTGCACCAATGCAAATTGCCATATTTGTATTGATCAAATTAGCACTACGAAGCACCTTTTAAGGCTCTTTTAAAAATATTAGGCTGCACTCAAACACTGGATATGATTCAGCCCTTTTGAGTACTGTTACTTTCAACAGGAGGTGTGCTTAATTGCCTCCTTAAAATCAAACACATGCAATATGTTTAACTTTAACTGAATACTACCCATGGCTGGATTCTACCCATTGCTTTTTAGGCAGACACAAACAGACTGAAAATGACTTGTTTTACTTTACTAATATTGGCCTGGTTTGCATCTTCCAAGAATTCTCTTGGTGTGCCTCCCTTCCTCTTTCCACACTGCTGCTGCATCACTGACAAGCTAAAATCTACTTTGTTTTGTTGTTTGAACCCAGGCTCACTGCTTGTTTCCTCCAAACTAGCATCAAGTCATACTATGACCATGTATTTTCTTAGTGATGAAGCAGCAGGGAAGTAGCAATGTAGAAACTTTATAATAAAGGATAGTTTATTTGAGAAGATTTTGAGGCAAGGACAAAAAGAAAAGAAAAACTAAATCCCATGCACACACACACATTTGAAGAAGAACCAAAAATATTATTGAACTACAGCACTGCAATAATAATCAAAATAAGCAAGCATTCTATCAATAAATGTGCTTTATAACTTTAAAATTTACATTACAAATATAAAGAACCTACCTACTGAGACTGGTATGGACTTCAAATGTAATTTCCACATATGTAACACTGAACAGTTCTGAGTATGTTCAATTACTATTAAATAGAACTTTTCAGAAAACCCATTTTTCTGAAATCCTGCAAAAATGTAGACAGATTTAGTTATTAGTAGATGATAATTTGAGCAGTTGTTAACTACTGACTGAATAACGTTCATCCCTCTGTTTTATGTTATGTATGCATTCAATTTATCTACTTGAAGGACCATCCTTTGTATCAAAAACTAGAGTTTTTTACTTGTTAAGGAATCCTGTTTTTGACACAGATTTAGTATGGCACAAGCTTTCATGGAATCCAGTCCGCTTATCAGATGCATGAAATGTTATCCTGGGTTGTAAGTACATATAAACATTTGGAGGGGGCAGAGAACAATAAAGTCAGAAAGAAACCGGGGTGCAGAGTAATGGGAGAACAATATGGTGTTAATCCTGCTATTTAATTTTATTAGCAGTGGCCATTCATACACCAAACACACACACACAATATTTAACAAGCCAGACACTCTGGCACACCTGGTTCCATACATTTCAAAGGGATTTATTATTTCATGAGAGAGAATAAAAATTGAGCCTTAGGTCACAATTCTATGCACCTTTAGTTCAGAGTAAGTCATACTGATTTCCGTGCTGCTAAGAGCCAAACAAGATGTGACAGTAAAGGTGTCGTTAGGAAAAACATTATTAAAAATAATAATAACAAGAGCATGAGAGATTTTCATCAGGTTCTCAGCACACAAGAAGGGAAGATTCCGCTTTTACTTCTCAAAACACTATTCTGATTAGGTAAAGGCAGGCTTCTTTAAATTCGACCCTTCAGATGTTCTTGGCCTACAACTCCCATGATCCCTAGCTAGCAGGACCAGTGGTCAGGGATGATGGGAATTGTAGTCTCAAAATATCTGGAGGGCCAAGCTTGAGGAAGCCTGGGTAAAGGTAAAGGTAGAGGACCCCTGGATGGTTAAGTCCAGTCAAAGGCGACAATGGGGTTGCAGCGCTCATTTTGCTTTCAGGCTGAAGGAGCTGGCATTTGTCCACAGACAGCTTTCCTGGTCAAGTGGCCATCATGACTAAACCGCTTCTGGCGCAATGGGACACCGTGACGGAAACCAGAGTGCACGGAAATGCCATTTATAATCACACAACCACCCCACATTGGCCTTGAGGGGGAAAAGCTCCCAGAAGTGAAGAAGGGACTTTTCCCATATGTGGGAGGGATGATTTTCACTGTGATAGTAGCTAGGGATTTAAGTCTCTTCCTTCAATGTGGCTCTGTTGAAAATTCCTTTACTTTTGCCACACTGAAATAAAAATTTAAAAATGTAATTTTCTAATGATGCATGAGTTCTTGGAACTAAGGGCTGACTTTAAACATGGGACTGGAATGCTGTTCAAACTCAATCCAACAAGTCCCTTTAAACATATACAAATGATTATGCATGCTATGGCAATTTGGCACTGTATAATAGCAGCTTCTGAACAAAAGGACTACATATTCAGAATTTCAGATTACTCTTTTCTAGACTGAAGCCTGTACAATAACTGGTTTACATACACAGCGGAGTGAGAGGAGAATAAAATTCAATTGTAATACAATAAAAGAAATAAAAGAAGCAATAAAATACAATTAACAATCAGTATGAAAAATGGGATGGATGTGGTGTCTCCCATCTTCAACCACAAATCCAGACACAAACCACCTGAATGAAGCTCATTGACCAGTTTGAGAAACCCTGCTTTAGAGGCAATTAAGACATCTAGTTTGGCTCTTAGTAACATTTGGCATTCTGCATTGGCCAGCATGGGAAATCTTTGGCAAATATACCTTGTGGACATGAACATTTGTGAAACTATTTTGTTTTCAAAGACTAAAAATGAATTTTAGGAGACACAATTATGACTAATAGTATACAAGGTAAACTGTCAAAAAAACAGAAGCTAGTATAGTCATTTCAGAACACTTATCATTCCACAGAATCTATAAGAGGTTTAAATTTTAAAATAAAAAGACAATTAAAACCATACCGCAACAGCACACCACGTTACAACAGCTAAAGCAGGTAGAAAATTTTTTAAGTGGTCCACCAAGACCTTCAGCAATCTTCAAGTAGCCCGTGGGAGGCAAGTTTGGGAACCACTGATCTAAAATATTAACAGTATGCTAGGATAAGCCTGTTGCTTATGGGACAGGAATCCCATTTTCTTACTATAATCTAGAATACAATCACTGCTTTAGATTTCATATTTTCACAAATGGTTACACACTCGTAATGCCATTGTATTGAGAAGTTACTAAAGACAGATATGCTTTACCAGAGTCAGGTAACATGGTGTTTTTCTCTGACAGTCTATTTTCATGATTATTCAAAATGAAATCTTCTTGAAAAACGTGAAGTAGCTGCATTTTCCCACCATGCTAAATAATAAAAAAGCATATTAAAATACAACATTCTGCCCAAATTAAAATTAAATAGTCTCAAATAGAATATGTTGAAAATATGCAATACTTTGTTGAACACATTTTCAGGAGGTAAGGGGTGGATTAACCCCTGAGAGGTTGATAGAAAAATCAGGGAAGAGGAGTCCCTAGAGAACCTGTGAAGTGGAGCTAGAGCAGAGGAATCTGCAGCTTCTGTTGAAGTTTTACCTCTTATGGTTGTTTTAACTGCGTGTCTTTTAGTTCTTATCTGTTTTAATTATCAGTTTTTATCCATCCATTATCCATGTTTAATCTTGTATTCTATTCACATGTCTTATCCTATGCCTGTTTCTTTGTTCTTATTTGCTTTAACAATTATCTGTTTAAATGCTAACTATTTTATTTATATGTTTCTCTTATGCTGGTCTGTGACTGTAATAAAGTTCATTCATTCATTCCTTCCTTCATTCATTAGAGAAAACTTCCAAAAACCTAACTTATTCACCAATTCATTTTTCTGGATCAATGCATATTCATCCCAAAGAGGGAAGTATCACGTAGTGTGAGGAACTCATTGGTTTGCATGTTATTTGGCACGACAATGCCAATTGAAGCAGAGATGAGATGAGATGAACTGAACTGAACTTAAGGTTAGGAAAAACTGTCTATAAGATTTGGGTATTTGCCACCTATGTTCTCATCTGGTCAAATGAAGTGATGGGAAGTCCTGGCCAAAGCGATGTGTTCTGCTTTGTGTATAAAGGATGTAGAAATGTTTGCTTGGGCACAGACAAGCCATCTCCTTGCTGTGGTGTCCATTCTACTTTCTGTAGTGGCTGGGGGATGTGGCAGGCTGATTTGCTGTAACTTTACACCTTTCTTTTAATAAAGTCTGAGGCAATTTTATAGGAGGTGGCAACTGGTTAGTAGCATCCCCTGACTCTGGGCAGAGAAGGGTAGGGTAGTACTTTTCTACCTACGCTAGTAGACTCATACCCAGTTAGAGAGAGCAAAGAGATTCCAGTTTTCCCCAGACCAGCTGCCAATGTTTGGGAAACTCACCGCAACCCTGGCAGGATACTGTGGTTCCCCTTCGTCACTTTCCTGCTGAAGTGAGCTGAGGGGGCCAAGGCTGGGAAGCAGTGTGCTTACGGCCAGTTTGGTGGTAAGAAGGAAGGTTAGTCCTTCTCACAACATAAATAAAAATACAACCTTTGCAAAGCTTGTCCCCATTCCTCAGCCAAGACCCTGTTCTTACAGTGCCAGATAAGGCCATTCTCATTCTCCAGGATGGGATCATAATGATTAGACCCTGCCTGGCCTTGTTGGGATGAGCTAACCCTGAAGATCTTGGAATGCCCTCTAGAATAAGGTTATCAGATTTTTTTCAATGAATCCGGGGACACTTTTCAGCTTCAATGAATTTTGTATGGGGACTGATTTGTAAATCCAGGGACTGTCCCTGGGAAACGGGGACGTCTGGTAACCTTACTCTAGGAACCACAGGAGAAAACACAATATTTTGCTCATTTTTTCAGAGGCATATTATTTCTAGAAAACAGGTTATTTCTTTTGAATAAAATAAAACAATGATGTTTCCACCCATAAAATGCAAGCGCCTTACCAGCTCTGTAATGGAATTCAACTCTACAATGCATCCAGGTCTAGCTGTGGATTGTTGACTTATGATGTTAAAAACTTCACCAACGTATTTCTGTAGAGTTATAAAGGTCAATAGTTACAATTTTTGAGATTACATCCAGTCATATCTCATAAACCATTGTCTGAATCTTAATGTAATGTAATCACTTGGGACTTTATGAGAAGGTATTTCTGCTTTACTTAAAAAAGAGTGAGAATTTTTATTTTTGTGAATTCCTTAAGGCAAAACAAGTTTTGTTCTGAGAAATCTGGGTCAGGGATGGGGAACCTGTGGTTTCCTGTGATTACAACTCCCATCATCCCAGGTCATTGGTCATTCCTGGTGGGGTTGATTAGAACTGGATTCCAGAAACATTTAAGGGGACACAGATTTCCCCATGCCTGATCTAAGCAAAGCTCAAAAACATAAAAATCTCCTTATAATTTCAGGAGCCAAGATAAATCAAGCCTGAAAAAGATTAGTCATACTTTATTAAACTACAGGGCAAGCTAGACTTGATGCATGTGGCAGGAGTTTAATCCTCCCCTTGTGATCTTTCTGTTAGATTATGTTAGATTTCTGTTAATTATGTAATTAACAAGCCTACTGGCCTTTACTTACAGAAATTCCTGGATTTGATAGCTCACAGAGAAGTTTTTTGGCATCGATTATAGCTTGATACAGTCTCAAATATTGTCCATCACTTGCAACAAAGCAAGCACTTGGTGAATTACAGTATGCACCTAAAGGCAAATATGAACAGTCTGATTTAGGTAAAAAAGATCAACGAGTACCAGTACATACACACAGTTTTATTCAGATATCATTATGAGTTGTTACTATGTTCCTTATTTTATTTATTCATAGGAGGGACTTACCTAGGCAGTAACTGGGTATAAGGGTAGGCAGCCATGCCACATTTGAAAAGGCAGAGACATGAAGAGAATTAATTCTTGCAAGCTCAGAAACTCCACCAGAAAAAGATAATGGCCCAACTGGATCAACTCTCCAAAGGATAAGTTCACTGTAAACAGCAGTGAGATCCTGTGATGTGCTTGCTGTGCCTTCATCATGAAGTCTCGATGGTGAGACGTCACACGACTCTTTTATGCTGTCAACAGCCGGTGTCCTTATTGCATTATGATGAGAGGTTGTAAGCAGCAATGGAAGTACTGAATGACAAGCCAAGTCATTAAGATGGAAGCGATGACCACAATACCTTGATTTGTGGGAAATACTGAGTACAACTGAAAAGGCAGATTCCTCTGCAAAGCTGACCAGCCATTGGTTTAGAGATCCATCTGCATGTTTGGAAATCATCATAACATTTGGGGTGAAGATACTTAATTTTAAGCTGTTGGTTGATTTACTATGGCCCGAAGAGATTAACATCGAGCAGGAACGCCCAAGGCTAGATGGTTTCTGTTTGCCTTGTTGAAGAGCAAGATCCACATTCTTTGTACAAGCGTACATCACTACACTTTTGCAGAGCGAATTTGCATCACCAGTAGGGAAGGCCACAGGAATCCTCGAAACAAACGAAACCTAAAAACAGAAATGGTACGGAGAAGCATTGGAATCAAGTGGAACACCTCAAAATTATTTAAAAATTTTATTCAGAAGAGCCACAATACCTGTACTTGGCGAAACATGCCTGGCTGGTACTCATCTAGCCAATCTACATGCCATACTAACAGTGAGCCATCCATAGGATGAATACTAAACAACATGTCTGCATTTTTATTCCATTCAGACAGCTGTACTTCAATCTCATGATCAACAATAGAAGATGACAAGGGGATATAGCTTGAATTTGGAGCTGGTTTTTCACCAGCAAGTTCTTGATTTCCTTTTTGATCTTCTCTATTGCCATCGGTTTCTGGTGAGAGAAAAAAGTGTCGCTGTCAAAAGATTTGCACACTGAAACCATCCTTATAGTTACAGGCAATGTGACGTTTTACAGCATTTTCTAGAACTCAAAAAGTTCTAGCAGGTTGAAACAGACATCTCCTATACGCATACATTGACCTAGCACACATGTTACTTTAGACCACAGCTAAGTTTGACTGTGGTTTAAAGGTGAAGGGCAGTGTGTAAGTGAACAGGGAGGAAATAGTTGCCTCTTCATGCCACCCTTCGCTCCTGCCTTGATACTGGGAGTTAAATCAAAGTTACGCTCAAACCAAGACTCAGAGCTGACTCTCTCCAATCAACCCACAAGCTGTAACCAAGCCTTGTTCTTGACTTACACCTCAAGACTTTGTCTGGCAAAGACAAGCCACAAGTCCAGGTTCAGATGTAATGGTAGCGTGGCAGAAGTGGGAGAAGGGAGAGTAAATTTGCTGTTATTTTTTCCTTGTGTACCTGCATGCTGGACAGTCACCTTTAAACCATCTTTAAATTTAACTTTTTTCAAGTGACATGTGAATGAGACTACTTTGCCAAATATCCATGTTCAATATCTCCATCAATAATTTCCTACGGCTGCCAATAATTTACTATGACTATTTTCAAAAATATTTCATATTTGGTTTAGCTAACAAGGCAATGTTCACATGAGGGATAATCCTTGTTCTGTGGGTAATTAATGTCTGATTTAAAAGCTTTAAATGAAATATTCAGAATCTAGAGGTCAAGGCTTCAAGATTAAGAGTTACACAGACAATGAACTCTCTCGTGCACTTAGGGAAAGAATCCAAAATTTTGCAAGTGGGCTTTCACACATACAATAGGACTCCTCCTTCCTCTCCTCCCCTGGCAACCCTCTGTGTGCTCTCAAAATCTTCTGGAGAAGATTCCAATGCTCTGGAGCACATTTTAAAGGTGTCTGTTAAGACATACAAACTAAATAATAAATTAGAGTATTATAGGCATTACATTGATTCCAAAAAGAGTCAAACAAACCAACAGTAGGCACTTTACCTTCATCAGATTTTATCTCTGTCTGATTAGACTCTTCAGTGCTGACCTCTGAAGAAATATGCTCAAAACTCTTTTTTAGTTGCTGTAGAAAGACTTCCATTGATAGGGTAAAATGCAATTCTTTATTATTCAGCCAATGTACAACAAAAGGCCCACTCTTTTCTTCATTTTCATTAAGACTCAGAGACATGATGGAAGGGAGCAAAGGAATGTCTACAAGCAAAAGACTAAACTTACTTTCTCTTCAAGATGTACCATAACTTTTAAATTATTTCCTTTTTAGTAAGGAAAACTTAACTGCATTAGAAGATGGACATTAACACACACATGCAAAAATCTGGACATTAACACACACATACAAAAATCACAGGACAGTTAATCCTACATTTCTTTAATAAAGCACACCCAGAGATATGCATAGACCCCACTCCCCTCTGCCCACAAAAAAAGAGAATACAAACATGACTGCTTGAAAATAGGTTATTAACATCTCAAGGATTCATGTCCGAAATTCAAAGAGCTTTTTAAAGTACACCTGAAGATTTTGGGCATGCTCATTGGGATTTAGCAGAAACTAAATGTTATCTGACACAAGGAAGGAGGGCATGTCCAATAGACAAAGACCAGTCTAGTTTTTTTGTCTTTGGCTGCAAGGTGCCAAAATAACCCAACCGTGGCATGTGTGATTCACTTTCAAAGAAACTAAACAGATTATATGGCACAGTTTCATTTGAGGTTTTTGCTATTGTTATAAAATTTATATACCACCCTTCATGCAAAGATCTCAGGGCCCTGTTCCAGTTAACATAAATTATTTTCTGTTAATCAGTCAAAGCCTCGAACTGAAGCTGTATATCATCATTATTTACAGTCAGACAGTATGTCTATATTACTTTTGCAGGAGAATTTAAAAATGAACTGTACCCACTTATAAAGCAAAAATTGGCATTCCTAATCACCTGTAGCTGGGTTGATGCTGGCAGCAATGTGGAAGTGGCAAAGTGCATTTGATTGCAGCGGAGTGTTTCGATGAACTTCGTGAGCGTCTTGCTGATGCGGCAAGTATCCAGTATGTGCAAGTGCTATTGACCTCCTTCTTCCTCGTCGAAAGGGCTTTAGATTTAACTGTTGAGAAAATGACGTTGTACAAAAGCAGAAAAGTAATCTAGCAGCAGCAATATAGCTCAGATTGCTATTTCTCAACAGTCAGCAGGTTAGTATGGTTGTTACTTTAAATACAAAACTATAATGATCTGGGAGGCTTACTCCAAGTCAGGTAATTATCTTCTTACCTCTAAAGCATTTTTCATGCTCTCTTTACTAGAAGCATTCCTCTTAAAGTTGTTAGTTGACTTCACAGGTTCAGGCAAATGGTTGTATCCACCTCCATATAACAGACTGTCATTTGGCAACAAAGTCTCTGCCCAGAGACGGCATATATTATCTTTGCAGCATGTCAACAGCACATTACATACGGCACCACTAGGACAGGAAAAAAAGTTTTCTAAAAAATTCTGCAGGGGTTTCTGAATTTTATACTGTGCTGCTACCTATAGCAAGTCATATTTTTCTGCTTTGAAGTCAATACTACACATGAATACTTGGAAATAACTTTTTTAAAAAAATGTAAGACATGTTCCTATTTCCTTACCACCCTTCTACTGCAGCAGTATGATGCAAATTAGTACAACTCGAACCACAGTGGGCTTGGATATATTCGGTTCCTGCTTTGTTTCCCTATAGCCAAGGATATTTGGATGTTGCAACACTGGTGAGGACACAAACTCCTAGCGCTTTATGCACAGTGGTACCTCGGTTTTCAAACATAATCCATTCCGGAAACATTCCGAAATGTTTGAGTTCCGAAACATTCAAAAACCAAGACTCAATAGCCGACAGCTAGGTCTTCAGATCTTGCATTAAGCAGAAGCCACATAGCACATTCGACTTCCAGGGCTTGTTTGAAAACCAAAGCATTTACTTCTAGGTTTTCGGTGTTCGAAAACTGAAACATTCGACTTCTGAGACCGAGGTACCACTGTATAAGTATTTCCTACAATTAGTCTGATCGTTATTAAGTGACTCTCATTCGATGACTATGTTCCCGCTCATGGATCTATTACACTAAGCAATTACTCAGTGCTGAGGCAGTAATGGAGAACGAAAATGTGGCAAGACAGCTCACTGCTGAAATCACTTACCTACTGTATTATAGGAACTTTTATGCCCACCAGCCAGGTAGATTAAGGTGATTTTTCATTTAATGTCAGAACACATGTGCGGAACTGATGTCAATGTTGCCAAAGTGTTGTACAGCAGACCTTCAGTGTGTTCTGAGTGCTGGATGGTTCACGAGGCTTTGCACTGTGGCAGATATTTTACACGCTGCTTGTGGCATTTTACGGAAGACTATTACATGCAGTAGCAGTGGTTGGCATGGTGGAGGGTGCGCCACTCACCTGACATTTCTATGCTCCCATTGCTGCTAAATACTGGGATGTAGAAGGGGAGCAATGAGATGGTCGTAAGGTCAGTGCTGTGCAAACACACTGCCAAGAGCATCGTATTGGCTCCTCCAGTTTGCACTGCACTGACCTTAACCCTCCCATTTTCTGTCCTGATCGGCAGCTGCAACTCAGCTGGAGGGAGGTCAGGTGTGCAGCACAGGGTCTACTACTGATTATATAGCTCCATAATCTTATATTACCTGTTTTGGGATCACTACCGGTGAAGACTTACTTAGATTCATCTGAATAATTACTCAACCATGGCTGATTGGCACAATTTTGAGAGCACAAGGCAAAATTTGAAACCATTCACAATTTCTACCAATTCAAAGATGGAACAGGGAAAAAATGCTCACCGTGGCATGTAGTTACTTGTCTTTCGCCAGGAGAACCCATTAACAGACCGAGGATGAACCAAGTAGATAAAGGAGAAGCCTACTTCCTGTGTGACTGCTTCTGGTGCTGTAACTGGAGGTGTGACTGCTGATTTCCAGCTATCAGTGTTATACCACACCTTTACAAGACAATCATCCTAGCAAAGAAAAAGTGATATATATTAGAACACTATTTTCCATAATTGCTACACAGAGCTAAGTCTTCCGCTTTTGCTTACTCTTAAATAAGCTTTTCAGTACAACTGAATAGAATTATTTTCGACAGAATTATTTAATCATGTTGAATGGAGGATGAAGTCACCTTTTCCCCATAAAAGCAACTTTAAAAAATTCTTCTTAATCTGTGGTTCATAATTTCTGCCAATTATTTTTAATGAACTCCATCCCTCACCAGGGCCACTTCTTTTTGAAAAATGTAAGCAGCAGCAAAAAAAAGATCATACTCTTTCTGCAAGAAGAGCCAAAGGAGACTCCATTTCTCTCCCAAGTTCTCTGCCCTTGTCCAATCCTGGTTTCTGTAGATGTTTGATTCCCATGACACTCATCCACCCTCTGGTTGTGAGTACAAAACAAAAATATAAAATGCTTTGCACTAAATGCTGATCTCCCTCACCTTGCATGAACTTCTCAGCTACTGACAGATTCATAGCTGGCTTATTTTAACTGAAACTCATAACTCATTTCTATGTCTGTAAATAGTATGTGTGTAAATAAGGGGAAAATTTGGTATTTTAGTATGCCATGCAGTTAAGATATCTGAACCATAATCAGAGCCCAGGAAGAAAGAATCACTGAAAAATACAGGATTATAGAAAAACGGTTACTGAAAATAATAAAGAGAAAATGGAAGGTGAATGAAGAAAGATTAGCTAAATAATTATTCAAGAAAGAGATAAGTAGTTGTAAAAATTACAGAATTAACAGTCTGTAAAAAAAATGTAGTCTATAGTCCAAGGATGCCAAGTTGTTATGACTACATGAGATAACAATAGAAAAGCATGAGCATAAAGATATCAATGAAGCTCTAGAGAGAAGCTGCTGAAGGACAAGATTTATCATGCTGTTTTGAAGGGCTGTTAAAGGCTTATTTGGAATTGAAATAAGAATGTGCATTGGCATAGAAGGTGCTATTAAAATAAATTTAAGATCTGAAAAAAAGAAAAATATCAATGGACGTTTTCATAAGATTTGCTAATTACAGTGGTGCCTCGCAAGACGAAATTAATTCGTTCCGCAAGTCTTTTCGTCTTGCGAGTTTTTCGTCTTGCGAAGCACGGTTTCCCATAGGAATGCATTAAAAATCAATTAATGCGTTCCTATGGAAACCGCCTTCAGACCAGGTCAGGGGACAGTCTGTCCCCCGACCTCTTCTGAAGGCTGGTGGGGGGCGAAAGTCTTTGCTCCCCCCCCCCCGCCTGCCTTCCCGGGACAGCGGAGACTTCTCCGCTGTCCCGGGGCGGTCTTAAAATGCTGGCGGGCGGCAGCGAAGCCTTCGCTGCCGTCCCCCAGCATTTTAAAAGCCCCTGGGACAGCGGAGACTTCCCGGGGCGATTTTAAAATGCTGGCGGGCAGCAGCGCTGCCGCCCGCCAGCATTTTAAGATCACCCCAGACAGCGGAGAAGTCCTCCGCTGTCCCGGGGTTTTTAAAATGCTGGTGGGCGGCAGCGAAGGCTTCGCGGGCAGCAGCGCTGCTGCCCGCCAGCATTTTAAGATCACCCCAGACAGCGGAGACTTCTCCGCTCCTGGGGCGATTTTAAAATGCTGGCGGGCGGCAGCGCTGCTGCCCGCGAAGCCTTCGCTGCCGCCCACCAGCATTTTAAAATCGCCCCGGGACAGTGGAGGACTTCTCCGCTGTCTGGGGTGATCTTAAAATGCTGGCGGGCGGCAGCGCTGCTGCCCGCCAGCATTTTAAAATCGCCCCGGGACAGTGGAGGAATTATCCGCTGTCCCGGGGCGATTTAAAAGCCCCCGGGAAGGCAGGCAGGGGGGACAAAGACTTTCGCCCCCCACCGGCCTTCAGAAGAGGTCCTGGACCTCTTCTGAAGGCGGGCGGGGGGCAAAAGTCTTTGTCCCCCCTGCCTGCCTTCCCGGGAGAGCGCTGCGTTTCTCCACTCTCCCGGAAGGCAGGCAGGGGGGAGCAAAGACTTTTGCCCCCCGCCAGCCTTCAGAAGAGGTCCAGGACCTCTTCTGAAGGCCGGTGGGGAGCAAAAGTCTTTGCTCCCCCCCCCCCGCCGCCTGCCTTCAAAAGCCATCCGGGATAGCGGGAAGCGCTTCCCTGCTATCCCGGACTGCTTTTAAAATGCTGGCGGTGGGGAGCAAAGCCTTTCGGCCCCCGCCGGCCTTCCTGGACCTCTTCTGAAGGCCGGAGGGGGGGGAAAGGCTTTGCTCCCCACCGCTAGCATTTAAAAGAGGTCCCCGGAGATTTCCCTATGGGCTTTCTTCTTGCGAAGCAAGCCCATAGGGAAATTCGTTTTGCGAAGCGCCTCCAAAACGGAAAACCCTTTCGTCTAGCGGGTTTTTCGTCTTGCGAGGCGTTCGTCTTGTGGGGCACCACTGTACAGAGTAAAAGATGCAATTCAGATAAATGTTTGGACAGGGTGTTTACTTAAAACAGACAACACAGAGGCTGATGTTTTAGCAGGTATGCATCTGAAAATATTAAGAAACAACCAGTAATTTTTGACCATTTGTTTAAGAGAGAGACAGATGAGGGACTACTTTTATTCTTACGTTTTTGTTTGGAAAAGAATTGATTGCACTGCAGAATACCAAAGAAGGTCAACACTTGTTAGACATAATCAAGAGTTCTCTCCAACAAGCAAATAAAACCTAACTACTTAATGCTAGGCTGATGTTATTAATCCTTTCATCTCTCTCAAGCAGAAACAGAATTTCTTGAGAAGGGAAGGGAAGGGAACGAAGGGAGAAATGAAACATGAACAAAATAGTAAGAGAAAAATGTATAACTGAATAATGGAGTCTGAATTAATAAATGCATAAACATCATTAGGCTATTGAAAAAAGAAAAAAAGCTTCAATAATTCACCTCCAGTATTTGATGTTCACTTCATCAAATCTGGCCCCCTTGGAAAAAAGTTTGGGTACCCCTGTATTAGAGCAACTACTGCCAGTGTCAAAGTATTTTCTTAAATGGGCATCCAATAATAAATAGCAGCTATCCATTTCCCTTAATTTTGGCACTATAGCCAAATATGTCAATTCCACAGAAAGTCATTCTGTCTGAAAAACAAGCATCACATGATTGCATCTTAGGCCTTAGGGGAAGTGTTAGCTGCTTCAAACAGATCACCATGTTATTGCAATATAATGCTTCTGTGCTGATGATTATTCATCCGAAGAGCACAAGAACTGTGAAATCCAATACGTTAAGAGAAAAAAACATCACACTGGATTTTAAGTTAGCTGATCTTTTGTCCAAAATTTAGTTTATAAAGGTGACTTATTATAACGAGCAATTTATTTTATTTATAAATTTGCATAGCACTCTTCATCTGAAGATCGCAGGGTGGCCCACAACATAAAATTGGAAATTATATTGTATGACTTATTCTTAATATTCTTGGAGGAAACTAAATTATGGTTTGTGAAATCTGTAATTTCCTCTTCTTTCAAGCAATTTATGACACTGTCGCAGCATCACAGTTGCTCCATGGATGAGTAGAGTTTGGGAAGATAGGGGCTTTCGCTAAACCACAGACTTACATAGCCGATTAGCTATGTGGACTACAACTTTCCAATCTTTGGCTTGTTAACCACTTGTGACTGTGTCTGCATGCTGAACATTCTACAAGGCATAGGAGTATCACAGCTAAGCTTGCTTTGCCCTGCCTTTAAAAGCTTGGTGGTGGTCATATTTACCCATTGGGACAAATGAGCTTCTTGCCCTGAACTTTGACTCAGGACTACTGCTTCTAGTCCAGCTAGCCCTGTCATTCCTGTTGCCTAGTCCAAGCTCTGAGGCTGTTATGATACTATGCTTGTTGCTGAGCCTGTACCTTTAATCTCCCTGTATAAAGATCTCTTCCTTACTCTCAAATAAGAACCTCTGTTGCCATGGTCTGAGTGGAAGCCAAAATAGGTAGTACCTATGAACTGCCCTCCCCTCCTCTTACTATAGTCACATGAGATGGAAAATGACTTAAAATGTGTGTGTAAGAATATCAACATTGTATCCCTGGTTTTATTGGTTCTTTTCATTTTATTGTTTTTTTTCAAAAATGTTTTATTGTATTTTTATTGTAATTACTCTTTCTTACTTTAATGCTATATGCAGAAAGCCTAGGTGTGAAGTTAAAATAAGAAATATATTTCAGATCCTATGAAACTGGTTTACCTTTCCTGCAGTAGCAAAAAATTCCCCATCTGGTGAAAACTTCATTAGCTGAACTTCAGAAGCAGTTCTGTGAACAGCAGAAAAGGGGTAAAAGATGTTCATCGTGATTTGATACCTCAAAAGCTTAATAAAACTGAACGAGTTAAATATCAGAGTTAGCAAAATCACTTATTTGAAATTCAATTATTTTTGTTTTAGTTGCAGATGATTAATTACAAAACTGATTATACAACTTATGTGGTTTACTTGGCTGTTCGCCTACCAAAAACAAAGTTACAACATTAACACAGGTTTTACAATGATAAAGCTTAGTAAAATCTGTTGAAACCCTGTTTCACTTCTTAGCATTTGCATTGTTTGCTTTATTTATGATGGATCACCCTTCTTAGAGTAAAAGGGTGCTAAATACTCATATGCACTTCCATATGTTCTATGTTGTAGAGATGAAACATCTACCACGTATTTTGGACAGTATCTCATATATAACACTTTTTAATCTGGGAAACAACATACAATGATTGGCTCACACCGAATGCACTGAATTGCAGTTTACCAAATATGAAATTAGACCCGTGCTGAGGACAAAGGAAGTCAATTAGAAAAGAATAAGAATTGAAACATGGATATACATTTATTATTTGTTTTGTATCTGTATTTTTTAAGAAGTCTGTTCATTGTGTGTGTTTGTGTTGTAATAATAAGCATATATAAAAAATTAATTGCAGTATACTTATCATTTAAATATACTGCTTTGGAGTAATGCACCGGTCCATGGAGGTACAAAAACAAGTGTAAATTAGTCTTAATATATTTCTTACTTGCACTGCCAAATGATTCTCCAATTCCGAGCTTCTGTTTTTTCAGGATTTTCATCTTCTGATGGGTTTTCATAATTGACATTGGACCAAAGCTGCAAACAACTGCAAGCCGTCAATAGACGGGAGCCTAGATTTTGAGAATGTGCACACATAAATTAGAATAAAAAATAGTAGATAAAGTCAAGCTATAGACTCTGAAATAACTGTAACAAACAATATAACTATAAACCAACTATATACTCTGAAATATACACCTGAATCTATAAAGTTTTAGGTGATCAAGCTAAACTGCTCATAATGAAACCACTTCATTTGCATACACAAAGACTAGAACTGGCAACTGTCCTGTAAGATGGCAAAGTGGCAAGAAGTCAACTGGCAAAAATATGCATGCCAATCCAGCTATCAGAATTCCATCTTTATTAGTTGTTGCCTAGAGGAAGGAAAGAGATCGATCTAGCTTCACTTACCAGCAATGTACTTCAGCAGCTTCTCTGACTACACTGACTCAGCTAGTAAAATTCCATTTTTAACTGCCAAGTGCCTTATGAACAGATGGGACAGGCCTGTGTAAAGGATTCTCTTTATGAGGGTAAGCATTAAGGGATGGTGGGAACTCAGTAGACACATACATGAGGAATGATAGATCAGAAGGATTTGGAAGCATGGAAGAACAATGACGGCTGCAGAGAATCTCAATGTCACTCAACTCTTGCTAACTAGTCAAAGAACAGCTTTTTGGTGTTCAGCCAAAGAGTAAGGGATAGTAGGAAGAACCTCCAGATCAGAGTAGCCAGATGTTACTGGTCTCCAGCTCCAACCAGTCCCAGCCAGCATAGCTAAAAGTCAAAGCCGAGTCCAACAACATCTGGGCATCATTTTGGCTAATTCCAAGTTAGATACACTGAAACCTAAACTGCACAGCATCATGCATTGGGGCGAGAATGAGGCTTTGAGTTTGCTAGGAATTCTGCAACACAAGTAAGGTGAGCAATATGCATTGTCCTGGTCAATTTCTTTCAAATTAAAAATACTGATAAAGTAGCATGTGAATCCTAAGATTTAGGAAGTGGGGACTGTGTTGTAAAAAATGACTGAAGAGCAATGCTGTTTATATCAAATGTCCATAGAATCAAAGAGTCATCTAGTCCGACCCCCGTTATGCTATTTAGACATGTGTGTTTTTTCCAATTCATTCATATAAATGTCTCTTATTCCTCCACCCCCAAGCAGAAAAAAATAATCAGTTCTGCAAAGTATCATAAGCTTCAACATATATTCAAGTCAGTCAGTTACAGGAAAACAGAAAGCAAGGTTGGGGGTGTGGTTTGAGAGGAAGAGAGGAATCTTGGAAAAGAAGGGTACTTGAGAATAAACAGGGAGGTCCACTTCAGGGGAGGCTCGGGTTCCCCTGAATTCAAAGCACTCCCACTACCCAGGTATACCCCTGGGATGGGTGAGTGTGGAGACTTATGCCATTCCTTCAGCTAAAACACTTATTTTCCCTGTAGCCACTCCCTATTCTCCCTAACCAGCATGAATTTTATGTTGTGAACTGCTCTGAAATCTACAGCGGTATACAAATTTAATTAATTAATTAATAATAATAATAATAGCAATGAAGCATGAGATTGGGTTGTTCTTCTATTACATATACTCCCCCCACTGTCATCCTACAGGATTGCTCTGCCCAACACTACACTTCCTTCCATAGAAACATGCCTAAATATGAATTACATTATTATTATTGTTGTTGTTGTTGTTGTTGTTGTTGTTGTTGTTGTTGTTGTTGTTATTGCATAAGATAATTCATTGAAAGGCAGGGAGAAAAGAAAGGCAAACATTCAGCTGATTTTGTATTTACCTGTTGGATCCCATGTTAAGTTATGCACCGCATCTTCCAGTAAAATTTGATCTGACTTCTGCCACTGATAATGTAATCCCTACAAACGAAACACAAATGCAATACAAATTGTTTCTAAACACCTATATTCAGTTGGCATAGTTGTCAATTAAAGCACAAGGAATTCAGAAGATTTGCCAAACTTCCTTCAGCAACTATAGGAGAATATTTCCAAATAACTGAGATAGCAATGACAAGTTCTAAAGGTTCAATTCTATAAGCTGAAACTGAAACTTCATTACAATGAGCCCAACACTTATACAAAGAGTTTTGTTCCAGGACTCCGCATGCAATGGGGAAAACATTCAAAATCAGGAATCCCAGAAACCGTCCCACCCCACCCCAGTGAGGCAGAGGACTGCTCCCCAGGAGCTCTGGGAAGGTCATTGCCCTCCCATGACTTTCCCAGAGGCCAGTAAGCAAGTCGGTGCATCTGAAAGAAACTGCTCTATGTTTGGAAATACCGGTACTTGCATCAAATCTACAGCACGCGAAAGAAACTGGTCTATGTCTAGAAATATTTGCACCATATCAAGAAATAAACTGGCATGTGAAAATGCAGAAGTTGATTTCAATAGTAATTTGTTTTACTACCATTCTGATGGTTTCTGTTTTTTATGCTTTTTGCCTGCTCATCATAAAATGGCAAAACCCCATAGACACTAGTTTCTTACAGTTCAGCAGCTTGTAGCTCCATTTGCAACAAAATTTTTAAAAAATAATTAATTTGTAATTATTGTCTGCATATACTGTACTTTCAATATACCAGAAACAATAATTCTATGGTAAACGAAGTTACACATAATGCATTTTATGTTCCTAAAGCAATAAAGTTACTTTTGATACTTAAAGAGTGCATAAAAAACCAAGTATTGCATTTTTCCACTCCCCTCCCCCCACAAAAAAGTCTGTTCCCTCCAGGGAAAAACCCACCAAGAACATTTTCCCTCCATGGCTTCAAATAAATACAACTCACAATGCAAATGCTTAGCAAAGATAGAAAAAATAAATTACTTACAGTATGATGACTACTCTTCTGTTTTAGGTGTTGAACTGGCTCAAATATACAAATCACATTCCCATAAGAAGCTGCAATCTAAAGCAAATAGCATTTTAAAATTAGTTTGTACTGTTTACTTGCAGATTGTGTTACTTTCCTTCCATAGCCATAAACTTCTTTGTATCTCCACGCAAAGAGTCGCCATCACAGAAATGGCAACTCTCTAAGTTATTTTGAAGATACACAATATTAATTTGGTTATAAATGGCTACATATAGCTCTGTTAAGACTCACAATATATCTAATTACCCTGCGGCTGGGAGCTAAAATGCACAATTACATTTGTTCAATTTATATGGTTCATGTATTTTAAATGGGGTGAGAAAGTGATATGCATGTAAAAGATACTCTGAAACATGATAAGAAATGTGTGATATGGATCAGAATTCAGCAATCCTGGGTGTCAAGAGTACAGTAATTTGAAAAAGAATACATACAAGATGTTAACAAGTAAGGAACATTTAAAAATCTAAAGCAAAAAAAGCTCAGTCAGTCTGAAATAAAAGGATTAAAGACAAGCAAGGGTAAAAAAAAGCAAAGAGAAACCACCTATGTATATTTGTATGTGAGGCAATAACAGAGACATATATAATCACAATTTTACATATTGCACAGAACTGGAGAAGCAGATCCAAAAAACGTAGGGGAAACTAATAAAAAGAAGTTTAAATATTTTAACTTCAACTATCATCTGTCAGAACCATATTCCACTTTAATGCACAATATAAAATAATATATATATTGTGTATAATGCACTATTATTTTCATGGAGAGGTCTTATTTTTTAAAAAAAGAAAACTTTATAATGTTACTTTTGCAGAAATTCTGGAAAAATGCAGTGAGATGCAGGTTCAAGATTAAAAATCTATTACAAAAACAAATTACAAGGCAAAGCAATCTACACATGAGCATGACCTAAAAATGCCAACTAGAATCTTGTCAGAACTGCACAAAATCTAGAGTAGTAAAGACAATAAGAAGGTAGAAAGGTACTGCACGCTTAATAAAGAAAGTGATAATCTCCAGTATTTCATTCTCACATAGATCTCAACTGTGAAGAGGAGTCTTATGTTGGGGAAAAAATTATGAATTTGGTAGTGTGTTTAAATTCACACCTTTCCTAACAGAAGGATGTTCATTCTCCTTTCATGATCTATGCTTATGCAGTTTCAGAAATAAAAAGAAAAAAGGCAAGAAGTTCAGAGAGTGGATCTATGAGCAAAATCAAACACACCCTATCAGCAAAGGAGAAAGCAATGTTGGATAAAATAGAGAATCCAGAGCCCTAAGATACTGTCTTAAACTTCAAGAGAGGGCAAGAGAGATCATCAAGAAATCTGTTCCAAGGTAACTCTCAGTTGATTTTTAAAATTGGTTTTAAGTTTCATTTACAACAGTAAATTACTATGTGTGTCTCCTACTATATGACCATATCTTAACCTTCCAGCCACTCCTGCAGACATCTGAATGAAGAGACTTCTCTCCAAGGTGCTAGGTTTTGTTGCTGGCATGGTTCACATGTCATATTCAAACACAGTTAAATATTAACTATGGTTTAATGCATATCAGCAGAGTGCTGCTGCATGCTACTCTAAATTCGTTTCACTTTCCTCCCATCCTGGCTATGCCAGGAACAACAAACAGCAAAGCCCTGTATACAGTGTCATCAAAATCATGGTTTGTTTCTTGCCTAAATAAACAACATGTGATAGCCAAGAAAACGAAAGAGGATAGTCTCACGGAAAAACCTGTACTATCTCAGCCACAAGATGTCTTAGCTGGCTATGTACCCACTGCTGTAGGAAGTGCCTGCCTTGGTGTGGGCTTGAGCCCACATTCACAAAGAACCTTGTAGCATAATGATGACCAAACTGTTCTTCAAAACACAGTATCTGACTCTAGAATATAAACAGGAGTCTCCAGCAGAGGAATTAAAATAGCAGGATAGCTGCAAGCATAATTCAATCTTCTTACATGCAGGTCCTTGTGAAGGGTTAGTACTAAAAGTATTTGAAGAGTTTAATATCACCTTCAGACAGGATGGCATTGCAAAATACATGTTACAAGAACAAATCAGATAGGTAAGTTTAACAAGAGTACCACTTCTACTTACCTTCCCTTGTTGCATAGAGCAATCTACACATCCCACTTGTATATTTCCATGTTTTGCTCCAGGAATTATTTGTAATCTTTCAAAATCAGTCCCCAATATCACAATATCACATCCTGATGCGTATGCCTAGAAAAAAATAAATTGTATAAGTGCTCTGCCTTTTTTTTTTTGGTAAGACAATTCAAAGAAAGGTGTATTTCAGTAATTACCAGTAATCTTTAAAACCCATTTACCTAATCATCTGGTTTATAATTGTAGCCACATATTTAATCCACTGAACCATCCTTAACAAAAAATTAAAGCTTTGTATTGCTGCTATGAGAAAAGCCACTTTGTAAGTAGCATACAGATCCTGACTGGATGCCGGTTAAGTTATTTCAATAATTACTTTCACACAAATTCAGCAAAATACATCTCTTGTGAACAAACACAAGCATCTATACACTTATACAAAGTCAAAGCCAATAACAAAGTTCAGCTTCTGCTTATGGCCTGCTTAGAGAGACAAACCATAAGCCTGGGCTCAAACACCACAACAAACCATACTCAGACATGTTTCTGGCCCCATGCAGCACAGTAAGGAGAAAAGGGGGGGGGGAGCACTTGTGTTTAAACTATAGTTTATTTGGAACAATGGTTTAATGCTTTGTGAGAACTTGGCCTATATGGAGGTGAGAAAATTTTCTGAAGAGTGTGGGGAATGAAGTGTGCCCTGTTTCTGTCCTAGCTCCTGCAATCTCCCTGGAGAGGTTAATCTCATTGCACATATACCTACAACACTAATCTGCCTTTAGGATATTGCTAGAGACTCAAGTAGGCCAATAAACTGAACTTCTACATTTAGGGACAATGTTAGTTAGTTAGTTTATTATCCTGCCCTTTCCTCCAATGAGTTCAAGATGGTATACATGGTTCTTCCCCGCTTCATTGAATCCCAACAAAAACCTTGTGAGGTAGATTAGGCTGACAGGTAGGGATTGGTCCAAGGTCACCCAGTGTGCCTTATGGCCAAGTGGAGACTTGAATCCTGGTCTCCCAGATTTTAGTCCAATACTCTAACCACTATACCGTGCTGGCTCTCTTTTGATTACAGGATGCTATGGACAAAAGTAGATTGTTATATCATAATCTGCTTTAAAGCACCTAACTGGTTACTACTAAAGACACACTGCTACTGCAAACTAACAGGAAGAACTCTTACGGCCTTGTCACGCATTAATGCAACTGCAACATTATATTTTGGGTACTTGCACAATATAATGAACACAGAACACTTCTTAGGAATTCAGCTGTATTATAAATTGTGGCTAACTGAATCTGGAAGTGAAAGCTTTTGGTTTCCTCTTCACAGCATCACTGGAGAAGCATATGAGGTTTGCTCAGATAGTGCTACAACAATTATTGTTTGAGCGGCTCCCGACCCCTTCTCTCTTTTGATAAGACTTTTGACCAGGAGCCACATTATGCTTTATTAAAAGAGCATAATCATAACATATCATAGAAGATGTAGCCCTTGTAGAAACTGGGCTGTGCATTGTTTTAAACCTTATCAAGATCTTCCAGGGCAGCTTTGGAGGACCAGCCCTGTATGAAAATCCTCATTACAAGTCTCCAAATATGTATTGCCAGGTAATGAGACTAGACACAGCTGCTAAATTCAAAGAGAAGCAACAAATAAAAAAGCTACAGAAATTGCAGTATTTCTGGAACTCATATACTGTAGTTCTTAACATGCAATCAGTCAGATTGGCAGCCTCAGTAGGCAGTCCCCAAATGGGACAACAGACCACCAATTCTACTCCTCAAGTAAGTTATTAGGAAAATAGCAGAGATTGATGAAAACCAAAGTTCCAGTTACAGATAGGTAGCCGTGTTGGTCTGCCATAGTCAAAACAAAAAAAATTCCTTCCAGTAGCACCTTAAAGACCAACTAAGTTAGTTCTTGGTATGAGCTTTCGTGTGCATGTGCTGCTGGCCAGCACTGAAAATGTGATGCTAGCACTTTAAAATGCTGTCATTTTGTTCTTTTTTGCATGTATCCAGTACCTCAAATTGTTATGCTGGCTCCTAAAGTATTGATTCTGATGCCCAGGAATTTAAATATGTTGCCAATGCTGAGCCACAGTTTTAATACACTGGCTGAAGGAATTAATAGCCTGTTCAGTGCAATAAACTTAACAGAAATCAATTAATATATTTATACAGTTGCGTTAGACAAGTAGAAGAAAAAAATCCACAAAGCAGTAGTGAAGTAATACCTCCACTAAAGGTAAAGGTAAAGGGAGCCCTGACCATCAGGTCCAGTCGTGGCCGACTCTGGGGTTGCGGAGCTCATCTCACTTTATTGGCTGAGGAAGCCGGCTTACAGCTTCTGGGTCATGTGGCCAGCATGACTAAGCCGCTTCTGGCAAACGAGAGCAGCGCACGGAAACACCGTTTACCTTCCCGCTGGAGCGGTACTTATTTATCTACTTGCACTTTGACGTGCTTTCAAACTGCTAGGTTGGCAGGAGCAGGGACCAAGCAACGGGAGCTCACCCCGTCGCAGGGATTCGAACCACTGACCTTCTGATCGGCAAGTCCTAGGCTCTGTGGTTTAACCCACAGCACCACCCGCATCCCAATACCTCCACTAGGACCAAGTAAAACTTCTCAAAACAATAAGCAATCTATTGAGCTTATCAGATTTTTTCTTCAGGTTACCTTAAACAAAAAAGAGTGCGTGGGACTTCTTTTTTGCTGGGTATAATACAAATACCTGTCTTAGTTTTTAACAGTCTAAAAATGGAAATAGAGAAGGACGCTGTCACCTAAATGTTTGGTCTTGCCCGATAATAGGCACATTTCTACTTCCTAATGAAATTAATGGGATTTACACTTACATTTAAGGGATGAATCTTAAATTAGATGGTGCAAAATAGAAATGTTTAGTTTTCATCTGAAAAGCAGAAGCTGGAAGACATTCAGAACATTCTTTAGGAACACAAATCAATGCATATCATTGCTATAATATTATAGCAACAATGTCCATGCACTCCCAGTTGCACTGATAGTCAACACTCCTGCTTAAAACAAAACACCCAGAGTTTCCCTCATTGCATCCCTTGACATAACATAGAAAGGGGGGTTGGGAGAAAGAGCTTTTCTTATGAAAAAGATACAATCTTAATAAAATATCAACTTATCCTCCATGCCAGTGGCATTTTTTCCTACTTCTAGAAACTTTTCACAACAGAAAAGCTGTGAATAAATAGTTGAATTTTCATTTAAACAAGGAAAAGGTCTTCCAGGTCACCTCTAAGATAAAAATGTCCCAAGCTACTTGTGATGTAATCACTTCCTTGAATTCACACCAACAAGCAGTTACTGTTTACATTACTACGTTCTTGGACTATTTGATAAACAGTGCTTATGTTCATTTGTTCATTTTTAAAACAATGAAGAACCTGTCAGACCTTGAAGAACTAGAATTTTACTAGATGGTGCCATAATAAAAACATGGAGGGTGGCCCATAGAACTCAGCAAGCACAAGGTCCCAGTTTCAATTCCTGACATCTCCAGTTAACCATCTCAGGTAGAAGGGCAGGGAGTGGTGGAATAATTCTGCAGGGGACTTTAGAGAACTGCTGCTCATTAGAGGAAATAAATCTAGGCTAGTTGATCCACTGGTTTGACTTATAAATGGCTAGATTTGGAAATTTGAAGCATTTAACAATTTTAAGAGTGTATTTTTTGTTTTCTCTCGTAGATTGATTGTTCTAACTCCTTTCAACATGTCTTAAGAACTACTTGCTATTTTGCCAATCCAATACTTTGCACGAGCAAAAGGAGTGGGGTTACTTTCATGCCCCTTAGAATATTATGCAGAAGACCATATTTTTATTATTGTTTACCTAATTCCACAACTATTGCAGGGACGGGAAATTAAAAAGATAATATAGTATTTTCCAAGACACATGCTACAACTAATTTGAATTAATAGCTAGTCTACAATTTGCATATACCATATTTTTCCATGTATAAGGCACCTCCATGTATATGACAATCCCTATTTTTTTGAACCAAAAATTAAGAAAACAGTATTTAAACATCAAAAAGGGTGTGGGGGGTGCACACCCAAGATCGGGCAAATTTGTTGAGCTTTTTTCGGAGATCGCCAAAACTGGGCTCCTAGGAGGGACAGTGGCTATGATGTTCCGGCAGCTTCTTCACAGAAGGTAAGTGGTGTTTTTTAAAAACAAAAACCAAAACCCTGTGCATTCACCATCTTTGTATAAAACAACCCCCAATTTTTACTAAATTTTAAAAGCAATTTTAAAAACTTATCTTATTCATGGAAAAATACGGTAATTTTAAAAGATCAGTTGTGTTTTACTTAAGTTCATAACTTGGAAAACTTACACTTTTTCCTGATGATGTACAAAGTACTGGCAAAAAAGAAATGCTACGAAGTTGAATATAGAGAGATAGATAGATAGTTACACACACACATACACACACCACAGCAAGTCTAGAACACACATTCCAAAATAATACTTCCCATGTTTCTATTATGGTATAACAGCTGGAATCAACACAGCAGGTTTTCAGAATTTCCAGCACTGTCTTAGAACAAGTGTTGCAAATACTCTGAAAGACTGTAGTAAGACTCATCAGCTTTTTCTGATCTACCTCTGCAACAAAACTTAAGAGTTTAGCCATTTCATTCCAATAAATATGCAGACAAAATCTCAAATAATTAAATGTTGCAGCAAGGAGATACATGGCAGAAATAGCCTAGAAACAAAACATACTTAGAAGTTTAGGCCCAAGTAACAGAGTTGTTCAATAGTGGAACAGACTCCTTCGGGAGGTGATGGACTCTCTTTCCTTGGTGGTTTTTAAGCAGAGAGTGGATGGCCATCTGTCATGTATGATTTAGGTAAGATTTCTGCATCACAGGGGGTTGGACGAGATGAACCTTGGGATCCCTTCTAACTCTATGATATCAAGAAATGTATTTTATTGCCATCCTATTGTTAAAACGCAAGAAAAAAGCCTCACTACGAAACAAGTTATGAAGAACAAATGTTTCCAGAGACCACCAAAATATGCTTTATTCTCATAATTAGTCATAACTCAGGGAGGCCTATTGTTTTGTTTTTGTCTTATTATGTATGTTGTGTTATTGTTTGCAGTTTATGTTCGGAACCACCTGTCATTCAGGAGTACAAAGAATATATACATGCAATGCTAATCCCTAAGGAAAGTAGTAAGATCAAACTGTATTTATACTAAGGGTTTCCTGAGGGAGGTTGAAATGTACCAAAAAATGATTCTGGGTGACCACAGACCAGTTTTCAAACAGCAGTTTTACCCTGGGCTGAGTCAGTTTACACCACAGTTTATTGTTGCACTGGGAGCCCGTGCAACACCTTGGACTCAAGCAGTCTACATTCCTTTTCCCACACAGCTAAAAGGAGGAATAAACCATGTTTCAGTTTCTCCATCTCCAATTTCTGACTTGACATTATGTATAAAGCAGGAATTGTGGCTTACAATCAATTCTAATCAACTGCAAAAGCAAGTCAACTTTAAAATACAAAATGAGAGCACAAATACAAAAGCAAACCAATAACTCCTCTCCCACAAACACATTTAATAGGCCATATAATGTTTAATCAGCCAAAGACTGGTTATAGAGAAACATTTTTGCCTGGTAGCTAAATATATCTATGAAGGTGTCAGGTGAGCCTCTCTGGGGAGAGTATTCCACAAACTGGGAGCCAACACAGAAAAGGCCACCCTCTGGGACTCTTACAGAGAAGGAAGACCAAGAAGAGACTCATGTGATGACCAGAAAATAGTACTAATAATTAAGCCATAAGCCATAATATATGCCCAAAAGTTGTTTCTAGCATGACCCTTTGTCCTGATTGCCCAATCACACACATTTTGTCACAAGTGCACAAGAATGGGAGTACTGCATTTCAAACCTCAAAACCGAATATATAAACACCACACTCAAATGTCACTTCCAGTTGTTTTCGATTGGAAAGCACAGCTGTTAGTTACATAACAGGCAGGCTGATCAATAACAGCCTCAGAAACAAGACAATCCAGATGTTTCCCGGGGCCCACAAGAGTGCCATATAGGAGCCTAACCCTATCTCTTGGCCAATTGTCCTTGATATCCCTTCAAAAGAAAAGAAGAACTCTGCCTCCCTGAACACGTTTTGATCCGCCAGGCTCTAAAGCAAGCACAGCTATAATAATAACAATACAAATGAATAACAATAATAATAATAATAATAATAATAATAATAAAAGGAGATACCTCTGAGCATGTGGAGAATGCCTCTGTGGCATTAATGCAACCCGACTCACCTTACGCCCAAGCACTTCGGAAACTAACCACAGCTCAGATGAGGAGTGCGCATTATTGCAAAGAAAAAAATGTAGAGAAGTGGCAAAAATGCTTGCAGCGGGAAGCGAAATAAAGGGAATTGATCTGCCCCGTCATGGCAAAGAAAGGGCCCGGTCTGGTGCTCGCTCAGCTCCCGACGCCAATACAGGCTCGGGCTGCGGTCGAACCGGCGAATCTCGGGCGTGCTTCAACAAGGCACCTGCCGAGCGTCCCACCCGCACCGGTGCCACCGTGCCTGACGCAAACTGCCCGCCCGCGCGCCCTCTTCGCCTGCCGGCTGAGGGAGGCCGAGCGCTGCCCAGGGAAGGGGCGCCGTCGGAGGCGGCCTGAGGGGGGGGACCCTCTTGTCGCGGTGGCACCGGAGCTGAGGAGGAAGGAGACTCACCGTGAAGGGATGCCCGCCGACGTTCCCCACGGAGAAGCAGTTGTCCCCGGGGTTGACAGCCCCCGTCAGCACCTGGTGCAGGTTCATAACGGCGAGGCTCCCGCTTTCGGAGCCGACGCTCTCGGCCAACGGGCAGGGAAGCTGAGGCACCCGGAGCCGCTCGGCCGCGGCTAGTCCCGCAGGGGGCGGCGGTGGCACATAGTGGGGGGCGGGGTCTTCCTCCGAGGCTCCTCCCCTTCTCGGGCAGAGGCAACGTCCGCTTGCGACCTCAGGGGGCGGGCGGAGGAGCCCCTCGCGCGCGCGGACTTCCTCCCTCAAACCGGCTTCCTACTGGCTCTCGCAGAGTTCTCTCTCTCTCTCTGTCTCTCTCACTCAGCCTACAATAGCGGGCCGACCCTCTCCTGCGAATCGAACCATCGCGAGAGCGGGACCGGCCATGACGTCGCCCGGTTCACCCAGCAACCCGCGAGCTCCCTCTTTTTTCCCCCATTAGGGATCGTTATGTACGCGTGCGCTAGGACTGTGAGGGAGGGAGGGAGAGGATAAGGTTCGGAGCATGCGTAGTTGAGGCTGCGTGCCTCCGCGAGGAAAAAGACGCGGAAGCCGGAGCTGCCCGCCCGTGCGCAGGCGCATTGGTGGCTCGGCGGCTCGGGGAGGAACGTCGACTTAAGGGAGGAAGGAGCGCAGGCGCAGTAGAACCGGCTAGTCCATGGCGGGGTGTGGTTGTTGTCACGTATTCGTCGTGACCGTGAGGAAGGGCGGCGTGTGTTGAGGGGAAAGAGTGTGTGTGTCGGGCTGGGTGTGGTAGAGGAGCCGGTGTTTTCTGTTCCCGCAGGGAGGATCCTGGAGCCAAGGCTTCAGCTGTGAAAAGGGCCAGTGAGGATGTGGGAGGAGGATGTGAGGAAACTGGGAGCAGCCAAGGGATGGACGTGGCAAACTGGTGAAGAAGCACGGCTCTGCTGTTAGGAAATAAAGCCTTGGAGAGGAAAGTTAGCTAAAAAGTATCCCTACCTTCCTCTCCACCAATGTCTGGATCTGGATGTTATAGAATAATATGTTTAAAGTTAAAATAAAAAGAAAGAAATATGTTAAGTGATTAAGTTAGTTTTATGAGAAATCTGTTTTGGAAAACTGTTACAATGATATACAGTGGTACCTCGGGTTACATACGCTTCAGGTTACAGACTCCCCTAACCCAGAAGTAGTGCTTCAGGTTAAGAACTTTGCTTCAGGATGAGAACAGAAATCGTACTCCAGCGGCGCGGTGGCAGCAGGAGGCCCCATTAGCTAAAGTGGTGCTTCAGGTTAAGAACGGACCTCCGGAACAAATTAAGTACTTAACCAGAGGTACCACTGTACACTGAAATTCAGCCAGGGGGATTTGAGGAAGTCACTTAACAATCTTACTAAGATTGGATTAAGAACTGTTAAGATCTATGTTTGTTTGTCCGTTTAAAATTTTTGGAAAATCAATTTTAAAAAATTGGAAAAAAAAACAAAGTCTCGATCTGGATCTTATAATTCCATTTTTTTCAAAGCCACTAACAAATGTCTAGGAAGCAAAACACTGTTAGCAATTACATGAATGGCACTTCATCTGGTCTGGACCTAAAACGACCTGTACCCTAGTTGGTTGGCATCTTGTCTGTCCTGGGATGGCTTCAGGGGTGATGTCAAAACCGTTGGAGAATGACATTCACCTGCTGCGTCTTTCATAACTGCTGCCTCCTGCATTGCTTTTGCTGCGTAAGCAGCATCGAAGTACCAAGGCAGTGTGTATTGAGAACATGGGCTGCCCAGATGATATAAGACCTTGCCCCCCCCCCCAATACCTCCCTCATGTGGTCCAAAGGAAAGCAGAGCAATACGTTTGACACAAACTTGGCAGCAGGAGTTGCTGGAAGGAGGCAAACAAGGCACATTCCAAACGCGTTACAGATTCCACTTTGGATTTGTATAGGATTTACTCCTTAGACTTCTCTTGAAGATGTCCCACAAGGCAGTGAGTACAGATGGTTCCTCAGAGTTTATTCCTGAAGTCTTTCTCACATATGAGTATGACCAGAAGAGAGTTTTAGGATCAGAGTTTTCCTTCTCCTATATAGGGCTACCTTCCCATATTGACTAGTCTCATCTGCCCCCCTCATTTCCCTAAACAGCACATGTAGAAGTCCCCTTCTTGACTATTGGATCCACTATTGGTGTCCACTCAATCTGATGGAGTCTGTCTTCGCATGCAGGGGGTACCTTTAATGTGTGTCAAACCCTAACATTTGCCTTCTGTTTGTCCAAAAACAAATTAACAGTTCTGGATAATTTGTAAATAGTAACTGACCACCTTCCCCCCAAATTGTAATCCTGGAGCATGTCTCATTGTTACAGTATCATTACACACTCAGCTTGCTCGGCACTCAAAAAAATAGTTCAAACTGTTTTTGTGCATTACGTTCCTATTATTAGCCTGCCACTTTGAAATATGCAGTAGGCATACAGTGGAACCTTTTTCATATTTACTCAAAAGTAAGCCCCGTGTTCAGTGGGGCTTACTGCTGAGTAAGTGTAAATAGGATTGTAATTATATTAAGTGTCACTGTAGTTTGAATATATTTTCAGAAAAGGTCAGGTTAACTCATTTGATGCAACTGACATTATGAATTTAGCTTTAAGTCTTATACAAATGTGAAGTGACCTTATTGTGCTATATGTCCTGAGCACTGTTTTAAGGCAAAGCTGGTTTAAAAACATTTAAAATCAATAGAGTATATTTTCCCAGATAATGTGACATGACCTTGTGATGCTGGAAGGAGAAGGTATTGGGGTAAAGTGAGGGAAAAGTGGTGTGTAGAGAAAATAAAAATGTGTTTTTATTTTTAAAAAAGTCTATGAGTTCAGGTTGGTGGAGAAGAATGGGTGTATACATGGAATATTGTTAATCCTGTGCATAGTAACTGGTTATCCCAGTTACTAACAAATGCTAAAGAGAATAATGTGGGTTTCCAAATTAATTGTCTTTTAGTATGTTAGTGAAATGATTTTTGCAGCACTGTCTTACACGTCTACTTACACCCACTAAGTAAGCTTACTCTCCAGTACATGTACCGTATATAGAATTGCAAACTCATTTTAAACTTAAAAAATCAGCTGGTTTCCACTTCAGCTAAAGGTAGTTCTGACTATATACCATTAAAACCAATGTGATATTGTCACTAAAATCCTAATGCTTTCAGTGGAAGAAAATTCTATGCATGATTTATTTAGTGCAATCCTATGCATGGTTTATTTAGAAATATCCCACTATGTTAACTGCTAAGTATGCATAGGATTTCCAGAATAACCTAAGCACATTTACTCAGAATTTCTGATGAACAGTACCAGCTCCACAATAATCTACTGTGTAGAAATGTCTTTCATCTTGACTATTTTCAGCTGAATTGAGGTCTTGGTATAAAGAAACATGAATCTGTTTCTTACAGTTTAGGACTTCATTGTGAACTTAAGCAACTTGCTATTTTAGTTTTTGTTCAACTGTCTAAAATGAGGCAGCAATTCTTTCTGAAGTTCCCCTCTTGGTTATCATAAGCAATTAACTCTATGGCTGTTCATCATCATATGTTACTGACTACTGAAATCTATGGGATGGAAAGCAGAAGGCTTAAATGAGAATGCAGAAGAGAAGAGTTTCAAATTCAGGGACTTTCCATGGTGTTGTCAAATCTCTTAACATTTATTTCTTATACTGTAGTTAAGAAATATCTACAGAAAAGGGACATCTTCAGTGGAAAAAAACCCCATTGAGCTGCAAAAAAAGAAGAAGAGTAATTTCTATGCAGTATTTGAGAACATATTGGCAGAGCTATTCATGGACAACATTGTTTTAAGAAGTGAAATCATGGTTTTGAAATTTCAATGCCAACAAAATCATAATTCTGAAATATCAAATAGATTTGGGGCAGAATATTTTGCTCTGATTTTTTTCTGTGCAATACTATACCAGAAATTGTTCATGCACATTTGAAAGACTTTTTAAAAAATGTAACAAATGTATTCATGAATGCCTATAAAACTTATCTTCAATATCCCACTACAGAGATATAAGCATTGGTGTGTTTCAAAAAATACTTCACTATACCATATTACAGGAATGTAACCTTACAGTCTCTCTCTGTCTCAGACATAGTTCTTTGCTAGCACTTCTTTGGGAGAACCTTTAAGTGGAAACTGAACCTGGAACCTCATGAATGCAACTTATGAGCTGTACTAACAAGCTCTAACCACCTCTGCAATCACTAACTTGCATGCTTTGGAACAAACACACTAACAGCCTAGTACTGTACTAAATGTCATAGATGTAAAGGAATTCCCCTTCTTCGTGCCTGCTCCATAAGATGTCCGGAGGTTGGCAAAACAGGAACAACCTTTTTCTGCAGTAGCTCCTTGCTTCTGGAATGCCCTCCCCAGGGAGGCTCGCCTAGTACCTGTTACATATCTTTAGGCACTAGGCAAAGGCACTCTGCCCATGCCTTTGGCTAATATAAACAATCTACAGTGGTATCTCGGGTACGCTTCAGGTTACAGACTCCCCTAACCCAGAAGTAGTGCTTCGGGTTAAGAACTTTGCTTCAGGATGAGAACAGAAATTGTGCTCCGACGGTGCGGCGGCAGCGGCAGGCCCCATTAGCTAAAGTGGTGCTTCAGGTTAAGAACAGTTTTAGGTTAAGAACAGACCTCCGGAACGAATTAAGTACTTAACCCGAGGTACCACTGTATAGCCTTTTAAGCTGGGGGGGGGGGTGTTTTTGTTTGTTACTGTGTTGTGTGTTTTGATACTGTAAACTTCCCAGTGCTCCTTGGGTGGTATAGAGATTTAATAATTCGTAGAATCATAGAACTGTACAGTTGAAAGGGACCCAACCCCCTGCAATGTAGGACTTTCAGCTAAAGCATCCATGACAGATGGCCATTAATTAAAATAAATAATAATTACTTAGTAATATGAAGCAGAAATATTTTGGATCTTTTAAAAATATACCTGCGTGCCTAGAGAGGGATAGAAGTCCTGCCTAGGCCAAAGACACTGAGGCAGGATACACCTGTCCTCTTTGGTGAGAACCCTCCCTTGGGAGTGTTTTTCCAGTCTGCATCTGTAGCAAACTGTTTTTCTGATGTTTGTTTTTAAGGTGTTTTAGTGTTTGTTGTTTGCCGGCCTGAGCTCCTTTATTTATTTCATAAATACATAAATAAACAAACCTGAAGTTACTGGGAGGAACTGATGGTCTGGGGGGTTTGAAATTTACTCCTGAAGACTGAAGTGGAAAAGGGAAACTTTGCCACTCTGGAGAAAGAAGTACACTGAAGCAGCCACCCTAGAAGAGGGCCACTGAAAGCTTTGTTGTTGGGGAAATATGCAAACCATGGAGTGGAGCAGCATTTCCGAAATGAGTGCTTGCATACAGCTGACCCAATGTGTTCAGTTGCCTCCTTTGACCCCTTTGCCAGGTATGGCCCATGTACCCCTTCCCCAGAATTACAACACACAGTGTATAAGCAATTGTATGCAGTTAGAATATCTTGATATTCTATATCATTGATATTAACTTCTCTTTTTGTTGCAGATCAGTATCGTGCCATTTAGTAATTTTATTCAGTTTCAGTTTTCACATTGTTTGGATGTATTTGTATTGAAAACATCTGAGGGCCTCCCTGGCTATGTTGACACATGATACTTCGGCACACAAAGTCCTTGCATGTGAAAGCACAGCGTGGATTTCTGGGCAAAGGGGCTGTTTACTTCTTAATATTAGAAGCACAGAACCTGTTGGCATGTGAAATCTTACTTCTTTCCCCCCTAACACTGCAAAGAAGTATTGTTCATGGGACTTAAGGAAATAAGCTCCCATATTTGCTGTATCAGATGAAAGGCTCATCTAGCATCTTATTCTCACAGTGGCTGACCAGATATCTGTTGAAAGCCCAAAAACAGGCCATAAGTGCAATGAACGCTTGTCATTCATAGCAACTGGTATTAACTGACATATTGCCTCTAACATGAAGGCTCTAAACTTAGCCATTATGGATAGTTGCAACTGATAGCCTTATCCTCCACAAATTTACTAAACATGTATTAAAATCATCCATTTAACTATGCATGGTGGGAAGAAGCATTTTTTAAAATTGTCTATCCTGAATCTTCCAACATTCAACTTTACTGGATGTCTATAAGTTTAAAGTATTGAGGGATATTTTCTCTCTTTAAAACTAGCCCCTCCCCGACTGTAACCTTTCACCACAAGGGATCTGCTTCATTCCCTTGCTCTTTTTGGTTGTCTAATTGTGAACCCTTTCCAGTTCTAGTCTCTTTGATGAGAAGTGACCATAACAATAAACATCATCCCAAGTGTGGTTGCCCTGTAGTTTTGTAGAACGGTGTGAAAATACTGGCAATCTTATCTTCAATCCCTTTCCATTTATCCCTATCATGGATTTTGCCTTTTTCAAAGCTGTTGCACACCTATCCACTGTGACCCAATGGTCTCTCTCATTCCTAGTCAGCCAGACCAGTTCAAGCTCTCTTAGCATAGCATATACCTGTGAAATTAGGATTTTTCGCCCTAATGTGCATCAGTTTTCACTTGCTTACACTGAATTGCATTTGCTATTTTACTGTCCATTCAGTTTGGAAAGATCCTTTTGGAACTCCTGGCAATCTTATTTTAACTGCCCTGCACAATTTGGTGGTTATCAGCAAACAGGGCTACTTCACTGCTCACTTGTAACTCTATAGGGCTGTTCTTATGTTACATTAAGTGTGCAGTCTTTGTACCTTGGTACACAAGTAGTAGAGCTGTACATGTGTGGTTATTCACATGTAACATTCAGCAAGTGAACAATCTTTAGTCTGGACACATCTGCTGCAAGTAAAAGGAAATAGATTCAGTGACTTATTACAAGTGAAACAATTCCATTTTACTGGCAACAAGGCAGGGCATGTCAGTCATGTTGTACTTCCTGAAAAAGTTTCTACAAAGGTTTACATTCAATAATAAGAATTGTGGCAGTGTGGAATTTAGCGTTGCTCTTCATTTCCCCTCTTTCTCAAACTTGCTCCAGTGAGCTTTATAACTGAAGTTCTTCTCACCCAGTGGGGTGAGAAGAACAGAGGTCATAAGACTATAAAATCCAAGGTCTAAAATTAACTAGCTTCACCACTGGAGTTTGGAAAATAGGAAAAAATGAAGAGCAACATTGCATCCCACTCTGCCACTATTCTTACTTGGTAGGAAACTGTTTCAGGAAATACATCAGGACTGGTATGCCCTTGTCTTGCTGCCAGTAAAAGGGAATTGCTTCAATGACGCATGTGACAAGAGTCATTGAAGCCATTTTCTTTTGGTGGCATCAAACGCATGTTGACTAGCGATTGCACATTCTGTTAAGGATGCATGTGAATATATGAATGAGTGTACACTCATGGAATGTAACGTGTGAATATCACTAATGAGCAAGTTAAAAACAACAACTTGTTCATAAAGCTGATCTTTGGAGGATCTGCATCTCCTACATCCCCCCCTCAGGGAAAACTGTCCATTTTCTTATTCTCTTACTTCCAGTTCCTTAATCATTAACTGATCCATAGGAGAACTTGCTGTGCCGCAGAACAAGATGTCCTAGACCTTACTACAAGCGGAGAACAGATCTGAACTCTCAGGATCCGGGTAAAGTGGTGATTCGCACCCAGCACTTAGCACAGGTATCTCTCGGCTCAAGAGAGGCAAAGGCATCATTCTGCGGGAACAGCCAAAGCCTTTGAAGAGCACGCTGCTTCCCGATTGGCTGGAGCCGCGTTTCTGATTGGCTGAGCATGTCCGGCGGGGGCTGGAGAAGGAGGAAAGCCCTTTTCCCATCACACGGCCGGCGTTCC